>NW_008796051.1:3911704-3945591 GCF_000699145.1 Aptenodytes forsteri | reverse complement strand
AAACAGAACTGGCCCCAATACTGAGCCCTGGGGAACACCACTTGTGTTAAATCCCCAACTGGATTTAACTCCATGCACCACAATCCTTTGGGCCCGACCACCCAGTAAGCTTTTTACGCAGCGAAGAGTACGCCTGTCCAAGCCATGAGCAGCCAGTTTCTCCAGGAGAATGCTGTGGGAGACGGTGTCAAAGGCCTTACTGAAGTCCAGGTAGACCACATCCACAGCCTTTCCCTCATCCACTAGGCGGGTCACCTGGTCATAGAAGGAGATCAGGTTGGTCAAGCAGGACCTGCCTCTCATGAACCCGTGCTGGCTAGGCCTGATCCCCTGGTTCTCCTATATGTGCCACATGATGGCACTCAAGATGATCTGCTCCATAACCTTCCCTGGCACTGAACTCAGGCTGACAGGCCTGTGGTTTCCCATATCCTCCTTCTGGCCCTTCTTGTAGATGGGCGTCACATTTGCTAACTTCCAGTCAACTGGGATCTCCCCGGTTAGCCAGGACTGCTGACAAATTATTGAAAGTGGCTTGATGAACACTTCTGCCAGCTCCCTCAGTACCACTGGGTGGATCCCATCCAGTCCTATAGATTTGTGTGTGTCTAAGTGGTGTAGCAGGTGACTAACCATTTCCCCTTGGATTATCATAGGATCATAGAATGGTTTGGGTTGGAAGGGACCTTAAAGATCATCTAGTTCCAACCCCCTTGCCAGGAGCAGGGACACCTTCCACTAGATCAGGTTGCGCAAAGCCTCATCCAACCTGGCCTTGAACACTTCCACGGAGGGGGCATCCACAGCTTCTCTGGGCAACCTGTTCCAGTGTCTCACCACCCTCACAATAAAGAATTTCTTCCAAATATGTAATATAAATCTACTCTCAGTTTAAAACTGTCACCCCTCATACTGTCACTATACTCCCTGATAAAGAGTCCTTCCCCATCTTTTCTGTAGGCCCCCTTTAAGCACTGGAAGGCTCCTATAAGGTCTCCCCAGAGCCTTCTCTTCTCTAGGTGAAACAACCCCAACACTCTCAGACTGTCCTCATACGGGAGGTGCTCCCACCCCCTGATCATCTTCATGGCCCTCCTCTGGACCCACTCAAGCAGGTCCACGTTTTTCTTATGCTGGAGCCCCCAGAGCTGAACATAGTACTCCAGGTGGGGTCTCATGGGAGCTGAGTAGAGGGGGAGAATCACCTCCCTCGACCTACTGGCCACGCTTCTTTGGATGCAGCCCAGGAGATGGTTGGCTTTCTGGGCTGCGAGCGCACATTGCCAGCTCATATTTAGTTTTTCATCCACCAATACCCCCAAGTCCTTCTCTGGAGGGCTGCTCTCAATCCACTCATCACCCAGCCGGTATCCATGTTTGGGATTGCCCCAACCCAGGTGCAGGACATTACACTTGGCCTTGTTGAACTTCATGAGGTTCACACAGGCCCACCTCTCTAGCCTGTCAAGGTCCCTCTGGATGATACCCATTCCCTCTAGAGTATCAACCACACTACTCAGCTTGGTGTCATCCGCAAACTTGCTGAGGGTGCACTCAATCCCACTGCCCATGTCCCCAACAAAGATGTTAAATAATACTGGTCCCAGTACAGACCCCTGAGGGACACCACCGGTCACTGGTCTCCACCTGGATACTGAGCCATTGATCAAAACTCTTTGTGCGACCATCCAGCCAATTCCTTATCCACCAAGTGGTCCACTTGTCAAATCCATGTCTCTCCATTTTAGAGACAATGATGTTGCGCGGGACAGCATCAAATGCTTTGCACAAGACCAGGTAGATGACGTCAGTTGCTCTTCCTTTATCCACCAATGCTGTAACCCCATTGTTGAAAGCCATCAAACTTATCAGGCACAATTTGTCCTTAGTGAAGCCACGTTGGCTGTCACCAGTCACCTCTTTGTTTTCCATGTGCCTTAGCATAGTTTCCAGGAGGATCTGCTCCATGATCTTGCCAGGCACAGAGGTGAGACTGACCAACCTGTAGTTCCCCAGGTGTCCTGGTTTCAGCAGGGATAGAGTTAATTTCCTTCCTAGTAGCGGTACAGTGCTGTGGTTTGGATTTAGGGTGAGAACAATGTTGGTAACACACCGATGTTTTAGTTGTTGCTAGGTAGTGTTTACACTAGTCAAGGACTTTTCAGCTTCCCATGCTCTACCGACTGAGAAGGCTGGAGGTGCACAAGAAGCTGGGAGGGGGCACAGCCAGGACAGCTGACCCCAACTGGCCAAAGGGATATTCCATACTATGTGACGTCACGCTCAGTATATAAAGCTGGGGGAAGATGAAGGAAGGGGGGGACGTTCGGAGTGATGGTGTTTGTCTTCCCAAGTAACCGTTATTCATGATGAAGCCCTGCTTTCCTGGAGATGGCTGAACACCTGCCTGCCCATGGGGAGCAGTGAATGAATTCCTTGTTTTGCTTTGCTTGCATGCGTGGCTTTTGCTTTACCTATTAAACTCAACCCATGAGTTTTCTCACTTTTACCCTTCTGATTCTCTCCCCCATCCCACCGGGGGGGAGTAAGCGAGCAGCTGTGTGGTGCTTAGTTGCCGGCTGAGGTTAAACCACAACACCAGGTCTTCCTTTTTTCCCTTTTTAAAAGTGGGGGTTATGTTTCCCCTTTTCCAGTCACTGGGAATGTGGCAGTCCAGTCTGCCATGACTTTTCAAATGTGATGGATAGTGACTTAGCAACTTCATCTGCCAGTTCCTTCAGGACCCTCGGATGCATCTCATCAGGTCCCATGGACTTGTGCATATTCAGGTTCCCTAGACGGTTTGAACCAGATCTTCTCCTATGTTGGGCAGTACTTCATTCTCCCAGTCCCTGCCTTTGGATTCTGTGAGGTGGGCGACGTGTCTAGAGCCCTTGCCGGTGAAGACTGAGGCACAAAAGTTGTTGAATACCTCAGCCTTCTTCATGACGGTTGTAGCCAGGTCTCCCGTTTCACTCATCGGTGGGGGATACAGTTTCTTTCATCTTCCTTTGTTGTTCTATGTACCTGAAGAAACCCTTGTTATTTTTCACATCCCTAGCCAAGTTCAGCTCCAGCTGTGCCTTGGCTTTCCTGATCCCCTCCCTGCACTCTCGGGCCATATCCCTATAATCTCCCCAGGTTGTATATCCCTGTCTCCACTGCCTATGCATTTTGTTTTTGTGTTTTAGTTTGGCTAAGAGGTCATGACTTAGCCAAGCTGGCCTCCTGCCTCCCCTGCCCGACTTCCTGCACATTGGGACTGAGAGCTCTTGTGCCTTAAGAAAAATGTCTTTAAACATCTCCCAGCTCTCATCTGCTCCTTTGCCTCTGAGGGCAGTTTCCCAATGGATCCCATGCACTAGCACCCTAAACAGCCAAAAGTTTGCCTTTCTGAGGTTTGGGGTCCTGACTCTACTTTTTATCTGTCCTGTAGCCCTCAAGATTGAGAATTCCACCAGGGCATGATCACTGCAGCTCAGGCTACCTCCAGTCTTACCTCTCCAATAAGTTCATCCACATTAGTGAGCAACAGGTCCAGCAGTGCCTCTCCTCTGGTTGGGCTCCATCATCTGTACTAGGAAGTTGTCCTCAATGCACGCCATTAGTTTCCTGGACAGCTTGCAGTTCACTGTTCCACTTTTCCAGCAGATGTCTGGGTGGCTGAAATCCCCTCTCAGGATCAGGCCCTGCGAGCATGATGTTTCCTGCAGTTGAAGAAATAACTCTTCATCAACCTCCTCTTCTTGATCGGGTGGCTTGTAGTAGACACCAACTACAAAGTTTCTTTTGTTGGCTTGGTCTCTTAATTTTCACCCATAAGCTCTCAACCTGTGCATTGCTGTTCTTCAAAGATAGCTCTGTGCAATCAATCCCATTTTTTGACATAAAGGGCAGCTCCCCCACCTCTCCTTCCTTGCCTGTCCCTTCTGAATAGTTTCTAGCCATAAATCACAGCATGGGGGCTTCATTCTGCTCCCCGTCTCTGTCTTCCAGCTCAGCGGGCAGGGTACCCCAAGAACAATTGGTCTTACTGTTGAAGATTGAGGCAAAGAAGGCATTAAGTACCTCAACCTTTTCCTTATCCTTTCTCACTCTGTTTCCCCCTGCATCCAATAAAGGATGGAGATTCTCCTTAGCCCTCCTTTTGTTAATATATTTATAGAAACATTTTTTATTGTCTTTTACGGCAGTAGCCAGATTAAGTTCTATTTGGGCTTTGGCCCTTCTAATTTACTCCCTGCATAGCCCCACATCTTTTTAGTCCTCCTGAGCTGCCTGCACCTCCTATTTTTTTTTCCTGAGTTCCAGCCAAAGCTCTCTGTTCAGCTAGGCAGGTTCTTCCCCGCCAGCTCATCTTTCGGCGCATGGGGACGGCCTGCTCCTGTGTTTTTGAGATTTCCTTCTTGAAGAATGTCCAGCCTTCCTGGACTCCTCCTTCCTTCAGGACTTCCTCCCAAGAGACTCTGTCAACCAGGCCTCTAAACAGGCCAAAGTCTGCCCTCCAGGAGTCCACAGAACTTTAATGAAACCACCATAGGAGTAGATATGATTTTGTCAGCAGTCCTGTGAAGGACCATTCCTAATGGCAGCAATGGGTTCAATCTCTAATTCTGTCTGTCTGACACTCTTAACTTACTTACTCCATATTTTTATACTTTCTTCTTCATTGCCTATTTCATATGCACTTCCCTCAGATTTTAATGCAATCTCTTATAGGTAAAAGGGCTGAAGAAGTGCTGTTGCTGAGGGTTTTCTCTTCCCTTGGACAAGTTTCATGACTATGAACTACAGAATTAATTTTTTTTGTCTGTAGAAGAACTATTTTTATCCATAGTAATAAGATTAATAATTAAAAAGAAATAGGACTGTTAAGGTTTGCAGCAGAGTCAAGAGTGGCATGCTGACCTTTTGAAGAAATACCTAACTTAAATTTGCAGGAAAAAAATAAAAATAAAAATCAGAGCACCATGCAGCTCCTTCAAATAAGAGGTTTCTTATAGCAAACAAGGTAAACAGTTGTGGCATAAAAGTAAAAATATTTAATTTTACAGATTATTCCTTTCTTAACTGGCTGAAGGTAGATATTTGATCCTCATGAAAGGAAAATATTTTTTGAAACAGGGAGTGAAGCAGAGTTACATAATCTGTCAGTTCTTTGAATTTGTCCTTTCAAACGAAAGCTTTTGCTCTTCATAATGTAGGAAGCAGCTTTGTAAAATTCAAAAGTACATATATAGGTTTATATGTCCGAGATATATGCATTCTTATAATAACAAATCTTGAGTCTGAGTAGCATGAATTTAAAATAGAAAAATGAATCTAGAACTGTTTAACACTGCTGTGCTAATCCATAATTGGGTGTATAGTATTGCTTCTCTACAAACATGCAATTATGAACTGCAAACTGCAAACATTCCTGCAAGATGAAAACTACAAAATACCAAAAAGTATGCATAGCTAGGTACAGATCGGGTAATGTAAAAGCTAAAAAAATTCTCTTAGAAAAATGGTCTAAAAATGTTCTAAATAACCATTTAAATAAGTCTACACTAGCTTTCAAGTCTGTGTGTGTACAATGCCATGGTGACAGATGTCTCATCTGTTAAAGAGTCTCAGGTGCAGTGCCATTGATAAGTGATTATAGTTGAATTACAGTATTGCTTAGTGACGTCTTCCTTTGCTACTCTTGTACAAGCTGAAAATATTTTCCATGTTTCCTACACGACTGACAACTGTGTCCACTTTTAGGACCCCCAGCATTGCCTTTGGTAGGTGTAGGTGTTGGCCTATGTCTCTCTCACGTGGTAATCAGTGACAAATCTCTACCGATCCTAGTAACTACGGTGATTCTCTGCAGGAGGAACAGGGCACAACTAATTCCTCTGCCCTAAGTCCCATATCAAGTCATATTCCCTGAGCAGTTCTACCACGACTGCAACCTTCTTCTGCATTGATACATGGCATTCAGATTTATCACTTCTAATGCTGTTCTACATTAACTGGAGAATTGAAAGCATCTGCTTAAAATCTTGCTGTAGCTACAAAATACCTGGTGGTGATAAGAGTAGCATGTGTTCAGTGTTGTGCTTGTTTAGGGCTTTTGCCTTGAGAAAACTATAAAAGCTCAATATCTTTGAAAGTTCTAATTTAATTACACTTTGCATAAAGAAATTCTGTCTCAAATGCTTATATGCTAATCTCCTCCTCAATGTCAGTAGCACTATTATTTTTTTTAATTAGCTGCTGTATGTAAAATTGCTTATTTGCAAGTCTCTTTATTTGTTTCCAGGTTCCCCTGTATCTGACAAGCAGGTCATGTTTTGTTGCTTATATTTTCGTTTTGGGGTTTTTTTTTAAAGTAAAATGTGCTCTTTCAAGCTTTAATTTTTCCTCATATGATGTGAAAATTAACAAAGCACAGAAAGTATATGTATATTGTGTATTGTATTTGCTGAAAGTTTAAATTCTTGCTTAAATCTAAACTATTACTGAAACCTTAAATAATATAAAACCAGTGTGAACATATAATCTATTAAAAATATACTTGTTGCTTTATATTACCAGCTCAGAGACAATACACTTCATCAGACAGCTGAACCCCTAGATGAGAAAACTGGCAAAACCAAATCTTGTATGGGTATCCCTGCCAACAGTTGTGTAGCTGTCATCTGTTATCTAAGAATAGCAGTCTGATACAGTTGATAAGATCGTGTGTGACTATAATTATCATTTCACTAAGTGTTTGAATTGAAGAAAAACTGTTAATGGAAAAGCAAAGTGACTAAACAGTTTCAGGATGATGTACATAGTGGAAGAAAAGCTGTATCTACTGGAGTTGTCATATAGGAAATGATTACATGTTGGATAAGTTTAGATATTTACATAGCCTATTTCATTTTTTTGGACACCTCTCAGGTTCTTTTGTTCTAGATAAATAATATTGTGCTTTAAGAGGATTTTGCATTTGTCTATTGCACCATTTGTTCCTGGAAGAAGAGAAGTGCAGGTAATGAAGGTAAGTCAGGCCACACAAGCTAACTGGTATTGATCTCAGAATATACCCTCAGGCGAACAGAATGGATCAAAAGTACAATCAGCCCAGGGACTCTGATATATGCACTACCATAATTTGCAGCTTGAGGAGAAAAGCAGAAATTAACATCTCCACTTTCTCATCTGCAAAAGAAAGATAGCACTTTTATATGCCTACTTCTCTAGGGATGTTGCTGATGGATAATGATAGTATAATTAATTTGCAGCAGTGTACGTTGTGTGGTATAATTTTTTTTCAGGGGTTTCTATAAAATATCAGTCTGCCTCTTCTTCATACAAAAAGCTAATAAGTAGCTAATAAGACCACATTATGTGACTCTTCATATGAACAGTCAGCTGAAGCTGCAGGCTTGCACAGAAACTTCTATCGCAAGATTCAGGGCTAGTTGTCACAGCCTTGAGAGTTGTGAGTCTCTTCTATGCTTTAAAGTGAAAGAGAGGGGAAAATAATTTTAACATAATAAAGTATATTCAGTATCACATGATCATCTTAGAAAGTGGTGCACAAATATTCTTTCATTAGAGGATGTTTTTTCTTTAGCAAATCTCTTGTATTACACTTAATCATTAATAATTAATTAATTATTCATTAATGATAAAGCAAAAGTGCCATTTACTGTATTCAAAGGCCTATCTGAGTAAACATCTTCCAGAGATGTTCTATGCCTATACTTCTTAATCCATGTTTTATATTAAAAGGTGTACTGAAGCGTTAAAACTGGAATCTTAAAATGAACCACAGTTTGTTTTAAGAACTGTGATTGTAGTAAGAAATTCTTGTCAGGAGGCAGAAGTAAGAATTAATTATCTGTGCTTGGCAGAGATTCAAAATGACAAAATTGCCATAGCAAAAGGGGGGATTTTAGCATCCTCACACATAGACATTAGTCTTTGCAAAGCCATACTTCAAAAAAGAAGACTAGTATGTCTTCATGCATTAAAGGAGGTGCATACTGAACCAGTAAGAATGATGTAGATCCATGGCCTTGATGTCATCAGGGTTGTGGAGTTAAAGATTACTGCATTTTTTTCCTAGCACTTTTCTGTAATTTTATGTAGGGTTTCTATCCTTGCTTTGGTTAAGTCTATTATTTGTAGGAAGTTGAAAATTTTTATGGTGATCAGATCCCTTAAGACAGTTTTAATGGGATATAAGCATGTGACAGTGGCAAAACGTCTGGCTCAGGCTACTCTCCTGAGGCTGTTATGAAACACTCAGAGTCTGAATTAATTTCTACCACACAGTTATTCAGCTGGGCCACTTCTTATCCTACACCTGGCAGTAAAAACTCAACATCTACAGAATGCTGATATATCTGCATCTATAGATGCTTCCAAATTAACAATACTTCATAGCAATTCAGTCTTTAATTATTTTAGATAGGGAAGAAGGCAAGGAATCTTAGCGAAAGACTGCTAGATGTTCACCTAAACATGATGAAAGACTGAGTGAAGTAACATGAAATGCTAATTTTGAAAAATTGCTTTCATAAACAGTGGGTTGTCTCCATTTTCAGGTAAAACCTTAGAGGTAAGTTGCCCTTTGTATAGGTTTTAAGTGAAGTCAAAAGTGCTAAACTGCATATATCTACTTTCTGCTTTCTCATCTTCAGTTCGGTTTCTTCTACGTAGGCTCTGGGCTCAAAAATCTACTGAAGTCAAGGCTGCGGCCTTGTGCACATGCACACACGTTACCTATGCTTCAGGAAATCTTGCAGTGACTTAAATGTCTGTCTGGTTTTGTTTGGATATTGATGTCTTGTGAAAACTTAATGTTGTTATCAGTTTGTGGCTATTTGTCTGCAGAATATGCAAATGGAGCACTCAGCTGTAAAACTGGACAGTATCAGGGTTCCCCAGTCTGAATGCAAGAAAATGTATGTAACAACACTGAAACGCAGTGCACTAGTATACAGCTCAGAGACAAGTGGTCTCCTAAATTCAAAACTATTATGCGTGACATGATATACTGCTCTGTGTGTTCTACAAATCCATCTTTCATTCACAAGTACGTTTGTATAGCTGGAGCACAGAAGGAAGTCATGAACTTGTAAATTCAAGTCCCACTGTATGATGCAGAAGAGTGGAGAAAATTTTTTTTTAAACTAATCCAGACCTCATGTGTTGCCTTGACTATCACGATTAATTCCTTGGTGTCACAGTACCCATGTATAAAATAATTGTCCCCTTCTTCAGAGGGATGCTAGACTGAATTCATTACAGGAGGCATTTAGCTAGAACACCTGTGAGTGTGCCCTTTAATGAAATGAAAACTGGATAATATCTGCTTAAAATTCTGCTGAGGGTCAGGAGATGCCCTCTGCAACTTAGGCTCCTTATATCAAGCTGAAAGAATGATGCAAAAATTCTTGAGATTCTATTCAAAACGCCATCCACAAGAATTGCAATTTACTTTTTTAGCCTCAACCATTAATTAGCTTTTTTTCCTCAGAGTGTTATATGCACTGGGTGAAAGCTTAACATTTAGAACAATACTGTGCAAAAGTGAGCTTTTCACAGTCAGAGGTTTAAGATTTGAGGTACTGCCCTTTTGAAAACACTGCTATAGTATGTCACACTGGCATAAGTAGAAAAAAAAGACATAAAAAAATAACATACCCCTTACGTATTACATGGCAAGTAACTGCATTTCTGAAAATGATAAGCAAGAGCAGGGATGACTTGGTTTTGATGGACTGAAAAGCTGTAGTGTCATATAGCACTCGTCTGTTGTAGCTGAAATTCAGGCTGAGCCAGCTAGAATTCCTCCTCTTTACACGTATATGAACACATCTTTTGGACCTTCCTCTTGAAAGGATGAATGATGCTCTTCATCTCCATAGTGGTCAGTTTTGCAGATGGGGATGGAGCCATGACCTCGCTCTTTCCTTTGATGTCCTCAGACTCAGACTAGAACTCAGCACTGTACCGAAGTAAAGATGCCAATGTTCATTCACATCCTGAAACACCCACATAGAACCACAAGAAACAGTGAAACTCTGTGATTTCTACATTTTGGCCAGCTTCTTACTGTATCTGTGTTTGTTCAATGGATAGGTAAGTGATCTTTTCAGATTGTTGAAATGTAGCCTCTAAAATATGATTTACTGAAGATTGACATGCTGGTTCACATCCATTGTGCTTTGAAATACAACTGGCAGGCACAGAAAATTTTCAGACTAGCGGTAAAATTATGATTTCTTTACCTACCAACATTGCAAAGTCAGGAGGATTAATTCTGGTTCAAACATCACCATCCACAGCAAAGATTTTTGTGGCTGGAACTAAGGTAATAACATTGATGATGTGTAGCCACAACAGAGACCAATATGTCTCCCAAGCCTCTGCTCTTAAAATCTTGCACAGAAGTAGTTTGAATTTGCTTGTGTCAGGGAAATAAGCATGACTAAATGCAAAGTATTGCTGTGCTGCCTTGCTTCTTAACCATCTAGGGCCTCCTGTGTGTAATGCTGCATGTAACAGATTCAAAATGAAGGCCACATGGAAAACTTTAACAGCTTCGAGATTTGTCCCTTTTGTAGGTAACTTGTTTTGTAATATGCTTCTTTATCATGCAATTCTGGCATAAAACTCAATATGGCTTCTATTGCCTTGATTATTATTAATACTTATTTCTCATAGCTTTTACTCTCTTATATGAGGAAAAGCCATCCTGAAAGAGTGTATATCAAAAATGTTTAAATTATTTAAAAATGCAAGTAACTGTTGTCCTTTCTATCCACAAACTGTATTTTTAACTTAGCCCTTCTTTTTTTTTTTAATAATGTTGGTTTTTTATACAATTCATTAACATGGGGCCTCACTGAAAAAAAGTAGCAAAGCAAAACTGCAAAACGTACAGGGTTCTCTCCTGTGCTATGCTGTAGTAAGATAAAAGCTGCACAAACTTAGGGCTCTTAGAGTCAATATAAATGATTGTTCTAGAGGAATTCCTATGAACCTTTCCTCAAAGTCACAGAACTGAAATAAAAGAAGTGTTTGAGTCATTTCTGTGCTTTTGCTGTGATAGATCCCTTTTCAGATAGTGGTAAGTCAGTCCTGCTAGATATAGTTTCTCCCGTGCTCCTCAAAAGAACTTTTTGATAAGCCACAGCTTGTGATTTTGGGGTTTTGGGTTGGTGGCTTGGGTTTTTTTTGAATGGATGACATCGCAGATACTGTCTCACTTTTCAGAACGTTTTCAAATGGAGGATTTGGCCCCACAACCTTTACTTCTCATCTTCTGCAGTCTCCTTTCCTCCAGTGCAGACTGATACTACTTTATGCAGTCTGCCTGTCAGGCATAAAGAACGGAGATTTCTGTCAAAAGCTTGTTAGAGGCTGATCTGTCAAGGAGTATTGCTTGCGTCCTTGGTTACGATTTCAGTGGTATTTACCACATAGTTTACTTCATGTAATTTCCTTTTAAAAGAAATCCTGTACTCAGCTGAGCTCCTGTGAGGCAGGCGGAGGACCAATGATTTTGCAAACTTCTTGGTCAGGTGCTCACCCACCTACCCAAGCCCTGGTTGTGCCCAGTGTTTCCGTTCATGCTGTAACTGTGCGTGTGTTTGTGTGTACGTGTGTGTGAGTGTTAAAAGTGTATTGCTGCCTGATTGTTTTGAAGTGAAAGCAAACTATAAGGTAGTACGCTAATTCAAACTCATGGTTATAAATCACTGGTTTCTTGGCAAATGAGCAAGAAGATGAAGCAACTCTGTGAAGACAAGTATGCATAAAAATGAATGTACAGCAATTTAAATTGCTTGGTTATCCCTTGACTGAGCAGAATCATTTCAGTTAAAATAGAAAAAACTCAACCGGAAGATGATTTGTTTTGATCAAATATGGAAAAAGCAATAAAATGGTTGAAATTAGATCTAGTGCCATTCAAAGCCAGTATCAGTGAATATAAATATCCTTTTTTAAACTTAACAAAAAAAATCATATTTGGGGGAAAAAAAAGATTTAATATTGAAATTTCAAAGTGTGAGTTTTCTCATATTAAAGGTGTCACTTGATTACAAAGTAACACAAGTTAATCAAAAAGATTTCAGAATTGGAACACTTGGAGAACAGAGAATTTTTTTCCAGAGGAAAAAAACAGCTATTAACATCTCCTAGAAGTGCTGCGTCCTTCCAATAAAACCATAATAACATCTTATTGTACCCAGTTTTTGAAAGTTTAAAGTTAGTGACTTGGGAGTATTGTACTGGCAACTTAATTTGGTTTTACCTTTTCATGATCATTGCAGCAAGCCCCGCATTTCCTTACATTCATTTTAAAACCCTAAGTTAACAGTATTGCTGTAATGTAGGTAAAGTATTTTTCTCAAAAACTAAATGTCTACTTCTCCACAAATGTCATAACTTTACATATGTGTTCTCCAAATGTTAACAAAGAAGCAGTTTCTGCAATATCGAAACTCTCTCCCGGCCAGAGAGTAGATTGTCTAGTCACTACATTTTTAGCTCTATTCTTTCTTTATTGCTGTGATGAAAATGCCAAAAAGCAATGTTTCATGCTGTAGTTAAGAAATATGCAAGCTTACAGTCAAACCACTGTTCCCATAGCAAAAGGCTCTGGTATCACTGTCAGTATATCTCTGAGCAGGTGGAGGACTGCAAGCATCCAGTGGGTACATTTGTCAATGCAGACCTGTTCAGCTCTACTGTTTCCAGAACTTCATGTAGATGTGGTGTTAAAGAACAGATGATATCCTGAACTAATACTTAGTCTTTATTAAACTACATGCAGCTAGGAAGAAACAAACCTCTTCTTCTCTCAACTACTCAACAAAGCAGAAGTACTGGTAAAGAACTGAAGTATGCCACTTGACATGATTCCACCTTATTTTTCCAAGGACTGGGCATCCACTATGCAATCTTATTAGCATTGTATGGAATAGAATGGGATTTTTAATGTAAATATCATACCAAAAGATTTACAGCGGGCAGAATGGCCTTGTTCCAGATTTTTGTTCTATCTGCGTTCATTGAGAGAGGATAGTACAAGTCCCAGTGTACAGATCTTCAATCCAAAAAGATAGGGCATACATAACTGTTACTGAGTTCAATGATGGAAAAAAACAGGAATTAAATAACAAGTGTCATTGAAGCAGAGGATTTTTTTTTAGTGGTCAAATGGATTTATAAGACAGCAGTACGCCTGCAGCCTCTGAAAATGACAGATAAAATATTAATTAAAAAAATGCCCTTCTAAAACACTTGAAATTGTTGTCACATCTCAGAAAAGTTAAAAATAAACTTCTGTTCTCTTATCTTCCAAGTATTGTTTTGAATTTTGTTTATAAGCTTTCAAACCCTACTTAAAGAAGTTTCAAAATACCTGGTGTGATAGCCAATTATTTTTCCAGAAATCCAAGGGCTTGCCAACATGAAGATGTCAGTGTGTGGTAGTTTGCACTCTGAATTTACAGGCTTGCACTACACTAAAGCACTAAAGACAACCTTAATTTGCAGGAAGAATGTGGCTAAGAACAAAGCATGGTGCAGTGTGAAGCTGGAGTCAACACCCTTTTGGAGTGCAACAAGGAGGAGCTCCTGGAGCTCAGTGCAGAACGCTGTAAATTCATGCGTAATCAATCACACTGGTGAGTAACACCACGTAGCAGAGCGAGCTCCTGTGTCACATGGTGGCTGCTGACACTGGGACTCTATACAGTTTACATTCTGCTTTCTTCTCTTTTCAAATGCTGGTGTCTTGTTAAAATTATCCTTTTTTTTTCTCTACCCAAATTCAGCAGTTTAAACGTAGCAGTATAAATGCTCCTCTGCCTTTTTTTGAGAATGTGGGTAGCTCAGTACCTATTCCCACTTCTGTCTTGGCCCCGTTTTCAATCAGCTCTAAAATTCAAGTCTGCATATGCTGTTTTGCAAAGATGCTCTACGTGTTTCTACACGGACCAAGAGCAGGGCAGCACTGAGGCAGTATTCCCTGCAAGTTATTCAGCTCTGTTAAAAAGCTGATGGCTTTAACTCCGCCTGGGCTAACATGACTGTACTGCTTCTGAGACCTACAGTACTGTTCTCTGCCACAGATATTTATTGGCTCATTAGGAGCTTGCTCTGAAGCCTCAGCATGTGCTGTGTAACATAGCATAGGCATCTTTTCAGAGTCTGCCACAGAACAGAATCGCTCAAATGCAGTAAGGAAATACTGGGAAACCCCACAGTTTTTTCCCATTAGCTTTCCCTTTGGCATGACAGTGGTGAAATGATGTAAAGAAGTTTAACTGCAGCCTTTCTTTGTTTTCAAGTTCTTTAGAAAGTGCAGTCTTACTACAAGGAACTGTGACCTTGGTTTTGCTATTCAATTCAGTAGAGATATGATAAAATCTGCTTTTGTACCAGACTCTCTCTAGTGTCATGTCTCTCAAGAGCTCTCCTTATGCAATAATATGTTTTTCAGTGAATGGAAGGCAATGTTGAGCTCCTAATGTCTTCTAACATGGGCCTGCTTGCAAACCTGTCAAATATTTGTGGGTAACCCATTGCTATGGGTTGTGGTAAGAGGTAATATGCACTCATACTACTCGTCCAGGAACTTCTTCCAAAGTTTGTGCTGAATGGCTCCACTACATCTTTGGTCCTTCATTGCATTTAACAACTCTTCTACCACACGTAATTAAGAAACATAATTCAGGTAAAGTCTACAGAGAAGTCATGCAAGTAATGGCAAATAAGAATTAACTCCATTATCTAATAGAAAATACCAGATCATATATTTTTTTTAGAATGTCCTTACTTGAAGAAAATAATTATTTTTCCCCCAGAAAATGAAAGTTAAGAAAGCAGAAAAATAAATGGAAAATTAGCAGACAATGCAGCAGACACTGTTTTCATGGCTCTTCAGAGCCTAAGATATCAACTGTTTTTCTGAAGACCTCATACCTTTTAATGTTAAACTTAAAAAAAGATAACTAGATTTTTAAAGGCTAAAGTCTGTTAAGACACAGAAGCTCACATTCAGACCCAGAAACAGAGTCCCTAACTTCTGCCTTGCTTATAGCTTTCGATAAAGTGTTCAGTGGTTAATAATGTGTACAGTTACAAATATCCATATTAGGTTTTTTCCCTAAATTTTAGCTTTTGTTTCTAGATTCTAAATCATTTGTATCTCTCCTTTCTGTATCTGTATTCTCACACTCTTTTAGAAATGAGGTCTTGGACCACAGAACTAGGAGGAAAGATTCTACCATTCATACTTTTCCACCTCTAACTCCTATCAGAAAAAAACCCTGAATTCTTCCCAGCAATTCAGGTATTGCTGTTGACAAGAACAGGAAAGTCTAGAAAGTGCTAACAAGAGTCTTGGGTTTAGATGCTTATTATTAGCCCTGTACTTGTATTAGTAAAATATAACTAGAAACTGAAATTAGTTGATCCTAAAATGCTGGAATTTTATCAGTGTTCTGTATGATGCTGCCCTAAAACTCCAGCATCGTATACAACAGCGGTTTTTGGTGTTATGATACGGATGTGGGTGTTACTGACATATGAACATTCTCTCTTCAGCAGAATATATACTGGCATATATACAGATTTGAAAATACAGAAAAATAATGCTTGTAAATCATATTGAGATCAATAACCTAAATGGTAAAACATGATGGACACTGTGTTTTTGAAGGATCATGCCATTAGTAAACCGAAGACCTTATTCAAAATCCTGTAAGGCTTCAATCATTCAACCACTGTAGTACAGATTAGACATTTAATCTGCCTAAGGAAAAAATAGGTTTAACTTTTGCCTAGAACTTCAGACTTTTTGTAGAAGCTTGCCTATCTTTCTCAGAAACTGCGAGTCCAACTTCTGCTAGGATAGCATGCAATTCATAGTGAAGACTTTTTATCATATTTTGCAAAGCAAATGGTGATAACTACTCTATTTTTTATATTAATTGGTCAGAAAGGGATGTAGAATCATAGAATCATAGAATCATTAAGGTTGGAAAAGACCTCTAAGATCATCGAGTCCAACTGTCAATCCAATACCACCATGCCCACTAAACCATGTCCCTAAGTGCCTCATCTACATGTCTTTCAAATATTTCCAGGGATGGGGACTCAACCACTTCCCTGGGCAGCCTGTTCCAATGTTTCACCACTCTTTCAGTAAAGACATTTTTTCTTACATCCAATCTAAACCTCCCTGGCGCAACTTGAGGCCATTTCCTCTCGTCCTAGTTACTTGGGAGAATGTACCTGGTTTATACTTTTTAAGATATAGCTCTTTAGCTGTTTTGGGCTACATGCATGTGAAAACTTAGTTCAAGGCCAAGTTACAAGTTCTGTAACTTTGAAGTTACAGAATCTTCTTGCTTATGACCACTTATTTCAGTTTTCTGGATCAATTTATGCACTAGTGTATGACTTGTCTTGCCATATACCTCACTGAAAAAAACAGCAGGAGTGGAAACAGTGCATGCAGCACATACAGACACTCATTATGGAAAACAAGATTTAGTATCACTAGGAACTGGAATATGACTAAAACTATCCCTGCCCCAAACCAGTATATTTTCTCTTTATGTAGCTTACCTTGCTTTTTACTCTGGTCATATTCTAACAGGAAAGTACCAAAATTTGCCATGATGCCATAGTAACAAATACTCCGAAAGTAAGGAAGGGAGATTTCCAGTGCATACACTTGTTACAGCTGTACAATGAATGCTTGATCTACCAGGTTATTTGTTTGGCTTAAACTCTTTTAGGAGGAGGAGGCCAAGTACACCCTCTGACCAGAGTGTGCTCTTTGCCATGGGTCCGCCCCAGCAGAGAAGTTTTGTGGAGCACAGCACACAGAGCCCGATCCAGCATGGAAAAGAGCCTTTCTTTGAGAAAGACTGAGAAACCCTGGGGAGAAGCCAGCCAGGCTTTTGAAAAGGATGAAGAAACCTTCCTGATGACCAGACATGACTGGACAAAGTTTGCTGCCACTTAGGAAAGTGGGTCATCTCGAATCAAGCCTGCAAGAATAGACCTGCATGGGAGGGCTAAAGGGGCAGGGGAAGAATTGTGAATAACACTTTTCCATCTGACCTAGTCAACATGTGTGTTGTCTCTGTGAAGGTTGTATCAAACATGGCTTTTGGACTTTCAAAGTTTTCAGTCTGTTTTGGAAAATTCACTACAGAAAAAGCAAGTGAGTTCACCTGCTGGTTTTTGATGATCTGAAATCATGTGAAAATATTTTTTTTCATAATCTTTTCATAATCTATTCATAAGAGCATTTCCAAATCTGCATCAACTGCATGTCCAGTGCATACTCCTCTAGCACTCAGAAGCAGGAAGGTCTTTGATTCAAGGGAGGTTGTTTTCTGTTTTCATAATTTATTCTTTACTGACAGAAAGTCTCTGAGAATACATGTGGCACTGCATAAGTAATAAGAAGATTTTCATACTCTTCCATAAATTTGTCTGACCTCTTGTTAAACATGTTCTCAGTAGCTCTGCTGAATGAGAATGTAGGTCTGTAAGGAACAACACAGCAACAGCCTCATATGAGTGGAAAGTCTGTGTTTTCACTTGTTTGCAAAGCATCATGAATAACCAGCTATTGTAAATTAATGTACTATCATTGACTCCAGTACCACTACAGCAGTGTTCCTCAGTGGAAAGTCTTGTCCTTAATCTTAAGAGCAAGAAGACGCTGTTCTTCAAGTATTCTTGGAGGATTTTTTTGAACAGTTTTTCCCTTTCTTTGCAAAATCCAGCAAAATTCAATCTTTAACACCAGCCGTTCTCTGAATAATAGAAGGATGTAAATTTACATTGCTTTGCTTCTTCTCTGCTTCTCTATATAACAAGAGTTTACAGTCATTCGCCAGAATGTAACATGCTGGTTTTACCTCCTGCTAAGTATGCTGCCTAGAGAATTCCCTTTCCAAACAACTATTTGGAATATTCCCATCCTTAGTGGCTAGTCAACATACAAAGAAGCTGTAACTCCTTTTCTTGTAATTTTCTAATCTGAAAGCTAATTCTGACATACACTTCTTTTTCATAAACAGGACAAATATCTTTAACCTCCTTTTCTTAGGGCAATAGCACTTGTGAAATTTTCGTCAAGAAATTGTTATTAAGTTGACCTTACCAAAAGAAGGGAATATAATAAACTTAATCGTATAACTATATTGTACTATTAGTTATGTAAAAATTCTAATATAATTTATGAAGAATTATCATCATAATTTTCATTATTTTACCAATGCAATTGCTGTTTTAATCTAAAGCTTTACCTACATATGTTCTTACCATTCTGAAGTAGAAATAGCTGTAAATCAAGATGGAATCCATCTACTTTTTATGAAAAGCTGTAGCCATCATGTGTGCCATTTTCAATGGCAAAATATTTAGTTTCAGTGTTAGAATTTTAGAAATGTAATATAACTCTTACTATTTATTTAGTTTACACACTCTTTCCCAGTGAGATGAAGGCACCTGTGTTCATGCTCAATATGGTCTCATTAAAGAGCAGTGGGCAGGGGATGAAGGAGTGGAAACTCTCGCAGTTGTTGGTAGCAAACTATTGGATCAGTTTAAGCTATATTGTGTAAGCCATCATATGCCATTCACCTTTAGGTTGATATTATGAGTGAACTGAAATACTGCATGTTTTCAGTTCTTTGTTAAGGTTATTTGCATGCACAAGCAATCACACACGTATCCAGGTTAACGCTTATACACACGTGCATAATATATTCAGAAGTTCCAGACTGTGGTGCATCAAATTAATACCTGATAATTTGACATGTTGGTGCTCTATTAAAATAGCTTGATGCTATTCTACTCAGTTTCCATGTCATAATTTCACATTTCTTCTAAAGAAAGCAGTGAGTGAAATTGCACATTAATTCTGAAGTGAGCAACTCAAATGGCATGAACCAGGCAGGTTATTGTCCAGAAACAGTGGGAGCTGTCTGCTCCCTCAAGGATGGAGAGCCGGGACCCAGGCTGATCCCAGTGCCAGCCATGTCCACCCCAACATGCAGTCCCAAGGGGTGCTCAAATGGGGCTCCTGGGCCATGGGCAAGGTTGGTGGGAGGATCCATGGGAAGCTGTTGAGCTCCATTAAGGCTTGTGAGTGCCCTCAGGGCCCTGACAGTTAAGTGTCTCAAGGATGAATTTGTTCTGATACCCCTGAAATAAGGGGACCATTCTAGCAATTAAGTAATGTTGCTGTTTCTCCTCCAAGGAAATTTTTGTGTTAAGCTAACAATAGCAAGATTCTGCCATGCTCATTCTTCTCGTCATGTTGATGGTGAAGTACTTTAGGCGTGTGTACCCACAGTGAAGGGAAAACTGGAGAAAATAGACAGTTGCAGCTGGAAGTAATTCCTCTCCCCCACCCCAGTTGAATTTCTGTTCAGATGGAGAGGGCCTGGATTTAGGATGGCAGATTTAGGTTTTGCAGTTATTCCATGACATTGTTACCAAAAGAAAACTAAAGAAAATATTTCACCAAGCTAAGAATTTTCAGCCAGATGTTGAGCACTAGTGTGTATGACAAAAGAGGACAGAGGATTTTCAAGTCCCTGGGTTGACAAGTCTGGCGACCAGTAATCTGGCAGATCACTGAAGACTTGAGAAAATGGGGCCAGAATACATGGTTCTGCTAATAATGGTAATATTGGCTCTTCTGCAGATGAAGCTCCACGGCTGAGTTTGAACTAGCCCTAGCTTTTGAATTTCCTGTGATGCTGTCATTGCAAAATAATATTACCCAGTTTTGCAGCAATAAAAGCGAAGATGTGCCAGAGCTGCTGTGGCACAGGAATAGGGCTGTTTAAGTATTTAGGCAGAGATGTGTACCTGGTGTTTAGCTACTGTACAGTCTCTTGAAAAACACACAGTGTCTGGTTTCAAAAAAGAATAAAATCACAGCTACCTGTGACAGTACCTTTTTCCTCTTCTGTCATTATTGCCTCCACAAGTAGGATAGAACCCAGCCATTTTTATCCAGATAATTATTTGCCTCAAACTCTGGGTTCAGTTGTCTACATTTTGTTTAGATTTTTTGACATCTCTGAGAGATACCCATGTCCAAAGGGTGAATTCACCAGACTGGAGAATCAAGCACTAATAATGGATATGACACAGAAATGATTTAAGATGAAAGGTGTGTTTGAATTTGTAGGAAACTAGAATAACCTAAGAATGAGGAATCTGCTCATGCTCTACTGTTAGAAAAGCTCATGGTTCCCACTGAAGACAAGATTTTCCAGAGATTCAAGACTTTTTTTTCAGGTGCTCAGTTATTTTATTTTTACTTCTTCATTTTTTCCCTTAAAAATAAAAAAATGTTCAACTTCAGTTTACCATTTAGATAAAACATTGTGCTGATTTTGGCTGGATTAGAGTTAATTTTCTTCATAGTAGCTAGTATGGGGCTATGTTTTGGATTTGTGCTGGAAATAGCGTTGATAACACACTGATGTTTTCGTTATTGCTGAGCAGTGCTGACACAGCATCAAGGCTTTTTCTGCTTCTCACACCACCCCCCCAGCGAGTAGGGTGGGGTGCACAAGAAGTTGGGAGGGGGCACAGCCGGGACAGCTGACCCAAACTGACCAAAGGGATATTCCACACCATATGACATCGTGCTCAGCAATAAAAGCTGGGGAAGAAGGAGGAAAGGGGTACATTTGGAGTTACAGTGTTTGTCTTCCCAAGTCACCGTTACGCGTGATGGAGCCCTGCTTTCCTGGAGATGGCTGAACACCTGCCTGCCCATGGGAAGGAGTGAATGAATTCCTCGTTTAGCTGTGCTTGCATGCACGGTTTTGCTTTACTTATTAAACTGTTCTTATCTCAACCCACGTGTTTTCTTTTCCTCTTCTGATTCTCTCCCCCATCCCACCAGGGGTGGGGAGGGTGAGTGAGCGGCTGTGTGGTGCTTAGTTGCCGACTGGGGTTAAACCATGACAAACACATATAGATGCATTTTCAAAAGACCTAGACTCTAGCATGCTGTAAAATTTTATGAATGAGGGTGTCATTATTTTGATGTCTAGAATGGGAAGTAAACTGCTTTGGAAGTCTGTCTTCCACTGCGGCTGCTGAGCTCTTCAGCATTTCTGACCCTCTGGGAATAACCTGAGTACTCCCAGCTCAAAAAAGATAAAATATACCTACAGAAAATATTCACAGAATGGCTCTTACACTTTTTTTTCCTATGTGTTCCAGTAGATCTGGGAGCTCTTCAAATTCCAGCGAGTTAAATGTTTCCAAGCAGCTTTGTGTATTAGCATAATTCTGGGGAAGAAAAGGATCTCTTAATATTTCCTGTGACAAATACACAAGTTAATCCAAGGCCAACAGAGGAAAAGCTGGGGTGCAAGGCATCTGTTAAAGCCTGGACTGCTTCAGGCATGACAGTACACTCCTGTTGGATCAATTAACTGGACTAGCCATGTGAAAATAGTTGGTAGGATGTACACAGATGAATAAGTTTGTTAATTTTTCATACAGCTCCAAGCAGGAAAATAGTCGTAAGAGACAGAGTATACAGCCAAGCTTGGCTACATAGCAGGCTTTAAGGAGAAGAACAAAGGTTTCTGCCAACCCAAGCAGAGATGCTACAGGAATGAGCAGATCTGGGGAAACTACTCGAGGCTTTGTTCCACTTCACAAATGAACAGTTCATCACCAAAATGGCTCATTCTTTAGTTTTTCTTCTTCCTTTGCAAAAGCTCCCATATACCAGAAATACGTGGACTCACCTGTCCAAGATTTGCCAATCTTGGACAGGCAAACATTGATTTCCTTCCAGAATGACTGGGGTCCTTTTCCTCAGTCAGCTTTGGCAGGTAACCTGGCAGAAGGCATGCTTATTTCATCAGAAGTTTATTTAAACAGATAAGGCAGAGCAGTAGTTTTGATAAATCTGTGCTTGTATAGAATGCCCTGCATTGTTTGGGTTTGTTTGTTTCTTTTTGTTTATTTCCCTTGCTGGTGTAAGAGACAATACACTGTTGTTACCACCTCACACGTAAGACCTTTCAAAAGTGGCTACAGATCTCTGGTGCTTCAGATGCTGGTTAAATGACCCACAGATACCAAGAGCCTGTTTTTAAAGATTTGTCCCTGAAGCTTTTTTTTTTTTTTTTTAACTTTACCTCAGCTTGTGAATGCTCAGCATCTCCTTAAGTCAGGCCATGGGTAATTCAATGTAAAATCCTAAGTGCCGAGAGTTAATTGAAATTCTTAAACTTTATATGTGAGGGCTATACACAGGACTGTGAGCTAGGGTCAACAGCTGGTCAAGAAATCAGCAGAGCCTGATTTTTATTCTGACCAAGTACCACACAGCTTTAGAGTTTTCTGTGGATGAGTTAAGTGAACCTACTGCTCCTCAGCCCAAGGGGGAACACATACATGGGAAGGCATGCTCAATGCCACAGACTATGAACACCTGAGGCCAAAAGCAACAATAGCTTTTTCCCTGCCATTACGGAGTAGAGGTAAAAAAATTGTATTACTGGCTTTCAGTGATTTGCAACACTCATTGTATTTGGAAGACCCTGTAACCCATACTTCCCACTCTCATGCACCTTCTGAACGTGAGAAGATGTTCATCAATACTAATCAGCTCAAAGATAAGTTCTGAGCAACAACTGGCTACACAGTTAATATAGGTAAGAACATCATGACAGAGCTATTTTGAGGGCAACTTTTCAACAGTGTATTGGGAGACTACGCAATTGCATTATCAGCACATCATATTTCCATGATTCTGTGTTGTGCAGTTACGAAAGCACTTTTATACTGAGAAATTCAGAATTTCAAGTGTGGCATGGCACTGGCATTTCTTCAGTCTTACCCAGTGCCATAGTTCTTAAAAAAATGAAGAGGAAATAGGGTACTGTATAAATAGAGAAATGGAGCCTCCTCTTCTTTCTGTGCCCTGAAAGCAGCAGAAAGCAGTAACAAAGCAGTTTCATGGGAGTCTGGGGAATTTTGCATTCTGTGATGTTGGACTTCGAAAACTAGTGGCATAGCTGATGAACAGGAATACGGTGACCATATATTCTACTGCAACAGTCCAAGTGTTAGATTGTGTCTAGATGTCTGAGCCATTGCTTGATGGACTGATGTGGAACAGTTCTGAGCCTGTGTTACTTGGCTGTAAACGTGACCCTGTCATTAGCCTGTCCCAGACTGAGGAAAGACATTTGCAGTTCAGCCACACCCCAGTATCTGGATCCATCTGTTCGAATTTTTATTAAAGCCAATATAAAACTAATACAACTTTATTGTCTGAAGAGGTGAACACAGTAGCCTTAAGATTTTTAGCTTTGAAACTGAACGTTGAAATTTATACGATTTAATTTAATGTAAATCAGCTTTGCTCCACTGCCGTTTAGTTGCATCAACAGGGAAGCATGAGATTTATATAGCACTTGCGCTGCACATTTGAACACACAAAACCTTTATTTGTATGTTATATGTATAGATATAAATATTTAAAGAGTAAAACCATTTTAGCTATTAAAGAAAAAACAATACATAAGCTGAATTTAGGTCAAAGAAAAATGAGGTTTAAGTTCAACACAAGTATATGAACTAGCTGAAGGCTTATTGTTGCACAAAAGAAATACAAGTGTTTTGCCTATTAAACGTTTGGTGGTATATTTGCAGCTGTAATTTCTTGAGGGAATGTATCATGCACTCTGCTATTAATATCAGCCTGGAAGGTTGTACCTTCTACTTGAATACAGCTTTATTTTATGCTTACAAGAATTTCTGCAAATTACAATCCTCAGTAAGAGAGATCCTTACCTGCTACAAAGAAAAAAAGACCATCTAGTTCTATGTATGACCAACATGGACCAGGCCCCACTCACAGTGCAGTGAAATGATGGTTGTTCACTCTCCTGTGTTGCCTACTTCAAACCATGAATCAAAAGGACATTTGAGTGGGTCCTGATACAAGAAGGACACAAAGCAGCAAGTCTGTAAGTCCTCCTAGGGAGGACAGCATTGGCTTTCCAACTGTATTGACTCCTGAAAATTAGGCATTTGCCTGGAGACATGTGGCTTAGACGAAAGCCTGAATGATGAGTGAAAAAGACCTACAGCCTAATGCTGACCTAAAGGAAGAGAAAGACAGGAATGCCACCACAGGCACAGGATCAGAGATGGGACCTGGAGGGATGGTGGTGAGAAGCTGGTCATGCTGCTGGAAAGTTCTTGCAGCGGTGCCAACTCCTGAAGCTATGAGGTCTCACAAACAGTTGCAAACCTAGACAGTAAGAAAGGAAAAGGACTAGGATTCTTTGAGAGGAGGACGTGTTCCAGCACCAGCAGAAACACAGGGCTTGAGACAGGGCTCACCACTTGGACCAGTATGATGCTGTCATCTATCCTCAGTGACCACCAGAGCTCCTTCTGGTGTCATGCTCCGGAAAGGCAAACAGCTTGAGTCTGCAGAAAGATGAGGATGCAAACCCTGCTATGTGACAGCCCAGGAACAAGGGCAACACGGTCCTGTTTGATGTCCTGAGAAAAAGGATTATCTGTGGCAAACAACAGAGAGAGCAGGGCAGGTAGCTCCATTCTTATTCCACCGGCCCTGCAGAAGGAAGGGGGAAACTGAGAAGTGCTAAACTCATGCCTACAGCGGTGGAAATACCACCTCCACACAATGAGTGTTCAGTTGCCATTGCAAGTGCTTTCTGGTCATGTCAGGCACGAACTACACTGCCCTGAACATTGTAATAAATCAGTAATATTGTACACAAGTTCTGCAGTATTTTCTGTTAGAAATCCTGAAATGTCTATCCATAAAAAGGTACAAATATTGTACTGAGGACTTTTCATGCACTCGATAATACTATGACATCAGTATTTGCAGACTCATGATACTTTTGTGAAGACTGTATTATGACAGGTAACTGGAGGAAGATACTTTGCATTATTAGCCTTTTGAACAGGCATGTGCTCAAACTGTATTCCTGGAAAACAATTGAACTCCTGAGACAAATATTAACTAAGATGTTATATTAATTATTTGACAATCTCCATCTATTAATTTTACACTACTATGTTATTCCACAAGTGGTATTTACAAAAGATATTTGAAGATTTTAAGCCAAGTCAAGTCTAGGTAAGCGTTATTGAATAGGATCCCCAAAATGAAACAGATCCTCCATGTAGAGACAGTAAGTAGTTTGGATACATTTGGCCAGATGGGGTTTGTTTGAGTGTGGGGTCTGTTGGTTTGGGTAATGGGGGGGGGGGTCATTCATCCTCAGCTACTAATTGCTGATCATAAACCATACATGTTGTCTGAGTAGTGATCATATTCTGAATAGTGATAGTATTGTGTTTCAGATCTTGAAACACAAGATTCATTACACTAATTTACTAGATTTATTTTTTATATTTGTTCTTTTAAACCAATTTTTCAGTTTTATAAAGATTACATAAAAATCTCTTTCAGTTCTATAGAAGGAAGATGTTCTTCATGTTCTTGAATGGCTTGTGGTTTTTATTTTTATTTAAATGTGTTTTTTTCAGCCCATATTTAGTGAAAACTCTGAGTCCTGTGGATGGTTAGTCATACAGGTCTACTGTTTACTCACAATACCCTTTTATGTGCATTTAGGATGCAATTTACCCCTGCAGCGAGAGTCAGTAAGAGTTTTATACAGTCCTTCAATGAACAATGAACCTTATGCATTTCTCTGCAAAGTTTCCATTTCAAAGATGCACAATAGAAAGCAAGATATGTTGAAACTTGGAATTATTTTCTGGAACACAATAAAGCCATCTAGCATTGAAAAGTAAAGTAATTGTTTTGCAAATTGTGTTGCTTGTGTAAGTCTATAATTACTCTGTTAACATGACGTGTTTATAAGTTAGTTGCAGTATAAGCACGTCATTCCTTATGTCTGGAATCTGCCAACTGAAATACAGACTACTGTTGGGAGCGAAAACTACTGCATGCTAAAGACATAAATTTGTCAGCTTAAACAGGTGCTGTAGCCTGTGACCTTGACATCTAATTTATAGTCTTTGTCAGGTGTGTTAGATTGCATAGGCAAAGTTTGTATGTAGATCAGCTGGTTTCACATGGCGTTTTAAGTGAGCTCCATCTCTTAAAAACCAGGCATTTTGCACCTAAATGCCAACAAATAAAATAGTACCTGTAGCCTGTAATGTCTTTTTGTGTGTGTTGGGGAGTGAGGAATCCCCTTTTTTATTTTTGAGGAGACTGAAGGAAGGACATTTCTGAAAAGCAGTGACTGTACAGGCACTTTCTAGCATCACATAGGGATACACTACTGTTGCTGCAAGAAGAGTGTAACAGAAAGCTTTACGTTCCTCTGTGTCTCAGACTGAAATCACATGTGATTATCGCTATTACTTTTGTCTTTCCTGGACTCCTGAGAAAAGATTAAATTAATTGAGCTCTGTCCTGTTTTTGGGGACTACAGGCTGCTAGTCATACAGGCAGAAAAGCTGCCAAACTGCCTGATTATTTTCAGGATGCTAAATTCCTAATCGAGTTTGTTGAGCTTTGGAAATCTAGTCGGTCTTCCTCAGCTGACAGTAACCTTTAAGTTAGAAATAAAGCAGGTTTGGATGCTGCCATGACTGGGAATGAGAGGCTGGACAGAACAGCCCTCCCATGCCGGGTACCTGAAAGTGCATTCTTTCTCCTCTGAGCAGTTCATTAGCTAAACAAGCCAGATATTGAGATGACAAAAGCAGTAATCAAACCAGGCAATTTTAATCTAAATAGTTAGAATATAGCAATGGTTCAAGCAAACAAAGTAAGATCCTCGAGCCTCCTTTGAGAATTTAAAACCTAGATCTAAGAGTGGGAGTCTTGCAAAGACATGGAGAAGCAATAGAAAAGGGACAATTTCCTGCTAGTGAAGATGACCGAGTATCTTGCCTGTGAAAACATGCATTCACTTCTCTCCTTTCCTCATGGCTTCTTAATCCTCTAAGGAATCTTCAAAAAATAAATAAAGGAAATTTTTATTCCAAAACTATACAATAAGCTTACACCAAATACATATAGGACAGTTTTCTGGACGTTTCCTGTGCTTATACTACACACTGATTCCAGGATTCCAGGACTGCTGCAAAGACCATACACTACCAGTTATGCATGAGTAACCTCCTTTTCCACCAAAAATAACATATGGAAAGTGCAGTAACAGGAAAACTGCAGTTTGTGATAAAAGAAGAAATTCAGCAGTGAGATGCCAATGGTTTGTCATTTGATCTAACCTTCACACTACAGTTACTTTGTTTTTCATGTCTCAGTTGCTGTTTAAGTCATAATGTCTGGCTAAAAGCTATTTAAGGGGGAGAGAAAAGCCAACCATTAAAATAGCATTTTGAGGAATAGAGGGGGAGAGTGGGTGATGACCTGTGTCAGAATCTGCTGTGTGGAAGGAATCTTTCATGACAAAAGAAGTGTGGATATTTACTGAATATTAATTTGCTCTGTGCCTAACCAGCTAAGCAAAGCTAACTGGGACTTCTTATTGTTCCTTTCATTGAAAAAAGTGAAGATTAATTATGCCTCTTCCTGAAATGTCCCTCATTCTATTCGCCATGTGACCTATTTGCCATACAAATTTGGGGTTGAATATTTCGACATTTGAATACTACATGAATGATAAAGACTAGGGGTTCAAGATTGTTTATGCTGAGAGTTGGATTTACACAGTAGTTTTTCAGTGCTCGTTTAGGATCTGTCACTCAGGCAAGGAATTGACAGAATGGTTTCTATTCATGCCTTACGCTCCTGTTGGCCAAACTGCATAATATCTGTGGGTTGGCAGGTGGCTGTTGTCTAGGCACATGTTTATCCCATGCCTGCACCCGTTTTCTGTAGAATTAACGATCCAGGGTTTTTTTAAGACGTAAGTAGGTCTTTCCAAGTGCTTTACACTACTGCACAGATGTCCAGGAAAAATCCCTCCACATCTGTCTTGAAGCACAGTTTCCACCAATTTAAGTGTGAACCTCAATTTTCTTCTCTCACCATAGCCGAGAAAACCTTTCATACATAAACTGGTGCCTCAGGGACCTTCTTCTGTGCAGCAGCCCAGCAGAATGAGTCTTCAGTGCAAAATTTCATCAAAGTCAGCCTTCAAGAACTGAAATATTTACTCTCAAATTTAGCACGAATTTCACAGTGGCTTTAAATCCTTTAAATCCTTTGCAGGCCTCACTAGTTAAGAAATACATGTCAGCATGACCTAACCGAGTCAGCACAAATTAATTAACAAAGCAGTGACTTACTTGTAAAAAAGAGCTACTGCCTAGAGCTTCCTTATCTGACTGTCCGGAGCCTCCCTGTATGAACTAACCCACGTTACCGCTTTTTGTTGCAATGTACTACAGTCCTGCTTATCTGACAGGGTTTGGTGAAGAATGGGTTGTACACCCTAAAGGTATATAAACCCTGTAACTGTTCTATAGCTATAGGAATAAACTGCTCCTGCTCTACCTCAGATAAATTGAATTCCCGTTATTTCTGTGACCACAGGATGGTAGAAGATTTCTCTCTCTGAAACTTAAAATCAGTCCACATTTTATAAAGGCCAGGTTTTAGAGCTTTCCTCAGGCAAAACTCCTGACAAAGACTAATGAACATTTAGCCTGAAGACTATGGACTGTAGGCCTCCAATAAGTTTCTAGTTTTGTAAGAATAAATTAATGGCTGTGTAAGAATCTGAATGGAAGCTGTAAAATATCAATTTATCTGTCTTCAGTTCCCAAAGAGCTATGCCACGATTCCAAACAAATCCAGCTTAAGAAAATCCGAGTTTCAGCCAGGAAATATGGATACAGTTTTACACGTCTCTTAAAGGAATTGTGTGGTGAAAAACAGTGACAACTCAATTCTGTAATATTTTAATTTTGTGCCCGGTTGTCTGCAAGTAGTCACTTATTTAAAAGAAGACAAGACACTTTCTGCTGTCATGGCCTCATTAATCTTCCCTGTTTACTAACAGTTTGGCTTTGGATAGTTAAGGAAAAAGGTTGCAGTTCTGCTGCTTTGCCTTTCCTCTACCTTTTCTTTTTTAGTAAGAGAGAAGGAGGCTAAATCTAACCTAATGTTCGTGAAACACTCATACAGCCCAATGGGAATTACATACCTCCAGAAAAGCATCTGTGGCACAGTAATAACTGGGATTGTCTTCTAACATGCAGCATGCTTCCTTCCTGAGTGATCCTTAAGCCAGAGTTGTCAGTCAGAATATTTCAGCCCCTGTGGGAAAACCTGATTTCCCACCACCAATGCAGTGCTATCCAGCAACCCTGAAAGTTTCCATTCACTAAACAGCAGCAAAGCTCCATTATTTTCCTCTTTGTTCTTGTTATAAAAATGTAGCTCACATATGGCGTGGGAGGGAAATGCTACAGAGTGCATTTAGAGGACATATATTGTTGAATTAGAATTGCCACTAAAAGTACATTTTAAAAGTCACTGAAAACAGAGTAAACCTCTGTCAACCAAAGCATTAGATACTGATCTGGTCTGATTCAGACACAAGCATTGTAATAGTCACAAGTGCAGATAAAACATTCTTTGTTTATCTTAAATTTTTGTCTCTGTAACTACAGTTATCAAGGTGTTTTTTCTGATCTTCTGTATTAGCATCAGCATCTGGCCTCTACCCCTGACTACCAACATTTTTCATGTGCTATAAGCAAGCTGTAGATTTCTAAGGTTTGTTTTGTCAGCTCCATCTTCCTATGTGGGCTGCCATTTGGCACAAACAACCAAGCAGATACCAACTTTACTTTCACTGAGACATTGTTCTAATTCCTGTTCTTGCTACACAGTCATGAAGTTGTAACTGGACTGCTACTGTTGAGAAGACCAGCATCTGAACATTTTGTCTTTTTTTTTTTTTAAATTTGATGCAAAAGGTTAGGGAAGATTTTCAAAAATTCATTTGTATGTAAAATGAGCTGGTAATACTTCGTAGGATACTCCATAGGGTTGTTATTTCTGTGGATGAGAAATTCATAGGTTATCCCCCTGAACAGCGAAGCAGAATAAAAATGCAGTGCTAGATAAGATACCAACTTTACTTTCAACATTGTTCTAATTCCTGTTCTTGCTACACAGTCATGAAGTTGTAACTGGACTGCTACTGTTGAGAAGACCAGCATCTGAACATTTTGTCTTTTTTTTTTTTTTAAATTTGATGCAAAAGGTTAGGGAAGATTTTCAAAAATTCATTTGTATGTAAAATGAGCTGGTAATACTTCGTAGGATACTCCATAGGGTTGTTATTTCTGTGGATGAGAAATTCATAGGTTATCCCCCTGAACAGCGAAGCAGAATAAAAATGCAGTGCTAAAAATGCAAAGTCCTTTAAATACCCAAACATACCAGCTGTATGTCTAGACACTCTGTTCCAAAGATTTTAAATACAAAACAAAGCTTTCCTTGGCTAAGGGGTTGTCCTTGAATATGAAACAGACATGGTTTTGCTTTTGACACTGACCTGCTGTACCTGAAAAATATGTTGTATTCAACATTTCGGTCAGAGATGACAGATGGAAAATTTCCCTTTGCACATTTTTATTTCATGTACTGCTCTTTGATTTTTTTTTTTTTTTTTAGGCTCTCTTGCTAATGCTTGGAGTGATGGAAGTCTTCCCTTTATATGAGCAAATGCCTAAGCTATCTGCTTTTCTCTCTTCTCACGCAGTTTCTGAGGAAGACAGGTATCTTTCAAGTCTCTGTGTGAAGGCCAAACAATTCTTAGACCCCTAAAGCTCAATCCTCCCCCGCGTGGTGTATTGCTCCCAGTTATTCTGAAGATTGAATCCAGACAATAGAAAAGGTCACCCTGCCCTATTGAGTGCTGCTTGAAGTGATGCCTTAGCTGTAGCCATTCACCCTCAAAATGAACTGGAGAGTCAGAAACTATCTCCAGTGATGGGCCCTTTGCTCTTCTGAAAAGCAAGCTTCATACGTTCAGAAAGGCGCTACAGGAAAAGTATGGTGTGTTCCTCTCTCTGGGTATGCTCCCACACGTGTTCGTGTCATGACAACTTGTGAGGCTGAGCCCCTCTCCAAAGTCCCCGTTGCAACTATTGAGTTCAGGGAACAGAGGAGGGACGAAAAACCTGTGACCACACAGTGATCCTGTAAAAAGCAGAGTCTAACACTGGTGAGATGAACTGACTAAGCAAAACAACCCACAGCAGGTGAAAACCAGCATATGGGTTGGGTCTGAGAACCTTTTGGTGCTGCTTCCAAAGGTGTCTGTTACACACTCATCATTAATTTTAAAAGACCTCTGAAAGCCTTAGAGCTGTTACACGGGCAGTCTAGAAATATTTTAACTCCCTTTGGAAAACGGAGAAAAAGCGGTGCCCAATCACCTGATAGGTGATCAGAGCAAGAACAGGCTGAGGAAGAAAGAGTGGCTTCTCTTCGCTTTCCAGACCACTTTGCTCCAGTCAGTACAAAGGAATGGGAAATTGAGGGATGTCAGGCTTCAGCAGAATACCTGTGGTTAAGATCATGTGATTAAACCCACTACAAGAAATGTCAGTTTAGAGGAGAAGAGGGCTGCTGCCTGACAGCAGTGATTGACACTGTCTCAGGTGCCTTTATCTGTGTTCTCACCTAGGTTGAGAACTATCCTCTGGAGAAAACGGAGAAATTGAAGCATTCAGGTGGATGACTGAGCTTTGAGAAAGGGCATGCCTCAAATACTAAATATGCGTGTGCCTGTCTTGATCCCAGCCTTCTTGCTGTAAAGATAGGAACTCGAACGACAATGGTCTGCAAAACCTGGTATTCCCCTCCAATTCCTGTAGGAATTCCTGGATTATGGTCACTCACAAAACATAAAATCCTTGTTGGGGCATCAGGTGGAAAATATTTCTGGATCCCAAAATGAGTTTGCCCTGTAAATCTACCAGCAATGACTCTCTTGCTGGGTGAAGGATCTGATCTGGCTTATTTTGGTTTTGTTTTTTTTTTTCTATTCTTCCACCATAGCCAAGGCTGGAGCCATCACTGCTGGAGAGGACACTGATCGGGGATGGGTACACACTAGAGGCAACCGCAGTCCCAGCCTGCGCAGGTTGTCTGGCCGAGAGCTGAAGGAGCTGTGCAGTGCACCTGTTGGGCTTGGTCTTGGCAGACTAGGATTACCTGGGGACAGGCTTTTCTAAAGAATCTGGAGTAGAGGAAGCCTGGAAAGGTAAACTGCTGCTCAAGATCTGGCCTGCAAAGAAATACCTTGTTAAATGGATGGTAAGAACAGAGTGCACATGCTGTGCCATGGGTATAATGGATGGAGGAAATAGGTGTGAGGCTGCCCATGTTGGTTCTGCTCTGGCTTAAAACAAAAACTAGCTCAGGGTTTGTTCCGGTGCATAAGAATAACGTCTTGGCGAATTTTCAGCTACCTGCTCTGTGTTTGCTGGCTTTAAATCCCTTTTTTATAGTATTTTAAATGACTGAAATCTTTTCTTCATGGACAAATAACAGAATTTACTGCAAAAGCCCCTGTTCTGCTTAAGCAGTCGTGCATTAAATTAAAGACTTCATAAATCTTTTTTAGGTTCACATCTAAAACGTATGGAAGGAGAGATGCTATAACTCTTAACAGTTAAGATGTAAGTATAATAAATGTATACGGCGAGGTAAAGAAAAAATTTTATGATACATTTGTTTTTGCATGTTTCCCCAATTAACCATCCATGTATGCAGCCCCACCTCTTGCCTACTTGGCCATTTCCCCCAAAATTACTCTGAACTTCCAGACCCCTCAGTAGTATCCAACAGCTACCGTTTTGAATACCACACTCTTAGAATAGATGTGTCTTTTAATCCCCTAGGTCCAAAAGGAGCTAGATTAACCCCTGTGAGAAGGTTGGTCCTCTAGCAAATAGCTGTTGATTTAAAGTCTGACATCGAGGAGGTCAAAAAGTGGAATGTCACTTCTTTGAGGAAAAGGAAAGCTTAACTTCTTGCTGGGAACTACGTCACTTACTACGTATACTTCCACTTACTGTGGAAGAGCCCATACTATCCTTCCTTACATTATGGCATATTAATGTCCAGAAAATAAATTTTAGTTCATCTTTTTTAAATACTTTACACATATTAGTTTCAATTTTTCTTTCTCTCTAAGCTCTGCTCAGTGGGGCTTATGCTGAGAACACTGTTTCAAGGCAGAATACAAGGTGTATCTAAAACTTGGTGACAGGTTTGGGAAGACTTTTTTTTCTGCTGTATGTGGCCTGTGAAGAATGTTTGTTGGTTGTGATGAGGATCAACTTTCTGTCAGCATTTGATAGAGACAACTTTAGTAAGGGTAGTTAGCACTTGAGTATTTTACGATCGTGAAACCGGGACTTTTTAAAAAAAGTTATTTGGGCAAGGAAAGCTGTGAAGTTTCAGCAGCTGCTGCAAGCAGATGGGTGTGTTTCTCAGCTCACTAACTACCCAGATAATGTCAGATCACAGAACAGAGCTGGGGCTTGCTTCTGGCAGGCTGGATTCCCCCAAAACCTCATGGGCCGCTAGCCCTTATAACCCAGTGCATGGGTTCACCTCCCTCACTGCTACCTCTGGACCCCTCAAACTGCACTGACCGCTTGCGGTGCTCTGCTGGTCTGATTTGCACCTGTGCTTCGCTAACAAGAGGAAAGGTACCATATAGACATGAAATGAAGGTGCTAGATGACTGCTAGGAAGCAGTCAATGACCTGCTATGCCACCTGGACGCTCACAAGTCTATGGGGCCGGATGGGATCCACCCGAGAGTGCTGAGGGAGCTGGCGGAGGTGCTCGC
>NW_008796051.1:3909991-3910356 GCF_000699145.1 Aptenodytes forsteri | reverse complement strand
ATGATTCTATGATTCTATGATTCTATGATTCTATGATTCTATGATTCTATGATTCTATGATTCTATGATTCTATGATTCTATGATTCTATGACATGACAAAAGCTTGTCTGCACATCCCCAAAAGAGCGCAGAGAGACATTGGCAGGAGAGGGACCCCAAATAAAACCCTGCCCTGGCTGCTCCTAAGCTCCTCATGGGAGCCACCAGCCCATCACAGGCCCATCTCCACAAGCACAGGGTCAGGGGGCCCACAGAGTGACTACATCAGTGGACATGGGAAGGGCTACAGATGTTGTCTATCTGGACCTCTGTAAGGCCTTTGACACGGTCCCCCCATAACATCCTTCTCTTTAAACTGGAGAGG
>NW_008796051.1:3899355-3909323 GCF_000699145.1 Aptenodytes forsteri | reverse complement strand
AGAAAGGCTGAGAGAGTTGGGGTTGTTCAGCCTAGAGAAGAGAAGGCTTCGGGGAGACCTTATTGCAGCCTATCAGTACTTAAAGGGGGCTTATCAAAAAGATGGTGGCAGACATTTAGCAGGGCCTGTTGCGACAGGACAAGGGGAATGGCTTTAAACTAAAGGGGGGTAGATTCAGACTAGATATAAGGAAGAAATGTTTTACGCTGAGGGTGGTGAAACACTGGCACAGGTTGCCCAGAGAGGTGGTGGATGCCCCATTCCTGGAAACATTGAAGGTCAGGTTGGACGGGGCTCTGAGCAACCTGATCTAGCTGAAGATGTCCCTGCTCATTGCAGGGGGGTTGGACTAGATGACCTTTAGAGGTCCCTTCCAACCCAAACTATTCTACGATTCTATGATTCTATGTGCTGGTGAGGTGATGCTAGCGATTGGAGCAGTGCGGGTGTGCGAGTGACTGCGTGATCACTAGCAAGGATTAAGGTGGACAAGCCAGTGAGTAGGCAAGGTAGCCTGGGAGCAAGGGGTTGACTGGGTCCCCATGGGCCAGCTATGGCGGTGAGAGCATCTGCACATCCCTAGGGGCAAGAGTGCAGTGGGGTTGGCTGCGGGACCAGGGGAGTCCTGTTCGGCTCTGAGTGTGCATGTGTGCATGTGTGTGTGTGCACAACACTCTGCAACAGCTGCTGGAGTGGGGCTGTGGTCTCGGGAATCCAGGTGCCAGCAACTGGGATCCAGAGGCAGCTACTGGGCAGACTGAGAATCTGAGCCCAGCTGCTGGGGGGATCCACCTTGCACGCGTATATATGTGTATAAATATATACATATATATTCTCCCTAGTGAACTTCCATCGTATTCGGCCAGAGAGGGGAGCAGGAGAGGGAATGTCTGTCTGTGATCTGTGTGGCTGGAAATGTATGTATGTATATATGTGCTGTATATGTGCACTCCGTGTGCATGTGCCTACTGTGAATACATCTTCGGCCATACTGCTGGTTGGATCTGGGGACATGGAGCTGCAGCAGCCTCATCTACATTAGGCTGTCAAATCTGGCATGATAAATTTTACTCTAACAGATGGCACTGTTGTGGGATCCATATCCATGTCTACCTCTACCTTGCTGGCAGTGTTATCACTCATGACCAGTATGATGTTTTAATAAAGAAACCTGCATGCATTCTAGGCTATGGTATGCAATAAGATACACAGTGCGTCTGCATCCATGCACACGTGCACCTAACCCTTCAGTAACAGTTAACAATGTTGAATGTTTCAAGCTTTAAATATTCTACTTGATTTGATTTTTAAATAGTAAGTGTATCTTGAAGGACCAGTCCTTAGTGAAAACACTGAAGGACTGCAAGTCAGTAACTTTTCCTGAAAATGCAAGACTTTTACAAATACTACATACAGTAAGGCAGAGAGAAAGAACAAAAGAACATGCATAACCAAATTATGTGATTGACTCATATGCCTTCATGAATTTCACATGGCTACAGCACCTCCGTGAACAAAGAAGTTACCTGAATGTAGCTCCAATGTCTCTTCTTTTTCCTGATTACTCTGCTATTTTCCCAATAAACCCAGAGTGATGAATGAGCTTGTCAACATATGTGAAAGAGAGTTATTTGCTGAAGAATTTTTAAAGCAATGTTGGTTTAGAAAATGTTGTACATAGCTGCAAGGTTCAACAGAAATTGCTTTGCCAATTATTGTAAGAAACTCTTGCATGAAATATGTATGCCCTTAAAACATGGCCATTTGAAGTGTTCTTTCAAGTTTCTTTGTGCATTTGCATGGGTCTAGAGATATTAAAGAACAGTTGAGTACACCAAATATAGTTTATCCTCATGTTTGTAAGTGACTTCTCTGATACGAAGTCACAGAGTAGCTCTTACCTATAACTTAAGAAATTCTATGCAACCACAACTTAGGTGTGGCATTTCAGTGGTAATCACCGCTAAATGGGTTATCACCATTCCAGTTCCTCCCAGGCAGCAAAACTAAAAATATGGAATACTTTTTCTCCCCTGCCTTTGACGAGTTTCAGAAAGAGTATGATCTAGCTTGTATTTAGCCTTTTCAGGAAAAAAAGGTTTTGTCTTACTCAGATTTATAGTAGAAAGAGGTATTTGAGCGCAGCTTCATGAACTTGTCACCACGTGTATTTCAACTACATAAGCTGCATCTGGGAGACACCAAAGTAATTAGCTGATGAAGGTCAGTCTTTGCAGGTGGAGATATGGTGACAGTTTAGGCAACCTTGAGTTTTGAGTCTGGCCTATTCACTTCAAAAGTTACTAGGAGGTGAGCTTGGGAGAAAGGGGATTCACAGACTACATCTCTCTCTTTTCTGCAATTCCCAGCTGAACCAGAAGACTTCTGCTACCCCTTCAGAACGGATTGGAGTGGAACACTTAAGCACTTCCACTGAATTCATTTTTGGTCTGTAAGTGTGACTCCTCTTCAGTTGTCTGTGCCAATCACCATCTGTGTCTCCAAGTCAAGGATGCTTTGATAAATTCCTAAATTTTGAGCGAGATATCCTTCGTTAGCTAAGGGCAATTCTACTCACCTCATTCATGAATTACAAAATATTCTCTTTCAAATCTGGGCCATGAACTCAAATATCCAAATATTTAAATATTGTACAAACTCTAGTTAAATTGAAAGTAGTTGTAAGTATACAGCAACAGCATTCCTTTTATCAACATCAAGCAGTTTATTTTTGAAATGTTCTATTTTTTTTTTTTTGGTTATAAATTCTTTGCAAGGTGGGCACACCTACATAAACAAATGAAATTACTGAAGGAGCTCTTTTGAGGTATGAATTTGCTTTGCGTCTTTGCTTAGAGCGCTGCAAAACACACTTGAGTGCCTGGCTGATATAATCCAAGTAGCTTCTCTGCTGGTGGTGCCAAGTTTGAAACCACACACCAAGACACTACCTAGCACACACCCCCTGCAAAGAAGACACAAGGTGGTCCAGCAGCTAGCTCTTGCCTCTCACACAGTGTGTGCCTAAACAGTCAAGTGAGGGTGAATTTCATCACAAGTCCTGAAATGTACAGGATTGCAACAAGTCAGACACCAGTCCTTCCCTTTTTACAGCACCAAAAACGAAAAATGAAAATGAAAATCATTGGGTGCAGTTTTTAGGGCATCCGTAATAATTTTTTAGTAGCTAGATTTGTAGATAAATATATGCAATGTTGATACCCTTTTTGTGAATAAAAACAACACTAATCAGTTCATGAAAACAGTTAATTATTTATATGTCCTTGAGTTACAAATTTATTTATGGAAATTAACATCATCCTAAATATTAAGCAAAATATTTTCTGCTAAGAGAACAACATGTTTTTGTTTCTTCTGTTTCACTGATTCCCTGCCAACTTCAACTTTTGTTTAATGTCTACAACCATTCTATTACTTTGGTGATGCAACCACTGATGACTGATGAAAACTTTCTCATGCAAAAGAAACCGAATCAGTAAACTCAGCTAAATTTTCTAATAAAGCATTGACAAATTTGAAATAGAAGAATAGCCATTTTTCTAGACCTATTTAAAGAGAAAAGTTCAGATTTCATTACATTAAATGTGAAACCATGTTTCTCCTAGGTGACTAGTCTCCTACTAGATTAGTTCAATTTTATTCAGTTAATGTTGAGGATTTGTCTGTCCGTATAAAATACAAGATTGTTATTAGTTGCAGAGATTCAAATATTTTCATTTTCTGACAGAAATGGATTTAAAATTGCACCTGAAGTATTATTCTAATGTACTTTGAAACTTACAAAAGTTTGCAAGTGCTTGCACCTGTTGGAATTTTCAGAAATTTGTGTCCAAAAAAGCTGCATGATATAGTGTGAGTAATGTCTGAACAGATGGATTTTCAGCTCCATAGCAATAGCTGGAAATCTGAGGCAGAGTAGGGCAGGGATATATTATTGTTTTCCCTTTATCAGCCTTAGTAACACCATCTGGCTTTCAATTACGGAACTGCAACAAAGCCTATTTTCTCTTTATCACCATCTGGTACCTCACAGTCAAGCGACAGAGTCACACGACAAATTTAACTGAAGGTTCTGAGAATTTCATCCATGCAACTTGTAAGGTAAACAGAAGCTGAAGGGCTGCATATGAAGTACTAAAATAAGCAGTCTAAGGATACAGGCATTGGAACTTGATCAGCTGCACCTTCGGGGAGGAGAGACTGGGAACTGGCTTGGTTTTGGCTGGCTCAACCAACAACCTCCCAGACGGTTTCTGGGACCACACAGCGTTTGGATGTAGCCACCCTTGTTTGGAGGCTGGGAGGGTTTGATAGTAGGAGCGTAGCCAGACCATTTTAGTTGCCATCTAGGCCACAGAATGCCCCCCAGGACTATTGAATTCACTAGCATAAGAGTCCTACTGCTTGGGAAGAGTGATGCTATTGTTCCTACCCATCCAAAGTGTGAGAAGACATCAGATTGTGACTTTGTTTACCAAGTGACACAAGCCTTCGGCTTTCTGCTGTCTGCAGTTGCCATACATGGGATTATTATGTAATGCACTGATGTTTTTGGAATATTTCCATCTCTGTGTGAAGAATCTTGACGACGGCAGAAATGGTTGTGGGTTAGAGAAACTGTTCTGAATGCGTGAAACTCGTGTTAAAATTAGTAGCTCCAATAATACTCAGTGAAATACTGCCAAAAATGGATGCTTAGTTGAATCTAAGTTAGTTTCAGGTATCACTGAAAATAAATTGTGTTTATTCATTACAGCATTTGTAAATTCTTGCTATAAGCCCTTTTTTCTACCATATGATAAACTTAGACTCAGGTATTTATCAGCTGCCATCATACTTGAGACTTTCATGTAGTCACAAGGCACGTTCTGTTAGTTTATGTTCATAACACGCTTTCTTGTATGTAGCTCATATTCTTTGAATTGCGTATGTGCACTGTAATTAAAAATACTGATAAGTTAACTAACAACTATATCAAGGTTTAGAAAGAAGCCAACAGAATATGTTGAATAAAGGTTGGAAGTAATGGTACATACTACTGGCCTTAAGCTGCCCACCTAAATTGCCCTCTCTCCAACAAATGATGTCACAGATTTTTTTATTCCTTGTCTGTCCATAAAATTATTGCTCTTCCTGCTTTACGTATATGACAAGTACTAGAACTTTGGTAAAATTAACCCTAAATAACATTTTATGATTTAGAGGAGCTTTTGAACAGCAGCAATAGCTATATCCTGTTCCTTAGTAGAGTATGAATGTTCTGTAGCTGGTCTTTGAAATCACTGAGAGAAAATGCTAATTTTGAAAATGCAGGTTGGGTTCACCTGTGAGATACTCCTATTTTACACTGGTAAATTACACTCTCTGAATGCTATTGACATCACGCTTTTCATAGAAACTGAAGTAAAGCAACAGTGAATAAGATCCAGAAAACATTATTTTAAGAAAATGGTAAGCTAGTTTTCTTTCAGCTAGATTTCATATGATTGTGATTTAAGAATAGTTCAGTGCTTTTCTCAGCGTCTTTCTACCTACAACATCCATGTAATCCTCAAATAAAATGGAAGTATATAATGCCCCTCTATGTCCATCATCTATAATTTAAGCAGGTGAACAGGGATACATCATAACTTTAATTTTTTGAGAGTTTTACATTTGCTATGGCCCTGCTTCTGGACAAATAAAAGAGAAGGTGGGTAATTAAGCACAGAAGACAATGTATCATTCTGTGCAGACAGAGATGCATGTAATGCTGGCCTTTCTGACTTTGAGGGAAAAAAAAAAAGCTTATCTTCCAGCTTTTGGGAACTAGACGCTTAGTAAATGAGCAGTGGTTTTATTTCGCTAGCCTTCCTACTGGTATTTAAGAGGAACTGCTTCTCCTCCAGAATTATTTTGTGTCCTCTAAAAACATAAAATAAAATTTCTGATTTGTAGTTTCTAAAGACATGATTCATGCTTGCTGAATATTGTTTAATAAAATGGGGACACCTCAAAGGTGATTAAAAGTATAATATGGTGAAACATTCACCACTGTGATGAAAAAAGCAGAACAGAGTATTTATTGGGTCTGAACTTATTAACAGTAAGTAGTGATATATACACACATATTTTATGAAGCCTCCTTCCCCACTGAGTGATGGCTGGGGCGAGGGGGCTGTCTACCACACTGAAAACTGGTATGGCTAGGACAAACTCAGGGATTCCCACTGGGGAATTACTGCAGCGTGCACAAAAGCTATGCAGAACTACAGAATGGTATTATTTTGGTAAACATCATGATTTGAACTCACAGATATGTGCCTGTGTTGATTCTCACACAGCACATCTCACGCCACTGAATTCTAAATTGTATCTATCATGTCACAAAAATGCAGGTCTCATCTATGCAGCAACTGTACCTCCTGCACAGGTCCTTTTCTCGTTCAGCGAACTAAGAATGTTGCCTCTGGCACGGATGGCAACAGTCCCACCTCCACCAGCTCCACTAGGCAATGCGCCAACACCAATGTGCCCACTCCTGGATTCAGGGGTTTTAACCACTATTCACAGGTTTCATGCTACATGCAGAGAAACTGCAAGTAGGGGCTTTAAATTATTTTTTTCTCATTTAGGGTCTCATTTAAATCTGCTGACCAACTTTTAACTCAACAGAACATTTCAAACTGTTCTCAAACAGTCAAATGGAGGGCGTGCATATGTAAAAGCAGCTGGACTAAGAAGGTATTAGCTGCTGATTAAAAATGGTGGCAATGTAAAAAGGACATGAAAAAACAATCTTTGATTTCCAATTTGAGTTCTCTTTCAAGGTTAGGAATAATTTTATTTGATAAAAGTGATCTTAATTTTTCAAAACATTATTATTTTTCACAAGAAATTGTAAACAATTGTATGAGCAACATTTTTAAAAAATATACTCTCAAAATATTTAAAATTTGAAGTTTTGAGTTCTTTTAGTGTTAGAAGCACTTGTTCGAAACTTTAAACCATATGCTGATACGCGTATGTGGGTGCTAAACCGCTTTTTTCTTATTTTTCTCTTTGTTTATAGATAGAGGCACACTTAATGATAAAGTCCAAATTATGATTCAGTCTATGATTTCATTCTACCTAGATGCCAAATAATATGCTAAAAACTGGGGCAAAGAAAACATGAGAATACCATGGTGAGCCCAACTCTTCAGAGATTCATAAGGCTAAGCATTTTTAAAACCTGAAAATACTTATTTTAGATACCCAAAACAATAGGAAAAGCACTTTAAAAAGCTTGAATTCTTGCTACAGAAACCTCAGAGTGCTAGAACAGTGATTGGAGGAAATGTTTACAACAACACTTCTTGCTAAATTATCAGTGATTTGAAGATTATTTAATTTCATTTGTTCTGAAGAGGCACTGTAATCTTACGATACAGTTGAAGGTAAATGCATAATCATTCTTGTTTCTATAGGAACTACATTTTCAGAGTTAATTGCGAAGAAAGTATAGTTGTGATCTTCTTTTTCCTTCCTTTTCCACAACTTACGGCAAAAAGGAAGTACAACACCCTTTCAAAGGCCCTTTCCAATTAAAGAGCTAATGGGCTTTTTAAAAAATGCTTTTAGATTGCGTTATGCACATAATTCCCCAGAGCAAAAAAAGTCTCTCATCAGCTTCGATTTTTATATGGAGACCTGACTGAATGGCCAGCAGTACGGAAACATTTGGCTTCTTGTTGTGCACTGCTGTTCCAGCTCTTCTGAAAGCCGAATACCTACAACTGAAAGGAAATGGCAAGCTTTTCAAGCTACAGTAAGGTTCAGTATCCTAGTGCAGAAGCTTCCTTTGTGATTCACAAAATGTGTACAACGCATTGAACTGGTCATCACAGCTGAGATTTGACTCATAAGATGCAGGAGAGTTCTTAAGGTTTCCTATTGCATGATCGTTTGATGAAATTCCCTTTGGTGATCCACTCTCCTTGAGTTTCAGTCTCTAAATTAATGCAAAGTTTAAGAGACATTTATTTTTCAAATTTCACTTGTAGCATCTCCTTACTTCACAAACAACCCCAACGGGTACAGTGATAGCCTTAGTATTTTCCTGTTTCTATTTTTAGCCTGTAGTAATTCAGCTTCTATATAGCTATGCTGCTTTATCTTCCACTTAGAGAACACTCACGAGGTGGCAGTATCCAGGAGAGACTTCCATTTATCTTGTTGTCAGTACACTTCTTGGAGTAGATGGAGTACTTTATCTTGCTGTTTATAAACCTTCAAAAAAATTACACTTAACTGGCAAATTTTAGATACTTCTATATGCAGTATAAAATTTCCATCGGGTATGAAAACATCAGTGTAATTTCCTCTGAACAGCGATCTCTTTGTATTACTAGCACTCGACAGAAACCGCAGCAATGTTTCCTGCAATTTTTTTTTTTCACTAATTACAGCTCAACAGCTGGGTCCCAGTAGTAACTAACAGCTTTGGGTACCCAATTTGAGACCACTTGCAGGAACCCTGCACCATGTGTTCAGCACTTTCTAAAAATGGGTTCACTTGAAAAAGTCCATGAGACAATTGCTTTTGAATCCACACAACAGGTTCACAACAGGGAGTTTATTTTATGAAAATAGTTTTACCAGGTATCATTTATTGCTGGTTCTTCTCCAGACTTTGCAGGAACTCTCAGTCATTTTATTACGGGTTATTCCTTCCTAATGTTTCTCTTCAATTCTAAGATATTCCATATAACGTAGTATAAGCCATAGTTCTCCTGTGTGGATAAGCTGTATGGCATGTGATTCTGGATTAGCAGTGCTTCCTTTTATTGATGAGTGTATTACATGTATTACAGCACTGCTAGACACAGAGCCAAGGTCAAGACACTGCTCTTTAGTTTCGTATTTATTAGTGGCTAAAGGTAGCTAACTGCTTTTCTTTGGTATTAGCATCCTTATTCGGGGCGGTGGAGACAAAAGAAAACAGGCAGTGTTGATAGCACTGAAATGAATACAGAAGCTGGCTACACAAGTTGAAGGGAAAAGCTTCCGCTACGAAGAGAACAGTTTTCTTATCTCTGAAGTACGGCTACAAGGGCTACTGCTTGGGATGCTTCTTGAAAAAAACAAACCTTGGACAAAACATTGGTAGTAAAAGAACAAAGAACTATGTTTCATTCGTGTTAGCCTCCTTTATTCTAAGTCTTCCATAGTCAACAAAACCTGTGCCTGAGTTTTGAAGAATGTGGTTATGTGTATTTTCATTTACCTCCTACCCCTCTATGTTAGCAAAAAGCTATGCAAACTGTGTATATGCACACGTTTGTACATGTGCGAAAGTGAAGGGAGAGTGCCAAAAAAAAGAGCAACTCACAGTCATCATTCAATTATTTGTAACTTTCATGTCAGTGCTCCTACTGGTAAGAGAAATTCCTTAAATGTGCCAATTTTTCATCAGTTTTATAATATGCAGGTTTCTGAGGACTGCAGCCTCCAACCAGGTTTCTACGGACAGGGATGCGATTTGCTGATGGTAAAAAAATTAGAAAGAAATAAAAGATAATTCTTAGAATCGTCTTACGGAACTGGCATTGCTGCCTCTGAATTACTCAATACGAACATGACATTCCACGTCCTCGATTAAAAAAAAATGTTAAATGCAACTACTTCAAAGTATGCAAAGGACAGAAAGTGGGGTACCGAGCTCCAGAAACCACGCAGCACTGACTTCTGCAAATGCAGGGAGGAACCGGAGCAGCAACAGCTCTTCCAGCAGCAAGCACAAGCCAAGCAGGCGGCGAAGAGGCCGGAGACGCCCTCACGCCACCGACGTGGCCAACGTCCTCTCCACAGCACGGTCTCAGGGAGGGCTCGGACGCGGCCACCTGCGGAACACAAGGCCGAGAGCGATTCTCATTGCTTCGCAGCCGCCGCACGCGTCCTCTCGGTCCCACGCCCGCCACCGAGCC
>NW_008796051.1:3883857-3897810 GCF_000699145.1 Aptenodytes forsteri | reverse complement strand
GGTCGGGGTGCCCAGCATCACACCCGCTCCTGGGGAAGAACTTCCCCTGCTGGGCTGGGAGCCGTGCGATGGGGGCAGGAGTCCTCCGGGGGCTCCAAGGGACGTGGCACAAACACAATAGTCCTTTGTCGCCAGCGCAGAAATGCTTCCACACCTGTGTCCGCTGCCACGGTGGATGTGCTCGCTGGAGTACGTGCATCAATAAAGTGGGGCTTTTTATTTTTTTGAGGGGGTGGGGGGGGGCGGCAGTGAAGACACTGTTTTACCTTCTGCAAAGCAAATTTTGAATATCCCCGGTTTAAAGGAGCAGCTCGAAGTACATACAGGTGCTCCTGAACGTACCTGGAAGAAAAACAAAGGCAAGAAAATCACCTGCCATTACACTGTTTCTCCAGTCTCATGAGTCTAAATTACAGGGTTTTCCAAGTCCTGTCCCATAGTTGCTGGAGCAAACATCAAATGTTCTTAAGCGTTTTTCCCTTATAGCTTTCCTTGGCAAGCAGAGAACCGCAGTGCTTTCTCATTACATGCTGCTATTTCAAAATGCTGTTCTTTCAGAAGTAAGACCTTCTCATTTAGAAAGGAAAACGTCTGAATGTTTCAAAAATAAATATTTGAACTTGCATTGCTTCCCAAGTGCTGGGCAGGGGGGGAAGGAACACACAGCTTTTTTGTGGCTTTATCATGAAAATGAGCCATGCAGTCTTTATTTCAGTCAAAACTACAGCACTAAGGGAATAGAAATGAAAATTAGTTCGTGTAACGTTCAGGGAGGTAAGCCATGACCTGTAAAGCATGCACCCAGTAGTTCTGAAGCCTTACTCTGCTTCCTATACTGACGCATCTGGGATTGAGGGGTCTACAATATAAAGTGTGTCTAAGAAGATTTCACCTGAAACTGCTGTATATACCCTAAAAGAGTTACATAGCATTTTATTCATCATTCAGGAACAACAACAGCTGCATCCACATGAAAAAAAAAAAAAATCCTATAGGAGGTGGAAGAAAAGGGTATACTTTCCTGAGCTTCTACCTTCCAGTGAAAACCACGTAATTAAAAGAGATGATCAGTTTCTCTGCTGTATACGACCAAAGCACCGGTAGTGCCATTAGGGGCTACACCCTTTCTGGGAAGTGCTTCCCTGTAAAGGTGAAGCTGCAGTGTGGTCTACTTTGCTACATAATGGACCACACAGGAGGGTACACTAACATCAGTATGTTCCTACTCCTACTATGTATGTGTAAATATTCCAGTCAAAATGTGATTTGGGATTTTTTCCTTCAGATCAGCACTTAAAACGATTGAACTCCTCAGCTACTGTGCCACCTTCTTACTTTTCTTACTTGAAATGTAGTGATTTTGACAGTAGCTCATCTGTGTGCAGCAGAATAGCAATATTATTCCTTTTAGGTAAACAGAAGATCCCTGAAAACCGTTTTTGCTGTTCTGAATTCCCTCCTGAGAAAGCAGGAATAACACCTATGTAGACCAAACAATAAGGTGTGATCAGCTACATATGAACAGCGTGGTTTGGTAGTATAACAGATATCAGGGATTTTTTGTTATTGTTCTAGAATCCAGGCATTCTGTGAAAGGGCTCTAGGTGGAAATGTTATCCTGCATAGTAGCAGCAAGAGGTGAAGGAATACAAAGTATTAGAGAAGCTTGTTGGTTTAGACAGCTGTCCACAAGTACTGAGATTAGTACTATGTTGGCATGCCACTGTGAACTAATACTGTGGATTTGGGTATCCTGCAGTTAAGAAAAAAGACCAAAGTAACTTGCTGTTTGTAGTTCTGAAGCCGTATCATTTTCTTCCAACACAGAAAGGTAAGGAGGTCTGGAGATTAGAATATTAGTGACTCTGTGATGAGTTTAAAAACGTAAGTCTATGCTAGTGGCTTTTTCATATATTGTGTAAGACCATTTGAATAACATAAACACAGGGTGGGTGTGGTTATCATCGAGTGTATTGATGAGGATTCTAGGAGGATTCCTGTGGTGGTTTTTATAATTCATGCTGGTATGATTGTTGCCTGTTTGTAGGTTGGTTTTTTTTTGTTTGGCTGTGTAAACCTCAGGGAATAAAGCGGGGAAAAAGGTTAGGGAGTTCTGAAGGCTTGGTATACGGTCATCTGTTGGTTCATTGGCTCGTCCTTTGTGAGAAGGTAGATTTCCTTCTAGTGTTGCTGATAATTAAAAATCCAGATGAGGGACAAGTGGAGTGATAAGTGGATCGGTTTCAGTAAATTTATACAATACTAGGTATGTGTATTGCTGCATTCCCCTTTTGCCAAGGAGTTTGTTTGGCTACTAGTTCTATAACACATTATGTTAAATACATTCTAGTTCTCTGTACTTTCTCTTCACTTTTTGTACAGATATTCAGGACATTTAAGAAAATTCTATTTCTAATTAGTCACTGATTGACATCCCTATGTCATTATAAGGCTGATTTGGCTAAGCTGTGTCTAATTATGAATCTTTACAAATTATTGCTCATTTCTAATTAGTACAGTGACTAGTTTAACTGTTTATTTTCCAAAATCTTTTAGCTCATGTATTTTCAGCCAGGAACTTTTTTTTCCCTAATTTGAAAGCATAAAAACAAGCTTTTTCTTCTTTTCTGGAAAGAGTGGCTTTTCTGTTATCTTAGAAAAATATTAAAACAAATGAGATAACTCCATAAAGAATGAAATTGAAGTATTTGAAATTTATAGGCATTGCTCCTCAAGACTTATGTTCATGCAGCATACTAATCGATGCTTTCTGTGCTGAGATATCAATATTATTCCCATGAGATATGCTGAGTAGAGCTCATGTTTGAGTTGCTTGCCATCTCATAAGCCTTTGGATTCCTGGGGACAATTCCATTTCTTAATGATGAAAATCTGTAGAGGGAGGAAACATAGAAGAGAAACTGTCATCAGTGTTGTATAATGACATTTTGGTGACCTATTTTCTGTTGATAAAATGCAAATTTTGTGATTATTTCTTTTTTCCTCTTCCTTTCAGCAACTATACTGTGAAGCAGTAGTTCATGAGATTTTTTATAATCATACTGCTCAGAGTTGTTACTTGATTAAAGTCTAATCTCTCATTCCCTTTGAAACTTGAAGTAGATATGTGTATCAGCAGATCGTAGGCAAGTCTTGTTATATACTGCTATACTGTTTGTGTTTTCAGCTTGATGATTATTATGAAAGTCATAGTAGGTCAGTGTGGATACTTAGTGAACATCTTTTCTGTGAGATGGAATTAGTGGAGAGTTTAACCTATCTTCCAGAAATACTCCTAATTACATACAAATAGAAGTAAGGGTGCATTGAAATGAATATTTTATTTAAAGTGGAAATATTTTAAACTGCTTCTTACTGTTGAGTAGCACTTTAGCTAATCTTTTTCTTAGTCCCTTCATAATAGACAAGAAAGTCCCTTTGGTTTTGGATTGCAAGAATATGCCAAATCATACCATACTTCGAGGATTTTAAATGACATTGTCAAAGTAGGGTGATTTAAAAAAAAAAAAAAAATTCAGAAGACTAATTATGTCTGAAGAAAATGCAGATGTGAGTTTTCATCTGATGGGCCAATTACATTTCCCAAAAAGAAAGAAAATTGAGAAAATTGGTTTTTAGTTATACAGATAAAGCAACATAAGTTATTAGCTGTCAATCTCAAAATTAAAGTTGCAGTGCAAGAAAAAGAAAATAAGAGAGTAGCAAAATTTTGTCATCATCAGTAATAAAACTATAATGTATTTGAATGGAGTGAACAGAATTAAATTCAACAGAAAGATCTGTCTGTATAAAATCTGACTTTATTGTGGAGTTTGTTTGATTAACTGCAAAATGTCTGTCCTTTGGTCAGTGTGATTAATATTTTATTACTTTTTATAAATGTATGCTCTATTTTTACATTTTAAAATAAAAATTGTATGTCTTCTTAAAGCCATTCTTCAGGTGAAGACATTTTCTTTTAAATGGTAAAAAAATCACAGGTTTCGTGTAAAAATGTAGGTAAGATATCTTAACTCTTACATGCAATGATAATATACTTTTTACATTTGAAATTATACTTTTAAAAATTGCATTTGTTCTGATGTTCATGTTTAATTTTTAAGAGCAACCAGTGGTCACCACCTCAGGTTATAGGACCTTAATAGGACCACCCCACCCCACCCCACCCCCCAAATCATTTTAAGTATACCTGTCTTCTGTGTTGAAAACTCCTAAGAGCCATAGGGGTGGTATTTACTGAGGCAGGGCAAAGGCCATCCTCGAGCCCTATGAACGCAGAGCCCCATCTCTAGAAAGAGTGGGATTTCACTGGGGTCCTTTCTCTGATAGTTTTATTGTAACTGAGAGTGTGATATGGGGAACCACACCACTAGAGAAACCAAATAGGCTGGCCTTAGAACTGGACAGCTACTTAGCCTGTCATCCTCTGTTCTCTTTTCAACTTCTGATTAGTCTTTCCTCCTATTATTTCCTTCACTTTATCTTGTTTCTGAGAAAACAGCATAAATTTTTCAGCAAATGGTATTTATGTCTTGATTGCTGTGCTTCATAAACTGCATTTCAACTTGTGATTTGGTGAAGTCCTCATGGAACAGCAGTAGATACTGGCTGTGAAGAGCTTCGCAAGAGAGAATCTTTTGAGGAAAAGCTCAGTTTGGCTTTTTCAGGATTTTGTTTCCTGCAGAGCAAAAAGGTTTATGTTCCTCTGTGAGAAGCCGTCAAGTAGACTCCCATTCGCAGCGCACGTGGGCCTCAGCGCTGAGATTTTCCCATGGTTGGCCTACACTCGGCAGTTCATTAGCATCATACTGTTACTGCAACACAGTGTACTCCTCTTAGCAGTAGCAGGCTGCTAAGGATGTGTCACACTGATTAAACAGTCCAGAGTCCCGGAGTATTTTCCTAGGGTTTGAGTTCTCCTGGAATGTCCGGCTAAAAGTACCTAGTCATAACATATAAATTCACTTGTGGTTAGGAAATAAATTACAGTGTTTCATCTTATTGTGAATACTGTTTGCACGGTTCTTTGTTGAACTCCGTGAGCTCACCCTGTTTTGGGTCCTGTTGCAACCTCTGCTTTCAGTTTGAATTTAGACGTGGGTCATGGGTTGTGTTAGTGACTCTCCCTGAATACAGCAAAAAAGTGGAAGTTCTTCAGCTGTATCAATTAGTGAAGCTCTGTTAAAGTCCATGGGACTACATTAATTTGTCACAGTAGTGGGTAGTAAAGCCCATTAGGTTTTAAGTGGTGGTAGCGGGCTGTGTGTTTAAAACACTTTCTTCAGGAATGATGCTTAGTCTTTGTGGAGGTTTGCTGTTATGGCTGTCTGATGGGAAATACCAGCGAAGGTCAGTTAATTCCAGTGGCTCCAGTTTCAGTTTATTAGAACAGTAGTTCACTCTGTTGATAGACCCAGGGTAATACGAATGTCTGCGAACCCATGATTATGTCAGGAACTAATTTATAGCCTGAGTTTTTTGTATGGAAGTCATATGGTACAGCTATGAAGAGAAATTATATGCATACAGTTCAGATCTTTGAAAGAGAGAAGACCATTCAGACTTTTAAAATTATTTTGGAAAAAAAGCTCTCAGGATTATCAAAGTCTTTAGTTAATTCCCAGCCAAAGGTGGGTTCAATGAATACCTGTATCTTACAAATGTGTAAGTATTTAAATGTATTACTGAGACCTGTAACTACTTTTCTCTCATTCCTTATGGTGTAGAAAATTCTTGGTGCTGCCAGGCAGGAGGTTGTCAGAAGGATTTGTAGTCAGGCTGGGAGGTAGCAGTTGGGAATTCTGGTTGTCCAGGTGGACTGACTGGGTTATAAAGACTGTGGCTAACATCAGGAGAGAGACAAGGAGAGAAACAAGCTCCTTGGGAAGAAGAAATTATGCTGCTTCTTAGGCCCTGGAGAAAAAAAGGAGGGAGAGATTTCAAGATTGTGAGACTTTGCCACTCAATCATCTGCAGACCTTAGCTGGGACATACTGCAGCTGACAGCCCCAGTAAAGAGGGGTAGGCTTTGTGGCTGCTTGAAGCAAAATCTCATGTTTCTGAAGGGGAAGGGGATAGGGGAGGCTGAAGCGGGAACGATGGTGCTGTGTGCCTGTCAGTATGTCTGGGAATGAGAGCGCCAGACAAGCCTGTGGCCTCCCTGCACCAACGTGGCTGGCCGTTCTCAAAAGTAACCAACTGCACTTAAGCTTAAAAATTGTGACATGGTTTTCTAGGCATAGCAATAATTGTCCTGAAAGGAGAGAGTATGTTGCAGTTCCTGTCAAGGGTGTTGGAAAGTGTCACGAGATTCAGAAAACTAAACACATCTTTAAGGGCCATGTTTGAGTACAAGACTTGCTTTAGAGGTTCCTCTGAGTGCTTCCAGTGCTACATGTAGCTATCCGGACTAGGGCAATTATAGAGAAGAAAAGATGACATTTATAATTTTATTGAATAGAAATGATTACATTCACCAGTAGTTACAGGAGTAGCTTTTTGATTTGAAATCCATGCAAAATTTAATGTTAATAATGTATGTGGGGAGGAACCAATGAGAAATGAGTTGTGTTTAGATCAGTATACAAGATAGTCTAGAAGAATAAGCAGAATTCTACATTAGTGTATGGCTTTATAGTCCTTTTGATTGTCATCTTTTTTTTTTTTTTGTGGAATACTGAGTGTGACCAACCAAATGTGGTGAGAAAATACCTGTCTCGTGCCAGCTTTTGACTGTTTTCCCACGTGAACTGGCACACCTTACAATGCAAAAGAAGCAGTTGGGTTATAGGCAAACATGTGAAGAACAGAGGATGTTAATTTATTGCAGTTTGGGTAGTGGAAGCCTTCAAAGAGTGAGTGAACCAGTTTAATATGACATAAAAGTTTCTCTGTGTTCTCAGTGTAAGCACATCCTAGTGCAAACAAGAATTCATTCTAATTGGGAATTGATTGGGTTTGCGAGACTAGGTTATAAAGTAGATAAGTAGATTCAGGAAAGCTTAAAAAACAAGAAATCCTTGTTTCTGTTGCCTCCATAGAGGATGAGGAGGAAGTAGTTACCTTAGAGTTCTACAAAGGTAGTGAAGAGAGGTATCAAGATAAAAAGCAGTGGAACAATTGCAGAAATTAACTGCAGTAGATCATAAGGGTGCAATGGCTTGCTTCCAAGATTTCTGAAGGAAATACATAGCTGAGCATCTGAGTGACTTCTGAATCTATAATTTATTATTAAATACTATGTCTGACCTGGAGGATAGCCAACTATTAGGAAGAAAAATGATGTCAGGAATTAATAATATGTCAAACCCCAAACATTAAGAAAAATAAATTAAGTCAACATCCTCAAACACCTAGATGAACATATTAGGAGGACATAAGGCTGCTGCTCACTTTAAGGAGACAAGTATGCAGAACTGCTGGTGGAAATAGTCCTGTTCAACCTCTTTCTCACTGTCAGCATGACTTAAAGTGAGTGTACAATTGCAGTCTTACTATCAAACGCTTCTCTTACTGATAACATGTTCCTTCAAACTGTTCATATGTTTTCATGAACAGCTTGATTAAAGCAACAGTTACATGCGTGTTCTTTAAAAAAAAAAAAGATTGTAAATAATTTGACATTGTAGTTGTTTACAGCAAACACTTCTGTAAGTTTTTTTTATTTTGCTCATACCATATTCTGCAAATGGAAGTTGTGTTGAGTCGTTAGGTCTTTCTTCTTCTTTTAGGGATAGAGTTTGCAGGACAGGAGTCATTTGGGATTTTGGAAAAACTAGTTCTTGTGAAGAAATAGATATAATTTCTGCTTCAACATTAATTAAGTACTGGGCAGTGTTATGCATTGGGGACTGCAAAATAAGTCATCAAATATCTTCTGTCAAACAATTGCAGTGAAAAGACAAGTTAAAATGGTTTGTACATTAAAAGAAAAAAGTGATTAAGGAGGATACAAAAATTTTACTTAGATCTATTTCAGTAATTGTTTTGGACTGTCCCTATGTGAACAGTTCTCATAGTTTTGAAAACAGACAAAGGTAAAAGAGAAAAAATCATTGTGATGAGTAGATAATTAAAATCCTACATATACATTGAGATTAACATGCTAAAGCTTTGAAATGGAAAAGGTAGAGATATGATGAGGATATTTAATACTACATATCCTAGTTTCTATGATTTTATTTTTTCCCATTAGACAAACAAAAAGTCATATGATGGGAAAAGACATTTGAATTACAAAATATTTTAAAATTAATAATACATTAACCAAACAGTATTGAAGTAAGAATTTCAGGAGAGTTTCTCTCTTCCAAAACTGTAAAAGTATTATATCCAGGTGAACCTTTTTTTAACTGCAGTAGAAGAGCAAAACAAGAAAAAAAAAAAAAGAGTGTATCCTCTGAATACCGTAAAAAATCTTTTGCATTACATCATGTTATACAATTGGTTGCCTGTGTTTGGGGGGGTTTAGCTGTTCTGCTGAAGCAATTTACATCGCTCTAAAGGAAGGGTACCAGACAGTAAGGATCATCAATTTAATTGTTTCTCTTTTGGTTACTGCACCACTAATGAGCTTGACTTACATGGCTGTTTGACCAGCACGTTACTCTTCGTAGTCTTGCTTAAAAGCAGTTGAGATGATGTTACTTTGCAGTGTAGGTAGACAGTAGCTTCAGAATACTTACATTAGCACCTAGTTATAATTGTGTAGTATGCTATACCAATACAGAATCTTCATATTAGATTAAAAAATAGCTCAATTTAAATTTTTTACTTCTGCTTAGTATTGCTTGATTTTACTTTAAAGCAGCTTGTTATAAGTATTTTAGATTTTCTGTTTCATTTGAATATAGGTCAGGTGAGAGCTGCAGCTGAAGAAAACAGATTATGGTTAGATTTGACAGCTGCCAGCCACCAATAGTTCATTGCTCGTTCAATTTAGGGTAACAGTACTGAATACTTGGTGCATCTAAAGATAATGACTTTTTTTCAGTGTTGTCTCTTATAAAGTAATGAAGCCATTGCTGTAGTTTGCAGTTGAGAGATGCTCTTCTTTAGCTGGAAAATGGAGTTTTACTGGAAGTAAGGAGACGTTCCATATAGGAGGAACGTCTTTGTCATTGTAGGTGTTCTCTAATGGTATGAGAACTCTGTATTATGTCCATGGCTACTGGATTTTACACTTAAATCTGTAATCAAGATTACAGTTTTATTTTATTCACATGCTAGCTAGGTATTAACAATATATGGAAGAACACTAAATAAGTGCCTGTAATATATCAAGAGCTTACATTCCTGCTTTAAATTTACCCATCTTAACTGTATGGTGTTTCTGTTGGTACTAGTAATACTTCATGGGTTTTCTGGACACAGGAAAAAACACTGTACCAGAACAGTAGAGAGGAGGATGTGCAGGTAACAGGTGTATTTTTTAAACTTTCTGCTCTTGATCGAAACAGATTTCATTATTGTTGTCTTCAGGTACAGTCACCCTGGGTATGTACTTGGATCAGCATGGAGGCAGAAAAGGAGAACAGTGAGACACTGAAGTAGGATATACCTAGAAATTCCTAAAGCCTCTTCAAAGATGGTGTCAGACATGCAAAGTCAGTTTGGAGCAACTGTATCATGGATATGTCTTCTTCAGCAGCTGTCAAAGTACAACATGTTCTGCTGTAACATTTTATTGAATGCAATATGATCGTATCTCTGATTTGAAATTTATTGTGAATACCTGTGAAAATTAGGTAATGCCTTTGGGCCTGACAAGTCACCAGTACATTCTATTACACATAGATTATGCAACTGACAAAACTCTAACTTACTGTTTGTTCAGTCTTTCTGAAGCAAATAGAAAACTGAAGAAAGTAATACTGCAATATAGACATAATAGTGTGGTCCTTTCTGTTGATTTAAGTTAGAACAATTAGTTACATTTTGAACTCAACAGAAGAATTTAGAATACTAAGGCTCACTGAAATTTACAGTAAGGAGATTGATGCACAGCTTCAAGCTCTTTTGAAACTTCTGCTCTATGATTCTGTGTTCTGGCTTGCAGAAATGACCTGTTACTCATCTCATAAGTCAAGCTGATGTCCTTTTTAAAGGAATTCTGCACAATTCTGCATGCGTTTTTGCACAGCTTTGAAATCTGAGACCCAAAATACTATTTCAGTGATTTGTAGTTGTTACCTGGAAGAACAAGTATACAGAAGTATACAGTATACCCTAGAAGAAAGTATACAGAAAATATGTTTACAGCAGTTGTTGATCATGAAATATTTGATAAATTAAAAAATGAGAAATATTTCTGCTTTCTGCATTCCCTCCTGTGTTTGGATAAGAATTGTTATCCAAGCAATCCAATATTTAAGAATATTTACACTCGGGGTTCCTAACTAGACACTTGCGGTGTTTCACTTAGAGTACCAGCAGGGCCATTTTCTGCAGCTGTCAGGAAAATAATTTAGACTTGTGTATAAACTACGTACCTTCCTCTTTCTCCTTTAGTTTAATTGCAGTTAATAATTATCAGTACATCCTTCAAAGCTAACAACAGAGATGTTGATCACTGATACTTCTTCTGTGTTACTCTTAGAGTACTGAAAATATTAACTGCTTCCCTAACACTTTGTAGTTAGGGATGATAGTAGGTTCTTCCTGTGAACCTGCTACCTGTAGCATTTTTACTTTGAAATACCAATGCTGAGCTCTATTGAAGTGGTAAGTGCATGAACTCTGATATAACTCATTATTCCCCTTACAGCTTGTTACACAAATATTTTGCCTCAGAAAGTAAAACAGGAGTGAAGCTCAGTTATTGATAATATTCACTCGCAGCATGTATTAATACAAATGTTTATATTTATGGAGGCAATCACTAGATGGCACTGCTCTATGGTCTTTGTAAGTTGTTATATTTTCCTTTTCTTAAAATAGTAATTCTCTTTTCTGATAGAGGATATAGTGAATTGTTACTGGTTTTGTGGTATGATTTCTCTGGGATTTGTGGCAAATGGCAGGAAAATTTGACTAAAATAACTTTTGAGGAAAGTGAGATCCCTAAACATGTTGCTTTTTCGGTTAAGTGTTTGGCAAGAGGAGAAACATGCTGTTTGACAGTCTCTACTCCAGGACTAGTAAATGGAAAATGTCAGCCAAAAAGCCGCAATAAGAATATTCTTCAATTTCTGTGTTGCTGATATCTTCTCCAGTTGTAAATCAGCAGGTAAGTATATCTTTTACTTCTTGGCAGGAAGGTGGTCATGTAATCCTAAATTTGCTAGCTGACAATTCTAGCTTTTCTAATCTTAAATTGCTCAGTTGTCAATGCAGTCAACGCAGCCTTTAGCCAAGTGTATAATGAACAGGAAGATGTAAGAAGACTTAATCCCTTCTGTTGCTGGAGCGCTAGCAAGGTGTATGGCTGATATGGTTTATTCAACAAACTTCTGTGAATAGGCTGCTCTAACAACTCCCCCCCCAATTCAAAAGTGGGCCTAGGACATCATTACTGCAACAACACTGTTACTGAACAGCAACCACAGAGTTAAAGAGCCTAGCAGACCTAAAACCATCAGCAGCAATACCCTGCCTAAAGAAGGAAGCAGGAGCTGTTCTTTGCATGTGGCATCTTTACGAAGTTTAAGGTGCCATCACTGAGTCTATCACTATGGTTAAATATGCTATGGTAACGAAGTTTGGTAGGACTTCTGTACAGGATAGCATCTTAAAAGTCCTTATGCATTGGTCTGTTTTACTCCCGGATTTTGTTGTTTTGTTATTATGACACCCTGGCACAGTGGGGCTCCAGGCCTGTCTGGTTCTTCGTTTATTTGAAGAACAGTATAAAAGAGTACACTTGTCTAATGGTTGCATATAAATGGAACTCTTTTGATCTCCAGTAAAGCTGTCTCAGGAGTGTCTTCAGTTCTTCTGGCTGGAAGTACTGCCAGTCATTTTTTTAACCTGAAGTTGACTGAGATTCTCTTAACATCAAACTCACTGTGGGATTCTCTCAAGAGTAGGTGGCAATACTGTCAGTAATGGCAGCCGGTAGGCATTAGCTGTTGTCAAATTTTGAATGATTAAAGAGTTAGACACTCAATTTTGAGCTTGTAATTTTCAAAGGATTCTACCCTTTGGAATTATAATGGTGGTTGGAGCTGTGCATGTGATTTGGGGGTTTATTCCAGAAAAAGGACTTACCAATCTAGCTTTTGGTGAAAATTAAATTTACACTCCCATGTGTTCATACTGTGTGGTATAACGATTGGGAAGTTTTAAATGAAAGCCTTTTTTCCATCATGGCAATTTTAAGTGCTTATTATAATACAGAATGTAGTGGCTATTCTTTCAGTTCTTTAAAGCTTTTTGTTATCAGTTTAGTTTTCTTTCTTGTTTGTAAAATGCAATCACAAAAAAGACAATAATATTTAGCCTGAGATTTTCAGAAAATATTTTTGGAAGACAAAACTATAAATTCATTGAAAGAAAATATTGAGGTTATTGCATGAATTACTTTTCAACATGGGCTTTTTTTTTAATAATGAAAATGAAGTGAAATGCTTGTTCTTAAATTACTTTCAAAAATGAGGATATATATTTCATTATGGATTTGCTTAATCTGGTTACTCTTGTGAAATTATCATTTTTAAATAATCTGCAAATTTGGTTTTGGTGATGGTAATTTGCTGTAGAGAGAGCTAGATGAAAATGAATTTTGCAGAAGTTATCCATGAATAATTTTGGAACTTCATGAAGGGTCACCAAAGAAATCCGTAAAATCCAGTTTATTTCATAATCCATCATTTTTGATGTGAAGATTCTGGAGGCCTGAGTGTTGTGTTGACATGCTAATACCCTGTTCAAGAGGATGTCAGTTTACATATGCTTTTAATTAGCAGTTTCAGATTAAAGTAGAATGTAGGATGAGGCAGCTTCAAATTGGAAGAATCTAGGTGTAGAATTATTTGCCCTGGATATTGACACTGTTGCTCACGTCTTCATGCAGCAGCCGAGTGTTTGATACAGGCACATCAGTACAGGAATACTTACTGACTTTTATCACCTGCTGGTTTTGATAACAATATGCTTGTGTCTGATTTATAAGTGTTGTTCGAGCTGTTTTGTTTAAAGAATTACATTTGTGGACTCTGCATATGTGGCAGTGGGGAAACCATTTGTTCCCCAGCTCCTGAGTTAGCAGCCCCGTTATGAGTACGTCTCACCAGTGGTTGGAATCTGAACCTCATTCTGTATTCATTTCTGGATATAGTTCACTGAATTGATGAATATCTTAAGAGAGACTGAATGAACTGTAACCAAATTATACAAGAAATTGTCATATAGACTGCACTGTAACAACAAAAAAGTCTTAAAATGAGTCATTTTCTTTTAGTGCTAGGAAAGTGATTTTAGTAACACAGGAAAACATTGTTATGCCTAAGGCTGTTCTGTCTCTACCTGACTCAAGAGTCAAACTAAGACTCCTTCCCTAACTTCCCTTACTGCCTTGCTTTCAGTTATAGCTGTAAAAGAACAGGCACGCATTTTATACTCTGCTGTGGCAGGAGAATAAGGCTGCTGCATTTCTGCCTTCAGTTCCTTGTAGGAAACATCTTAAAGATAAGGACCTCTTTTTTAGTAAAAAACTGAAAAAAACCTGAACCCTAAAAGCACAGAAGAATTTTTTGGCAAATGACCACTTGGTTTGTTGTTTGATGAAGTAGTAATCTGATTACTTTGAAAACATTCAATAATGTTTTATTTACAAAGATTGTATTTTATTTAGAAGATTGTGGAAGTTTCAGGTACTTCCTAATTTGTATTTCAAAGTGACTGAAAACTGGCCACTTTGTTTCATAATCAGTATTTGAATTTAAAAATGAAAAATAAAAAATGGCCAAGTACACTTCTGAACATATGCATAGG
>NW_008796051.1:3858635-3883376 GCF_000699145.1 Aptenodytes forsteri | reverse complement strand
TGGGAAGCTGAAAAGTCCTTGACTAGTGTAAGCACTGCTTAGCAACAACTAAAACATCCGTGTTTTACCAACATTGTTCTCACCCTAAATCCAAACCACAGCACTGTACCAGCTGCTAGGAAGGAAATTAACTCTATTCCAGCCGAAACCAGGACAATAATATATATATGGAACAGCTCTTCTATAGGTACTTATAAAAATATTTTATAGTTTTGTATGTACAGTGGTTATGACTAGATATCTTTACAAATGCGCTTTGCAAATCTTTAAGGTTACCATGGACTGTTACTGCCTTGTAGAATGTAAGATATTCCCAAGCTGTAGAAAACCCTGCAGCTTTGTTAAATAAGTTAAACAAATACTTTTAATGGTGGACCATATAAAATGGAAAACAGCTTGGTACAATGCTACAAGAACACTTGGGGTTGTCTTAGAGATAATCTGATGAGCTCTCAAGTACTCTATCTTAGTACATTGCACAGTGACCTAGAATTTCAAACGTGATGAATTTATGCTTATTATATCACATAAATTAGTCCATCTAATGAAGCTGTACTTTATATAAGTCTCAAGGGCTTAACTGAATTGTCTCAAATGAGTGGGCTAAATTGTACTGAATAAGCATATTGTTTTTGTGTTGTACTACATACTTTTTTGTTGTAGTAGTAATTTAGTGAACTCATCTCTACAGATGCTTTGTCAAGGCTGAATCTTTGACATTCAGTAAAAGTCTAGGCAGTGCACTTGAGAGGGAGAGTTATTTACAGTACCCATTTCTGAAAAGGCCTGCCCTAGAGTATGCAGATCTGGCTTTTGTTGCTTTTTCTGAGTATTTTTGAAACAGTAAGAGGAAACTGTACAATTCCTTGCCAGGCCCTAACATGCTGGTATGAAGGACCTGCTAAAGTAGGTAGAATTCAGACCCAGGATGTCTCTTTACAGGTATTTTAGGAAAAGGAGACTCTTTTCAGAGGAACAGCCAGATTTCCACAGATCACCAGTCTGTGGGTCGTCTTCTCTGAATTAACATGTACAAACCAACTATGGAATAGTAGATATGCAAACTCAGCACTTACAGGCTATATTACAAAGAAAACGAAGAGGGCTCCAAGTAGTTTTTTTTTTTTATTTTTGAAATTGAAGTAAGACCACTTTATCTTATTTAAGAGTGAATAATCTATCTCTTTTTTAAGCACTACTTGCTTGAATATGGTACAGCAGAAGCTGGAGTTTTTAACAAGCACATCTCTGCATATTCATACCGAACATTCTCTTATTTTTGTTAAGAAATTCAACATTTCTTGGAGAAGTTTGATTTTTATTTTAGGAACATGAAGAAGAATTTTTTGGACTTACTGCTGTCATAACAAGTTCTTCACAGCTTCTGTCACCAAGAAAGAAAAATGGATGTAACTTATAATGGAAATAAAAAAGTTTTATTGAAGAATAGCTATAACAATGGTTTTCTTTTAGTTACTTGCTTTTTAGCAATTAACCTCACAAGGACATCAGACTGAAAAACTTTTTTGCAGGTTTTCTAAGTAGGCACAATAAAAACAATTCCATAAGCCACTCCTAGCTGAAAGGTACATATCTAAAGATTGCTGAAGGAAGTCCCTGGAAGGAGGTAGACGAGTATGTCAGATTGGTAGATACATACTTAAATAGAGGTGTAAATAAACAATACTGAAGTTTCCAAGCAATCGTTGGAATTCATCCCTTTTTTTTTTTTAAGTTATTTGAAGGAAAAAAAGATCTAAGAAGGACTTTGTAAGCAATGCTGCCATGTTTTTATTTGACTTCAGTTAAACAGGCTTAATTACTGTATTGAAGTGCCGCTGTAATTCAGTGGGACTGGAGCAGACACTCAAGTGGTACAAACTGCTGTATTAAAAGGATCATGTAAACCCGCTCAAGATTTACTCAATTGTTGCTTTGATTTAACATGAGAGTTGGTTCATCTTGTTATTGGAAAAGACATGAAGCATTTAACTTTAGAAAATGTGTAATCATTAAAAAAAGGAGTTGCACATGCTTTTCAGCTCTTCCCCAAACTTTAAGTCACTAATGAACTTTTAGTTTTGTCTTTTGTTTCCATTTAAGCCCCATTCTGTGGTACCTTTTTCACTTCAGGATACTCCTTTTTGTTCTAATGTTACCCAAATTGTGTAATGATTACAAACTTTTCTTGAGCATGTTTTGATATCGCTATGCTATTTTTTTCAAGAGGAATGTAGGTCTTTGTACAAGAAGCAATGCTAATACAAAATGAAATTTTTAAAAAAGGATCTTATTACCAGTAGCATAGTAAAAGTATGTCTGTTCAGCATCCTGTTTCAAAGGATTTTCTTCCAAGGTGTTGTTTGAAATACATCCCACTTTTATTTTTCAATACAGTTACTGAATGGGAGGATTTAATCTTGCTGTTACCACAAAATGCTTATTTCGAAAGACATGTCTCTCCATTCCGTAGATCTCTGCAAGAGGGACTGGTTTGAAAACTGTCATGCCAGTAGAATTATATTCTTTCTTCAGTACAGTTTTTGATTCAGTATGAAGCATGCCATCTGGTGAAAGTGACTGGATTTGCTGTCATTTCTGCTTAGGGAAGCAAAATGTGTTACAGGTTTAAAAAAACCAAACAAACAAAAAAAAGGAGTAGAACTGGATCCTCATTTGGTGGGAAATGGTTTGTCTTTGCTTAGGTCCTTTGCTGTCAGTGATGCTGTTATGATTTCTATGAGGCAAATAATTGGCTTACAAGTGTAAAACTTTGTGGTATTGTGAACATTTAATAAATTTTCACTCTGTCAGGGTGGTCTAAGAACTAATAGACAAAACCAAATAGGTTATATGAAATCTGTTTTTTATGGCTAACAGTAGATTTGAAATCACTTTTTGGTGTTGCATTCAAGGAGTCTTTGGAAGAATCATATAGAAATGTGTTTCCTTGACACATTATGTGCCCCTGCCTTTTATTTTCTGTTCGAACAAAAGTTCTCAGGAAAATAAATTATTTGCTGCAAATGCAGTTTGAGCTGAGTTCAGCTGATAGTTTTGACTTTGTGTCCAAAATAGCCACAGCATTTTGCTTGAATATTGTTCAAATAAAACACTGTCTTTTCGCTCCAAAAAGATATTTTGAAATTATATTTATCTCATTTGCCTTTTAAAGTAGATTTTAAAAAAACCTCAGGAAACAGATATAAATTTGCTCAGAGATTTTTAAAAAGGGAAGTCATCAACAGTTAGGGTTAGTCATGTAAGTCATTTGAGGGTTAGGCTGTGCCGGAATTGGAATGGTCCATATGATCAGGAGTTTCTATTGGAAATGAAAGGAAGGGGGCGGGGTGGGGAGGTGGTTTCAGCATGACATTCAGGTGAAGGGATAAGTGTTTCTCTCTTATCTTTGCCATTAAGGCAGCATCTCTGTGATGCTGGTGGATTACTTAAGTGTTTTAAGAGATGCTGAGTAATGGTGTTATTATATTCTGGGTACTGAGGAAGAGGTGTGGCTGCCAGATAAGTGCAGTTGAAATCAATAGTAGATGTGGTCGAATGTGTGAAAAGCCAAGTAAACATGGACATATTTAGACAAACTAGGCTTTTCAGGTTGCCAATCAAAGATGATCAGTGACACTGTGTGTTGATCATTTCATTCCTAAGATCTTACTCTGCATGACAGACAGTAACTGCGTGATCCAACAGGCTCATGTCACGTTGACATATGTTTGAAGGTAAATTTCTGTTTTTTTCACATGGTATAGCCTGAACTGTGTTCCAAATAGAAAAGCTTACTCCCAGCAGTCTTTCTCTCCCAGTTATCTTCTTTGCCCCTATTCATCTATAGACTGTTCTCCCATTAGCTTTGCTGTTCCCTTTGCTTCCGATTTCTGCTGCATGCTTAGGTAAGGTACCAGCCACAAAGACTGTCAGTACTTGAGTGCAGAGGTTTCTAAATCACAAATCAGGAGTATGAGTTACATGAGAGGCAGATAAATACCTGGTTTATAGGTATTTAGATCTTAAAGACTGCCATAAAATATCCAAAGAAGAGACTAAGTAATCCCATCCTCAGAGCAGAGATTGATACCAGGACTTTCAGTGTTGGATGTTGAAGCCAAGAATAGCATGTTACTTTGACATAGTGTTACTGTAATAGATACCAGAGAGAGATGTTTGACCAGTAATTTGCCTTTTATTGAAAAAAGGGGCCAAAAATGTTTTCCTTCTTTTAAGATGAAGCTTTTTAAGTGCTGTTCTTTGTCTAACTTTGATTCTTGAAACATCTGATCTGTCACTCAACACAGTACCTGCCTCCCTGTCCTTGTTCCTTCATTTGTGTAATATGCAGTTGCAGAAATAAGATTCCTTGTTCCAGAGACCAGAAGAGAAACTGATACTAAGGTTTTAACACGTCTCTTAGAAGAAGTTTTTCCTGAGAGATTTAGTACCAGTCCCACAACATTTCAAGGACTTTACCTAGCTGTCAAATATGACACAGTTTTTAGACGTTCAGATATGTAGTAAGCATCCATAGGGATACCATGCTACTTCCTGCAACTAAAAGAGACGTTTATTCTTCAAAATAGGAAAAAATAGAGGAGAAGGTTGAAAACTAACAGATAAATGCATTCTGATCACATTCACCCTGGGTGAATTGGCCCAGCGTGAAGTAAACATTCTCATTCACCTCTGCTGTAAATAGTCCTGAGGGCATAGTTTTCTGATCAACCCAAGCTGACTGGGTTGATCCAAATGAAAAAGATTTTTTTTTGTTGTTTTATTTTTAAATCAATTTGGTTTGCTGGCAGGCCAGGTGTCGTCTTGACCGTGTGGCTGTGTGAGCATTACTGTAGGTGCAAAGGAGGTGCCATCTCATTCGGGTAGCATTACGAAGTTGGATTGACTTAAACCAAACTGGGACAAATGGTCTTGGAGCCATGGAAGCAGTGCACAAGGACTTAGATTTCAGAACTGAGATTTTCTAATGGTGTTCTGTGTGCCTAGAGCTACATGCTTTTCCTTTGTAAAGCTTCAGTGATGTTTTGGTTTTGTTTGGTTTTTTTTTCATTGTCTGTTTTTACTGCCCAGAATTCAAGCCCTCTGAGGTAGTAAGTGACATTGACCATACTTCTGTGCTGCAGCACCCAGTATATACAGCAAATCTTGAGTGGAGCTGGTAGATACGAAGGTAGTACTATGTTTTCAGCATGAAAACACATCTGAGCTGGCTCTGTCTTACGTTAACTGTTTGTCCTGTGGTAGTGATGCTTCCCCACCTTGATATGATGATACCAGCTCATTCTGCTACAGCAGGATATACCAGATGTAGTACATATCTGTGCATTAAATATATTCAGTACTGTGACTTTGTAAGGTCACTTTCTGAGGAGCATTGTCTTAGTAAGTCGGTGTACTTGGAATATAATGAAGAGTAGGTCAAATCAATTACTCTATTATGGATATATTTAGTAGTTTTTTAAAAGTGAGCATAGAACAGATTTTTTGCTTCCTGATTAGTTTTTCAGGTGTTTTTGCTTCAGCTGAGTTTAAAATATTTAAGTATTTGTCACCATTTAGAGCTTCAATAACTGCAGGTCAAAATTGCCAAATCTAGATAATTCACAATAGTTTAGAATATTTTTATCTTTTTTATGGTCTGTGGTGGAGCAGTCAGCCTTGGAAAGTCTAATAGATGTAATGGGCAATGTCAAGTTTGGAAAGGTGGAAAAGAAGACAGACTGGGGGTGTAGGAAGAGTCTTTGAAGAAAACAGGCTGAAAGGTCTGACCATACATATTGCTTAGACTTGTGGCAGATGAGGCAACTAGATGTTATCAAGATAGTACTAAGATTTAGTTGCACAATTAATGGTGAATGAATGGTACATCATCACAAAGCTATAGCCTCAAGACTGTTTACAGGGGGAGCAAATGAGAATAGTGTGATTATTCCACTTCCTCTGTGCAAGGGAAAAGTGGTTGAAAGAGAGGTAATGGTGAGTATACATCATCTGCTGAGAGAGGAGAGAATCTCAGATGCTGGGAGGAGGATAAATGGTAAGTACACTGGTAACTGGCCGCAAGAGGACACCGTTTCCAAGGACACTGTACAGTTTCACAGGTATTATGTGACCTTTTATTTCTGAAAGCTGTCAAAGCTTCTATCTTCTAACTCTTAAGTTTTCAGAAATTCTGAAATTAAATTGCTTTTGCATAGTACCGTACCTGTAAGTGTTTAGGGTTTCAGTTTAAATTTCTTTTGAAGATTTCAACTGGATTATTTAAATGGGAACCCCAAATCCATGATGAATTAACATAACAGGAATATTTTTTTCCAGATGACTGAGAAAAAAAAAACCCAACAAAACCAACAACCAAAAAGCAGAGGGGCCTAACTTAGAAAATAAATAAAGTAGAAAATAATTGTTAAGTATTTAAAAACCAGATGCGTGAGACTGTCTTGAGATTTAAGAATAAATCACCATCCTCGCCAACGCTACATTGTTGTCTATATACGTATAAACTAAGGAAATAATAGACAAGAGGAGATATACTGTGCTGTGTTGTCCCCTGAAATAAACTGACATATCTTTGTTTCAAAGTAACTATGAGCAGTACCACTGGTGTTAAGTATTTAAAAACCAGATGCGTGAGACTGTCTTGAGATTTAAGAATAAATCACCATCCTCGCCAACGCTACATTGTTGTCTATATACGTATAAACTAAGGAAATAATAGACAAGAGGAGATATACTGTGCTGTGTTGTCCCCTGAAATAAACTGACATATCTTTGTTTCAAAGTAACTATGAGCAGTACCACTGGAAAATAGCCATTCGGTTTTGCAATTAAAGTCACTTAGATAATCTTGTAATTCATGTTGGGAATGTGAAACTGAAGGCCAGATTCTGAAATGTGACCTCTAATAAGGTGGATGCAGTGGAAGGGAAAGGTATTGGGGTTTTCTTTTAAGACTTCTAGAAAAAATGCTTTATGGCTTCTTTCCTTAAGAAGAGGACACCAAAACAAACTTGAAGCTTTAAATCCTAGTTTGCGAAGAGATTCAGAAAGGGAGATCTGTTACTACTTCTTGCTAGACATGAGTTTCTTTGTACTGAGTGAAAGAGTGTGCTCCAGGAGACATAATGCCCACTGCTTTGCTTTTGGATTCAGCTGTACCATCCGACAATGCTGTAAAACTGTATGTTCTGTTTTACAACTTTAGCGATCTGGTTTGCTTCCAGATAAACCCAAATTTCCTTAACTTGTTATTTTTAAGGGAGAACTAAAAATTAACCAATAGCAGTTGATTGAAAATATTTTGAGTTGTGTTTGGTTTCTATTTCATCTTCATGTTTTCATCTGTGCCATTATAATATAAAACAATATAAACAGAATTTGAAAGGAGAAGTAATTTGGAAGCAGAATAATTCTGACATTGTCAGAACATATTTTCCTTCTTGTCTCCAAAATGAACCTCCCAACTAAAACCAACTGGATTTTGTGAAGAGTTACATTCTAACAAATGTATCTTGTGACGGAATATAGCACAGTATTTCTTTCCAGCTTGCTCAATTAGAAAATAGAGCAAGTCAAAATAGAAAAAAGAAAGTAGAGCTTCAAGTCTATCATATTTGATGTCAGGGGTGTGTAAAAATGTCCAGAGCGTAGGCCAATGGAAAATAAGATTGATAAAATAGAATGTTGGGGGGATTTGTGGAAAAAAGATCTAATAGTAAATGGGGAGAAAGAAAAAATTCCCTGAGATTCACTGTGCAACAAAAATACATTGTCGTGTACATCATTGCCCACTGCATAAATGAGACTTCAGTGATTCAGTTAATCGGACAGCTCAGTGTTCATGTACTGTAATTTGTACTGGGAGATTTTGGAGTGCCTTAGAAATGTGCAGTGGAAATTATACCACTTAGAGAGGATGCTTCCTGAGCATGTTTTCTTTTTATAGTATTTATTTTAGTTGACTTTTTTTTTTTGTCAAGGAATATCTATGTGTATGTGTTCTTCCTTTAAGAATGCTGATATTCTCTATTTGTGTTGAAGATGTTTAGATTGCCATAACATGGTGTTCCTTTGGTTAGGTGGATAATAAAATTACTACTTTCAAACAATTTCTTTAGCTAGTTGTGAATTGTTTACGTGAGCAGGCTTGGGCCTCAGGTGGTAAAAGTAAGAATAGCTTCTATGAATTCTTTGGAGAGTTGAAGATTTCAACAACTTGAAAATTTGTTTTATATTTCTATCACTATCAATTCCTCTTCTAGCCTTTTCCTCCTGTATCAAGAAGAACTGAGAGCCCAGAAACTGTCTGCTGATGCTGATGTTTGGTTTAATGTATGCCATTTGCCTCATTTGAGTGACAGGCTACACTAGCCATGCTGACAAGCCTTAGCAATGGCATACATGGAGTTTACTTAGTACCTGGGCAACTGTCCAGAAGAAATTCACAGAGAAAATCAGTGTCCTATCCCTTTTGATTGAGATGAGACAGAACTTAGCAAGAAGAAACAGTTATTTTTTTAATGACACTAAATTTAATGCCTGTTTGAAGACCGGCAAAGAGGTCAGTGCTGTACATTATGACCATGAAGTCTTATGGGTATATCTGTTCTTCGGTCACTGAATCTCATGTGGATGGTCTGAGCCACTTAAAAGTAGATAAATCATATATGCTGCGTAAGTCGTTTTGCACACAGACTGATTTTGAGGCATAAATCTAGAAGTGGTGATGTGCAGATCTTCTTCATGAAAAGATAACTTACTGTTCTTGATGTTTCTGCAGGTAAACACAGTTCATGATACGTGGGGAAAATACACAGCTTTGGCAGCAGATAAAGGATGTCTTAACATGGACATTCCTTTTTCTGTCATATTAAATCCACAGTTATGAACATGTTACTAATTATGGGTGGAGTATATTATTTCAGCTACTGTAGTAAGTCCTGAAATGAGTTCAGAAGGCCAAGAAGTATTTATTCTTATTGGTGTGGGCATGCATTTGACAAGAAATAAGGACGTGACGTACTACATCAGTTAAACCAATGGAGTGAAAAAGCAGGGCAAATTAAGGTACAAGGTCTGAAAGCATTCAGTTTTCCTTTCTGTTCTGCATGAATTTCTTAAAAGTCTGATACAAAATTTCATTAAGTATAATAAATATGAAGCTGTTATTAAAGAAAGTTTTGTGTTAGCTACTATACTATTTCATTATTGCCTTAAATTATAAGTGAGATTAACCTTAGGATGTGTGTGTGCACTATGCAGCTCTGATTTCTGCTCGGTATGTGGTTTTCTGTGACACATTCTCTCTTCAATATTGTTTTGTTATTAAAATTAGTTTTAATAGAATCTTTTTTTTAGGGACCTCACTTTGTAGTAGTTGTTTTAACTTGTACCGCTTTCTTTAACAGTGAAATAAAATGTTTTGAATTTTCAGTTAGGAGTAGTTGCCTTAGAGGTAGCAAGAACACCAAATTCTGAAATCGGTTATCCTCCTTCTTCATGGCATTAGTATAAAATCAGGACTCTGATAGTAGACTGTCAACTGCTTTCTTGTCCTTAGCCACTGTTAAAATTATCCACTCATTTCCAGGCAGAGCCTTTTCAGAAATACACTGAAGAACTTACTCCTCTACCTGACTCTACCTCTTCTGTGAAGGCAATATGGAAAGTGACATTTTGAAATGTTACATATTCATTTTTTGAAGTGGAGTTGTAGCTTATTGCTGTTGATATTAGTGGATACAGTTCCAGGAATTTTCCCATCAGACTCTGGCTACAATCATCAGACTCTGGCTACAAGAGATGAATTATTTTATCCACCTTTTGTTTCATTGCCATTTCTGAATCACAGTGCCTTCATGCAGAGATCTGCTGCATTGCCTGTTCTTAAACAGTTAGTGTTGTAAAACAATTTCATGTCTTCATTTTGTATATTGCCATTGATTCATTTTGTACTTGATTTTAAAATCTACTTAGGTAGATTTTACTTAGGTTCTTAATTTGGATTACTAGCCTTTATATAAAGCAGTCCAAACTGACTCCTATCTATAAATCTATGATCCAGAAGGATTTCTTTTCCAAAGATTAGTGCATCCATCAGTTTGGCCTTGGTATCATTCCTTTAATGTGTTAGTACTTGTTGCTGGAGGTATGAATGGTTGGTTCTATCATAAAATAGAAGGACATGCTTGGAAGGAGCCTGCGCCTGTCTAATCCTCTGCTTCCCCTGTCTTCATTCGTAGGCTTCCTTAGAAAAGAGTCAGTTACTTGAAATCCGCTGATGAAGTTCCCCTGTATGCTTCAGTCTCTCCAGCATCCTTACAATGCTTTCACTGTTCTCTAAGGGTAGTAGGCTACAGAATACATTAGGTGGTCGATTTTATATCTTCTCTGTCAGTAGTATCACTCCATTTTATATATAGTTGTGTTCCATCAGGATTACTTACCTGATTTTTTTTTTAATGTTTCTTTCCTTTTGGTCACTAGATGAACCATTATCCCTCTCTGGTCTGTAGTAGTCATTTACTTGCTAGAGAACTAAATCCCTTTTTGCTGACAATGAAATGTTTTTTCTTTTGAAAATAAAAGGCTTATTCTTTCATTCAGTTACAGTAGTTCTTTCTAGTTACATCTTTTTATCATGAGTTTCCATAATTTGATCTGTTAAAAATACCTTTTTTCCTATTGTCATGGTTTAACCCCAGCTGGCAACTAAGCCCCATACAGTCGCTTGCTCACTCCCCCCTGGTTCGGAAGGGTAAAAGTGAGAAAACTTGTGGGTTGAGATAAAGACAGTTTAATAGGTAAAGCAAAAGCCGCGCACGCAAGCAAAGCAAAACAAGGAATTCATTCACCACTTCCCATCGGCAGGCAGGTGTTCAGCCATCTCCAGGAAAGCAGGGCTCCATCACGCATAACGGTGGCTTGGGAAGACAAACACCGTCACTCCAAATGTCCCCCCCTTCCTTCTTCTTCCCCCAGCATTTTATTGCTGAGCATGACGTCATACGGTATGGGATATCCCTTTGGCCAGTTTGGGTCAGCTGTCCCGGCTGTGTCCCCTCCCAGCTTCTTGTGCACCCCGAGCCTACTCGCTGGTGGGGTGGTGTGAGAAGCAGAAAAGTCCTTGACTAGTGTAAGCACTGCTCAGCAACAGCTAAAACATCGGTGAGTTATCAACATTATTCTCATCCTAAATCCAAAACACAGCACTGTACCAGCTGCTAGGAAGAAAATTAACTCTATCCCAGTCAAAACCAGTACACCTATCTTGACACAGGATAACTGGTCATTCCCTGTTTTGTTGTTTAATTTGTCTCCTTTTGCGTCTTCAGTCTATAATTTTTGTTCAGAACAGTGGTTAGTCTCTAATATCGTTCTTTCATGAAGAGGTTTTCTTTGGGTTTTGGGACTCTGCTGTTTCTGAACTTTAGCTGTTTTCTATGAACTGATTAATAGGGTTCTGTGTCACTTGGTCAGCATTAACTCTGGCTCACTGAGCTCATCTACTTCAGGCACTACAGCTGAATATTTCTAAAGGACACGGGAGCATTGCTAAAATAAATGAGAACAAGCAGTTCACTATCTGCTCCTCCCTCCAAGGAAAAAGTAAATCACATGACTAAAATTAACCTTTTGGAGGAAAGATTTTACTTCACAAGATCCATAAGATCTCACAACAAAACAAAATATTAATTCCTAAAATTTTTCTCTATGCTACTTATTCTGAGCATTGGAATATTTGTATTATTCAATAAAACAAAGAGAGACCTTCCAGCATAAGTAGCAACTAGATTGTAAATATCTTGTATTTAATCTTAAAGAATGAATCAACATAGGTAGAAGAATTTTCTGGATCATGCACTGGAAAAAAACAGCTATCTATACTTGGCCTGCTTAGAGGCACAGACTCAATTTCTATAGCAGCTTGAAAAATTACAGGAAGTTTAGTAAAAGGGAAACCGTATTTTTGTTCCAAGATCTGTGAATAACGGTGTGTGTTAATGCTGTTAGAGCTCTCAACACGAAAGTGGCAACTCTGTATCTCACACAATTAAGTACAGCAATTGTAGGTCTACTGAAAGTTGCTTTCACATGGCCAGAAAGAGGTCGAAAGGGAGAAGAAAACAGAAGGGAGGAGTTGAGCCAGAAGTTCTGTAGAGACAAAAATGAAACTTGCTGATTTTTGGATTATCTTTTCATATCATTAGAACAGATATTCAGTAGTAGACAACTTTCATGCTGGAGGTTGAAGGTTTCCAATGTTTAAGCGTATTAAGCTCTTAAAGTAATTTCTATATTTTCTCGGTAAATGCTTTACTAGTCATTCTAGATTTTTGTGCAAGTAATACCTTGCAGTACCAATTCTCCTTTACACTCCTTCAGTTTCTTCTTAATACTCAATGACTTTGCAGAAAGGTGATTTACTAGGGAGAAAATTTATTCTGGATTCTAGTGAGGTGGCATTTTAGATAATCAAATAAGAACTGTGGAGTGCTTTCCTGTTAGTTTCCAGTTAGTTGTTTCTTAAATCACTTTTGCATATCTTATCAGTTATGTTGACCAGTGTCAACATCTTGTATTGCTTTTCCTGCTGTTACTGTTTCCTTTCTAGTCTTTCAGTCTCTCAGTGCCATGGTGTGGAAGGCACAGCAAGAAGTGAAGAAGGTAAAAAATGACACAGCATAAAAAGAGCAGAGGTGTCAGCAGTCATTGTCCCTGTATTTGGACCATTGCTTGGCAGAGCTCAGAAGTGTTAGTTCACTGCCTTTGCTGTTTGAAACAGCAAGCGTCCTGCTTTCCTGAAAACAATGCTGCCAACAGAAAAGTTGAGAAGTCATTTGTCAACATTTATTAGCATGACTAAAATGATACCTGGCATAGTCTTAGAATTGCTGCACTGCACAGCACAGCAGTTATCCCTGTGATAATGGGGTACTTAAGGTTGTCCTGTTCCATGAGTGCCCAGTAATGAGTAGCCTGCTGGTTAAGTACATGCCAGGACTCATCAAGTACTCAGTCCGGCAGGTCTTTTCATTTCAAAGTGCTTTCTCTAATAATAATAAGAAAAAGTATCACTGATACATTCAAGTATATGCATTAGGTATTTCTGGAAGAAAGAGACCAAGATAAAAGGCAATAATTAAAAATTAAATTATGGCTCAAAGTGAAATGTTAAGAGCCATTCAGTGGGACACGATCACGGGTAACCCGTGATTTCCAAAGCGCACAACCTCAGATATCTAAGGAGACACAGTAAAATCTATTGTATTAATGAATGGTTTACTTGAGGGAAACAGAACTGAACAGCTTTCAAATCATCCCAGCATAAATGGAAGTCAGTAGTTTACTAGTGCATCAAACTGTGCACTGATGTTTCATTTGTGAGTATCTGTGTTCAGTTGTTCTCTCCATTCTTTCTTCTGTAGATCCAAGAAAAAAATGAAAAACTGTTGTTTCTAACCAAAGGACTATCATAATTCAATGAAAAATGTTCTGAAATTTTCTCTGTAATCTAGCCTGACAGTAGATGAAATCTGTTATGGGCCCACTTTAAAAAAAGGCTTGTGTTAAACACAGGTAGTTCAGTCAAAAAGAGGGAAAATAGCAAATATGGGTGTTGGAATTACGGCTTTTGGAAATTTTGCACAAACTTAGAAAGATTAGGGAAAAAATTATGGTTCTATTATATTCTCTGCTGGAGCTCTTCATTTCCAAGAGTAATGCCCCACATATGCAAGAAGAGATTTCAGGACCTGTGTTGTCAGTTACACTGTTTGATACAATGGAGGAATTCCTGCTTAACAGGGATCAGCCTATGTGATTCTGTCCATACTTTCTTTGAGTCCCTTTTTACCAAATAAATGAGTAAAACCTTCATTTTGTTAGCAGAACAAGTAGTTCGGACAGCTAATGTGTTTAATAAGGACATGCTGTTTTAGCAAAGGCGTTTTTATTATGAAAACTCACAGATGATACTTCTAATTTATGAAGGTGTAGTTCTAATTTCAGAGCCAGTGTAGGCAATGGCTCTTGTCTCACTGGACTATACCAAATGGCCTGTCCTCTCTCCTGAAAAATAGAATAGGCATGTCCCAGGTTTACTTGTATCACAAATTACAGCTTCTTGCTGTCTTCTTTGCAGTTTTAGTTAGCCTCTACAGGTGACTTTAATTCAACAATTGCCTGATCAGAAGCTATGTTTTATGTTTGGAGACCTTGGTAAACTGCTGTTTCTCAGCATCGTCAGATCATTTCTACAGAAAAGCTTGTAAGTTCTTTGGGCAGAACTTTCAAAGCACCAGAAGAATAAAAGCAAACCCCCTCAAAATGCATGATTTGCTTGTACAGTTGTGACATCGTCAATATATATTTATGGAGGCAATTTCTAATCAGAGCACTGGTGAATGTGATGCTGAGTTTTGGTTCTCTCTCATTCTTTGTCACAAAGTGATTTCCACTGGCTTTTTGCTGCTTTGTTGAGGAAAAAAAACCCAAGCCCACCTGCCTCCTACCTCCCCGCTTCACCCAAACCAAATCCCACAAAAAATCCCACCCAATTTTGCAGGGTATGTGTCCACTTATGATGAAAGTCTCTATCAGTTCTGTTTAAAAATAAATGGTAATTTTTAACTTAATCTAAATTTATGTAGTAGAACAATATGCCTCTCATACCAAACTAGATATGAACTTCTGATATTAATTAGAATTCAAGCAAACTCATGAAAACCTTCTTTCAATGCTGAATTGTTTTTAGAAACTGATTTTGTTAAAGAGGCTTTAGAAATATATAGGTTTAGGGTGTAATGTGAAACCTGTATTTATATATAGTGGGTTCCAGCTCTGAATTTGAATACTGAGCCACTGGCCAATAACATTGTTAAAAATATTAAGTATAACCAGAAACCATGAAGACCATGATTTCCTTTCAGACTGATTCTGTATTCCTTACTAATTTATGTAGTCCTAATCATGCAAACTTTTAAGCCATTTCTCACTCCTGTAACTGGCAGAGAATTTTGATTTGAAAATTTGAATATTGTATGATGCTTAATAGACATAAAATACTGCACACAAGGTTTCAGTTAAAATTACCTCACTAAAAATCTGTAAATTACTGTCCATGAATGTGCAATAATTTTTCGTGTCCTAAATTTGGTGAAGATAAGAACTGTTGTTGTTGATTTCAGTAAGTCCAGCACAGCAAACCTATGATTACATTATTGGTAGCCCCCTTACTTTAGTATGGGTAACTTAGCCTCTCTTTTATAACTTTAAGAGGGAATAACCGAAGGTCTGTGCAGTACCTTCTGTATTGGTATTTCATACTGTTAAATATGACAAAAATAAAAATTCAGCATTACCTGGGACTCGTAAAACCTCATTTCCTTTTCTGCTAGGGATCTACAGCAGAAGTTCAGGTATACCGCTTCATCTCCACGTAGATCTGTTTCCCAGGAAAACAAAGCTCCCCTATATGTACGTGGAAACTTGGAATTACATCTAACATAAAAAGTAGAACTCTGATTTTAATTAAGGCACACAAATAGTGATCTAGGGGACATTGAGATATTATGTAGACATTCTTGAACTGTCACCAGGGGCTTTCAAAATATGCAAATATCTTGGAGACATTATTGCAAGCAGTTTTGCAATCTAGAGATTAAAATTATCTGTGTTGCATTCTTGAGCGGTATTCTCTCTCATTCAATTTTTTTCCATATTAGGAAGTTGAACTTTCAGAGAAGATGTCAAAAATAGAATCCAGAATCAACAAGTAAGGGTACCTAAGGATAACATGCTGTGTGTATACTTAGGCAATTAAATAAAGGGAGATGACTTTCAGGTCACTCACCTTGCACCTTCAATAACTGTAGCAAATAATGGCAAAAGGAATCATCAAAAAGCTTGTTGCAAAACTAAGGAGGGCAGTAAGTAGCTTTTGCTTCCTAATAAGAACAAATTCTTCCATCAGAAATTACCTCTTTTTTTACCTTTCAAAAAGGTGAACGCCATTGGGGAATACAAAAAGCTAAAACTGCAGCACTTTGTTTTTGTAAATTAATTTCTGTGCCTCCTGTGCCAAGATGTGTTCCCCTAAAACGTACACAGGCCCCATCTGATTCTGAGTGCGCAGACTTGATATAAATGAATACAAAATACGCTTTTGAAAATAGGAATGTACATCTAGGCAGAAATTTACTAGTCTAGAATGCGTACATAAGGATTGATGGTAAAAATATTCAAACCACTGTTTTCAGTATAACAAAAAATATCTTAGTACGACATAATATATTGTTCAGCCTGCAGTGGCTGAATTGAAGCATACTTCTTAATTTTGTGTGTGGATATTTTTGTACAAGGATAAACCTTCTCTGCAACAAAGACATCAATAAATAAAGTGTGTACATGGTGTTCTGAATTCTGCTTTTCCCTTTCCCTACGCACAACAGGGAGAAAAGTCCAGAATATTTACTGCTTAATTTGTAAGCTTGTTGGAAACAAGCTATGCGGGTGGACTAGTCCCTGTCCAAATGAGATGACTTGAGAATTGTAGGCTTGTGACCCCATCATTGGAGTTTGTGATGCAGCACACCAGTCCACAGTCTATAAACCTGCACAATTTTCATTCAGATGCGTGATAATCATCGTAAGCGTTTTTGTGATGAGAAGGTATCTGGATTCAGCATACATATTCTGACTTTCCACTTTTCAATGTTACACAAAAATTCAGCAGAAACCAGCAAGTAGGCTACTCACCTATAAGGCTAGTTTAAAATGAGTTTAGTTAACTATGGCTGTATTTCTAAATACCCGAGTCATTAAAACTTGAATGGTGAAGAAAGGTGATGAACATCTGGGTGTGCTGGTTATGTTACGTGGTTTAACCTTTCTCTAGAGTATGCCACGTCAGTGCAGAAATTACAGTCTGCTTCACATGATTACGAGGATTCTTCTGCCTCACATACAGCTTTGGAACATGGGACTGGCAAGAGATGCTTCTTTTCTTTCTGATAGGCTAAAATTAACCACAATAAACCAACACAATAAAGCAAAGTAGGGTGTTCAACTCGTAGTGAGTCCTTCTACTTTTTTGTTTGTTTGTTTCCTACGTGTGGAGTTCCACTGTTCAGGAAAAATGCGTAAGCACTGAGCTAGAATATTTTTCTTTGTGTTGGTTTGAGACTTGGTGAAACATAGCTAATATTCTGCACACAGCTATTTTTTTTTTTTTTTTAGTATTTTTCTTTTCCACAGAAAAAGTAATGTTTCCTGATTGCTCTAATGTTGTTCTCTGTATAAAAGAATAGTATTTTTAAATGTTTTAAGGATACTTTGCATGCAACAGCAGAACTTCAGAGTGTTATGGAAGCAATACCAAACCTTGCTGAGCAATCTCTCCTTGATGTACACAGAAATACTCCATTTCTGACTCATCATTTTAGACACAGCACATAAAAGCGCTAACTTTTCACTCTATTATTGGAATGACATCCTGTTCAAAGATTTCTGTAACAAAATTTACTTTTAATGTAATTGTATTAATCTAAACTATACTCAGATAAATCAAATTACCATCTTATATATGTCAACAGGAGGACATACTTAACCAGCTGTAGTACATTTTAGTGATTGACCGATTTTTTTTAAGAATAGCTTAGTATGATTTTTTTCTGACATATCTTTAAATTTTATCCTAGGGAAAGATGATATCTTGGGATGACACAAGCATCACTAGGTCTTAAAAGATGATTTTAGTAGTTTTGACTTTAACTTAGAACTATTTCAATTTATGCAGTCACCTGCTGTGTTGAATTCAGGTCATTAGTCAGCATCTTTGTATTTTGAGCTGATCAGAAATTAGAATTAAATCAGAGAACGAAGTAAAAGATATGGTTGCTGGCAGTCTAGCGATGATAATTTATCCTTTTTTCCATTTCCTGCAGTGAGAAAACAGTCATTCTACTGCATACATTGTACAAGATGAAAATTTTGTTTCTGACATGTAAAGGTAGACTGATTGTCGCGGAGGCTCACGAAATCAAATTAGGCAGATGACAGATTCAAAAATAAACTTTATTTAAACCAAAGTCGTTTAGCAGAAAGCGAACTAGAAACGAGGCGTCAACGCTCCGACAACGCCGGTAAACCACAGGTTCAGGACGGTGTGGGAGGGACTAACGCTGCTCCGCCGGCTTTAGAAAGGAGGGTCCCAACCGCGCACGCTCGCCCACCCGGAGGACGAGGGCTCTCAGCCTCGAGGGGCCGCCTTGGGCGGCGTCCCGACCCCAGGGGAGAGCCCCTGGCCGCAGACCCGCTGCTCCGAGGGGGACCGGCTCACCTCGCCCTCCGGCGGGGCTCCGTTTACGCCCCAGTCGAACCCGACCCGCGGCCCGCTCTCGCCGGCTGAGGGCCTCGCCGGCCTCGCCCCTCGCCCGAGGCGTCCGCCGGGCCGCACGCGCCGGCCCGGAAAAGGACGGACGCGGCGGTCCTAGTGCCCGCGGTCTGTGTCAGGGCGGGTGCACCTGCCGCACTGATACAGTGATTTTACCTGGAGCCTTGAAATGCAGCAGGTGAGATTTGGTTCTAGCACTCTTTTAGCCTTAGTCAGGGCCCTTCTGTGCCAGTTTTCAGATTAATAGTCATCTGCTGCTCCTAGTTGTAAGTGCTTGGCAGCTTGGAGAACAAGAATATTAGTGTACTTTCTTTCCTTAGTTTCTTCATCATGAAAATAGATTCCATCATTTTACCTTGATGATACAATACTTGCTTAGTTTGGTTTGGTGTGACATTATGTTGTATTTGGTTGTTACCAGTTTCAGTGATTTTCTGTTTCCATTAGATTAAAATTACAGATAATGAAAGCAATTTTTATAAAGTTAGTTTTAAAGTTAAGATAATGCAAATGCCTTGAAACCTATCAATGCAATATCATTTTCTATTATCAGTAATCACTGGGCCTCTCAGCAGGATCGAGATAAAATAGGACAGGTGCTGCACAGGCACATGTATATATTTCATCAAAATAAAATTTAAAGTAAGAGTATTCTTTTCTTGCTGTCAGGTCCATGTGGGTCCTTACACAATACAGAATTTCCATCAACTTCAAGAAGGTTAATCTCTTTTTGGTATTCTGAATTTCCAGCATCATAAAAAATTTGTTTTTATAAAATAGTAGAATACAGAAATATAATTAAGTAAAATTGAAAAATGCTCTTTCATAATTAAGTGCATATTGATCTAACCTGCCACAGAGTAATCATTTTTAACATAGTTATTATAGAATCCCTATTCAAAATGGTCTCGTTAAACAGGATGTCAGTGTTTCTGTTATAAATGTTATAAATGTATCTGTCTCATTTATACCTTGACAGTAATGCATTTATGGGAAACTAATACATTCTGTCTCCATGCTGCATGACAGAAGCCATATAAACACACATTGCCTGTTTGTAGTTTATATGGAAACACGGTGCCTGTCTTTTCTTAGAACAGTGAATAATGTTTCTTCTACAAATCATTCAAAAAGCACTAGAAAGAGAGTCTAAATTTCTTGAGTGTCGTATTTTTACCTGCCACCAATTCTGTGCAAATGGAGCACCCTAACTAGTGCAGATGATGCACAGAGACTGTATGAGGTTTTTGGCAGGCTTTTTCCTCTTCTTGAGGAATTTGATCTGTAAACAAGTTCCCCATTTGGGAGAAGCTGTGATAGGTAGTTAATATCATGATTCCATTTTTCATAAGCTCTGGATAAATTTGGGCTATGTAATAGCTTGTCTTGAAGAGCAGAGTACTCTGTTTTTCAGTAATGTGTTTACTGCCAGTCTTTTAAAAATCATTTGACAGTTCATAAATACATATGTGTTAGATACTAGTTTCTGTAGATAATGTATCTTCATTATTGCATAATGTTTGACCCTGAAATAATTTAAATGTACTTAATTTTTATCAGAGTTTTTCTTTGGACTAGGACCGCTGATTACTTTTGCCTTCTGCCATCATGGGGTGTGTCTGCCCTAATGTCATTGATTGGATTAGGAGTGTGACTTTTTGGAAGCAAATCTTATATCTGTCTCCAGTTGCTGCTCTTTGCTTCAGCCCAGCTGTGCACAGCAGTCTCAGGACAGATGACCTGACTGAGACTGAAGTGAGTTGCATCCACTTCTGGACAGTCAGACTCTTGGGCCAGATGAGACCAAGGCTGAAGTGTAGTTTGCTGCGATACAGGAGGTGTGGATTATTTTGCTGAACAGATTCGCTGCAATACTTGTTAAAGCAGTATAGGCAGTGTGTACAACTCAAACCTGATGATGTTGAAGTCAGAGGAAGCTTATTAATGCCCATAACTTTGTTGATCTCAGGAGATCAATTTTTATAGCACCATTTCATTCAGAAGATAAACTTGCCAAGATCAGGTCTACCAAGTATCATTGTGTTTTGGTTACATGTACATACCTGGCATAACTGCTTTGTTGCAATTCAGTGCTTCTGCCTCCAAAGAATTAACTAATTCATTTTTATCAACCTACCTATGATGTTTTGTAAGAATTAACTAATTCATTTTTATCAACCTCACTCATTTTTAAGATTACCTATGATGTTTTGGTTTTTTTTCCCTAAACTCTTTGAATGTCATGTTTAGTTTTTTGGTTTGTTTTGTTTTAAACTGTAGCAAGTTGAATTTGTTAGCTCTGGTGTCAACAGAAGCCTTTTATGACTGGGAATACATCAGTATTACATTTCTTTGCCATCTCCTTTATCCTGTGATGGCACCTAATCTTAGTGCTTAATAGCTGTGTTAAAAGCATTTGCAGTAAGGAAGTGAGAATGGTGTGTGGCTGAAATAACACTTCCCCTCACACAGGCTGTTCTGCTTTCTCTAAGTTAGACAGCTGGGCTATGCCCACCTTCAACAGAGAGTCATGATTCATCTACGAACAGCAAAGATCATCCTACACAGAAACTCATAAGTATATAAAATAACTATTTAAGACTGCATGATTCAGCACTCTTTCAGATGAGAAATAGTTATGGACAATAATAAGCCTGTGGAAGTGAATGATACCATGTTCATTATAGAGGACATAACAAAATCTGTTAATTCAATAAAACTTTCCAGGAATTCTGCTGTGTGCTTGGCCCATGATACAAATCATACATTTTAAACTCTTTTCATGTGGCTAAACTGACTTGGCTAATCATGCAAATAGAATAAAGGATGTGTGAAATTACTTTGAGGATTTATGCTCACCCCAAGACCTTGGACTGTGTTACTAGTGACTGGTGAAACGGAAAGTAGTACTAGTAAAACAGCTGTTTAGTTCATATACTCTTACAATCCAACAGCTGTAGTATTTACTCTTTAAAAAATTTTATTGATAACTTGCCAACAAACTGAAGAATTAGGATAGTTCTTAATTAGCTGACAAATTGCTGTAGATATATTACTTAACCAAGGATAAAAATGAGTGTAGGAAGACCTTCATACTAATGTGTTATCAGGGAAAGGTTCAGTGGAATGCAATGATGCATCAGTTTGCTATTTTATTTAGGGGTTCCTAATGTACCTGCAGAAATAAGATGATATCACAGAACAAGCTACATTTTACCTCTTGCTTCAGGTTGAGAAAGCTGCAAGCTTAAATGAAAGCTATTTGCTTTATCTCCTTTTTGCCTAAAGCTCCTTAAGACTGACAGCTATATAATGGGAAAAAAATGTTAAAAAAAAAAAAAAAAAGTTTATGCTGTGGAATGCCTGTTGTCACTCATTAAAATGAAATTGAAACACTGCTTTTTAATGAGTGTATTCTGATGTATAGAAAACTTATTTTCTCTTGCCAGTCCACCAAGGACAACAGGCTAATTCTTAAATGTCTAGAATGCTTTCATAATTAACCTGTCATGATGAGGACCAGCATTGTGAAGCTGTATTTCAAGATAGGTCCATGACATAATATACCATTATAGTGTATGTTTACAAAAACAATTTACAGAGATATTAAACTGGTGAAATTGCCCTTAAACGTCGGGCTGTCTAAAATTGTGGTTTCTAAACCGTGACATTCGATCAATTTTTGAAAAGAAGGCACTGAGATAAGCGCCAGATAAATTAGTCCTTAAGAATATGTTTTATACCTCACTGCCCACTTACTATATTTTTAATTAGGCATTGACTGTGTATTTGGTAAGACAGTAACTGAAATAAACAATGCAAAAGTTACTTATGCTACTTTAGATCCTTGAGATGGCAGTGCAGGCAATCTGAGATTCCTTCCTAAGTGGAATAAGGTTCAACTATACGAGGAAGTTGTGGCAGTGCTGAGAAACTGGGTCTTTTGAGATTTAAGCATTGCAAGAAACAATTAGTTTTTAATTATTTCTTGTAATAGTGGTAGTGCTGTGTGAATATAGCAATTAAAAGGGAAACCATTCTTCCCTTTATCTTTTTTCTTGCATTAACTTCTCATGAAAATGAGAAATTATGATTCCAGTCAAACCTAAAAACATTGATTTCCATTGGATTCTCCTTTTTATATTATCATTTATCCGTTCTGTTTTCCTTTCTCTTCAGTTTGGGGCAGTGTTTTTTTATAGTCCTGAAGCATTTCACTGCAAAACTGCAAGACTCGTCTATATCCTCTTTTTTTATCCCATTAAATCAAACTACTGCCAAAAAAATGTCAACTTAGAAAACAAACAAAACCCTGAAATAATGTATTACACTAATTATAGAGCTGTCATATAGCTTGGATTTGTTTTGAAAGACTTCTGATGCAAATTTAGATAAAAGTTGAAATAAGCATATCTGCTAAGGAGATGAAGTGGCCAGATGGACCTTCTAGTTTTACAGCAGGGTCACAACGTAGGGATGGAGCAGTTGGAATACAAGATTGAGAGGTGGATAATGTTGGAAAAATCTAAGTTACAATTACATGTAAGAGCTTCTTAGAATGATTTATTGCCTCAAGCTACAGCTGCTAGAACTTCAGATTTGCTTCTTGTAAGTTATATAAAAGCATAATTGAAATTATGAAACATTTACAAATGAACCAGTTTGGCAAGGAGAAAGTGAAGAAATGCAATCCCATATTGTTTTTTTCCCCTCTGATTCTCTTTTTTTCTCACAGCTACAAGTGATCCACATGGTAAAAATCTGGTATACTGAAACTGCATTAAACTATGACTTCTTTCTTTGGATTTATACTGAATTACATGAGCTTTTCCCCCAGAATTTTCATGGGTTTGCTTAGAGATATTTGTATGGATTTACTGATGTTATGTGTCTCCCTTACTCATTACCATCTTCTAACGGTTTCTGAGAATTGATGGAATTGAAGAGGCACAAATCAAATCTAAATACATAATTTAGTTAACGAGTGTGGTGAGGATGGATGGGGGAGGGCATGGAGGACCAAAAGCATGTGTTCTAAATCAGCACCAGATTCAGCATTTCCTGATTAAAATCTTGCATGGGGAAATATCTGTTTGAATTTATAAATGATGCTGGAAGAGTGGTATAAATTGCTTGAAGAAGATTGAAGCGATTGGCTTGGATTCTCTTTACACCTCCACTGGTGGAATGAAGAACTACACAGGAGCTGTGGTGGCTTAATGTCAAAACTGAACCCAAATAGTTAAAAAAAATCTTTCAAAGCTTAGCATTCAGTTCCAGGCTGCCTCTTAAAAGCATTATTTATAAAACAAAGATTAAGGTACATTTTACCAACAGTATGCTGTATTTTTTTATTTTTGTGTGTTGTAAATAATTGACTCTTCATTACTACTTTTGGACTGTTCTAGGAATATCATCTGATTTAACTAATAAATCTGGTAACTAGAAAACTGGGAAAAATCATAGTTTGCCTTCTTGAAAAAAGAATCCAGAATAATTATTGAAGGAATAATATATACAGTAGGAAAGCCATGAGACATAAGATTAAATTTGAATTGTCCTTTACCATTTTGCACTTTTTATTCCCAAACGAATACTCAGGGAAATAAGAATGCTTCAAACACATTAAAGTGAATAGTAGAAATTGAATCATAGAATGGTTTGGGTTGGAAGGGACCTTCAAAGATCATCTAGTACAATGCCTCTGCTACGGACAGGGACATCTTTCACTAGACCAGGTTGCTCAAAGCCCCATCCAGCCTGACCTTGAATGTTTGCAAGGATGGGGCATCCACAAATTCTCTGAGCAATCTATTTCTGTGTCTCACCATCATAAAGAATTTCTTCCTTACGTTCAGTCTAAATCTACCCTCTTTCATGCCCCTTGTTGTGTCACTACAGGCCCTGGTAAAAAGTCTCTCTCTGTCTTTCTTACAAGGCCTTTATATTTTGCAAGGCTGCAATAAAGTCTCCCTGGAGCCTTCTCTTCTCCAAGGGTGAACCCCAACTCTCTCAGCCTTTCCTCATGGGAGAGGTGTTCCAGCCCTCTGATCATTCTTGTGGCCCTCCTCTGGACCCTCTCCAACAGGTCCATGTCTTTCCTGTGCTGAGGGCTCCAGAGCTGGACGCAGTACTCCAGGTGGGGTCTCACCAGAGCAGAGTAGAGGGGCAGAATCCCCTCCCTCGACCTGCTGGCCACGCTTCTTTTGATGCAGCCCAGGGTACGGTCGGCCTTCTGGGCTGCGAGCGCACATTGCTGGCTCATGTCCAGCTTTTCATCCACCAGTACCCCCAAGTCCTTCTTGGCAGGGCTGCTCTCAATC
>NW_008796051.1:3816740-3858568 GCF_000699145.1 Aptenodytes forsteri | reverse complement strand
TTTTTTATTATCATTTGTCCTTTCTGTTTTCCTTTCTCTTCAGTTTGGGGCAGTGTTTTTTTATAGTCCTGAAGCATTTCACTGCAAAACTGCAAGACTCGTCTATATCCTCTTTTTTTATCCCATTAAATCAAACTACTGCCAAAAAAATGTCAACTTAGAAAACAAACAAAACCCTAAAATAATGTATTACACTAATTATAGAGCTGTCATATAGCTTGGATTTGTTTTGAAAGACTTCTGATGCAAATTTAGATAAAAGTTGAAATAAGCATATCTGCTAAGGAGATGAAGTGGCCAGATGGACCTTCTAGTTTTACAGCAGGGTCACAACGTAGGGATGGAGCAGTTGGAATACAAGATTGAGAGATGGATAATGTTGGAAAAATCTAAGTTACAATTACATGTAAGAGCTTCTTAGAATGATTTATTGCCTCAAGCTACAGCTGCTAGAACTTCAGATTTGCTTCTTGTAAGTTATATAAAAGCATAATTGAAATTATGAAACATTTACAAATGAACCAGTTTGGCAAGGAGAAAGTGAAGAAATGCAATCCCATATTGTTTTTTTCCCCTCTGATTCTCTTTTTTTCTCACAGCTACAAGTGATCCACATGGTAAAAATCTGGTATACTGAAACTGCATTAAACTATGACTTCTTTCTTTGGATTTATACTGAATTACATGAGCTTTTCCCCCAGAATTTTCATGGGTTTGCTTAGAGATATTTGTATGGATTTACTGATGTTATGTGTCTCCCTTACTCATTACCATCTTCTAACGGTTTCTGAGAATTGATGGAATTGAAGAGGCACAAATCAAATCTAAATACATAATTTAGTTAACGAGTGTGGTGAGGATGGATGGGGGAGGGCATGGAGGACCAAAAGCATGTGTTCTAAATCAGCACCAGATTCAGCATTTCCTGATTAAAATCTTGCATGGGGAAATATCTGTTTGAATTTATAAATGATGCTGGAAGAGTGGTATAAATTGCTTGAAGAAGATTGAAGCGATTGGCTTGGATTCTCTTTACACCTCCACTGGTGGAATGAAGAACTACACAGGAGCTGTGGTGGCTTAATGTCAAAACTGAACCCAAATAGTTAAAAAAAATCTTTCAAAGCTTAGCATTCAGTTCCAGGCTGCCTCTTAAAAGCATTATTTATAAAACAAAGATTAAGGTACATTTTACCAACAGTATGCTGTATTTTTTTATTTTTGTGTGTTGTAAATAATTGACTCTTCATTACTACTTTTGGACTGTTCTAGGAATATCATCTGATTTAACTAATAAATCTGGTAACTAGAAAACTGGGAAAAATCATAGTTTGCCTTCTTGAAAAAAGAATCCAGAATAATTATTGAAGGAATAATATATACAGTAGGAAAGCCATGAGACATAAGATTAAATTTGAATTGTCCTTTACCATTTTGCACTTTTTATTCCCAAACGAATACTCAAGGAAATAAGAATGCTTCAAACACATTAAAGTGAATAGTAGAAATTGAATCATAGAATGGTTTGGGTTGGAAGGGACCTTCAAAGATCATCTAGTCCAATGCCTCTGCTACGGACAGGGACATCTTTCACTAGACCAGGTTGCTCAAAGCCCCATCCAGCCTGACCTTGAATGTTTGCAAGGATGGGGCATCCACAAATTCTCTGAGCAATCTATTTCTGTGTCTCACCATCATAAAGAATTTCTTCCTTACGTTCAGTCTAAATCTACCCTCTTTCATGCCCCTTGTTGTGTCACTACAGGCCCTGGTAAAAAGTCTCTCTCTGTCTTTCTTACAAGGCCTTTATATTTTGCAAGGCTGCAATAAAGTCTCCCTGGAGCCTTCTCTTCTCCAAGGGTGAACCCCAACTCTCTCAGCCTTTCCTCATGGGAGAGGTGTTCCAGCCCTCTGATCATTCTTGTGGCCCTCCTCTGGACCCTCTCCAACAGGTCCATGTCTTTCCTGTGCTGAGGGCTCCAGAGCTGGACGCAGTACTCCAGGTGGGGTCTCACCAGAGCAGAGTAGAGGGGCAGAATCCCCTCCCTCGACCTGCTGGCCACGCTTCTTTTGATGCAGCCCAGGGTACGGTCGGCCTTCTGGGCTGCGAGCGCACATTGCTGGCTCATGTCCAGCTTTTCATCCACCAGTACCCCTAAGTCCTTCTTGGCAGGGCTGCTCTCAATCCCTTCATCCCCCAGCCTGTGTTGATACCTTGCACTTGGCCTTGTTGAACTTCATGAGGTTAAATGGAAAAACAATATTCCAGCATTCGGTTTTATTTTAGATGTAAATACAACTTGAGTCATTTTAAGGAATCTGTACATAAAGGAAGAATTGTTTATAATTAAAAACATAAACTCCAGTTGACATTTTGAAAGAAATGCCTTCTGCAATCTTGTTTGAAGAGAATAGAATATGGCAAGAATACACATTGGACCAAATGTGACACTGAAGGTAGTTTTGCCTTCTTAGAAGTTGATTCAGGAGTAATGCACAGGATTACCATAGTCCTGGTTTAGGTATAGCACAAGATTTCTGACTGCTTTTTAGCAGTTCAGTTGATTTTTTTTTTAATCTTTTTTTGGGAGGTTCTTTTTTGTTAGTGCTGGAACCGTAGCTAGTTATGTGATATAGCTATCCCTGTACATTGACAGGGTAAGATGGTCCCTGGCTCAAAGAACTTGCATCCTTGAAGTCTGCTACACAGTTAGCTCTGATTTGGTATATAACCAGAGACAATTCTTTATTTATCTACTGTCTCATATAGTGTATATGTTGTCTAATCAATCTAAACACTTTCAGATGGTGATAGCATCTGAAGAAAGGTTGAATCAGAATGGAAAAATTTAGGTAGCAGAATTAAAAAAACATCGTCATGTAGAACAATCATATAGATATGTACAGAATAAAAGAATCTTGCTTCAGTGTTTTAGAACAAGGAGCTAGTTAACAATACAGAAATCTTCCAAAATGTTTTCTTTTTTTATCCTCTAAATGTTAAAAAAAATCTCAAACAAGGCAGACCTATGATATTCAGTAAAAAAATTCAGAAAATAAATTATCTTCTTGGTTTGTTGAGGCAACTTCATTAATTTCACAGTGACTGCCGAGGTCTATAAGAGAGCACTTTTGAACTGTAGTTGTTTAGAGGTTCCACCGCAATTCTAGCCCTTACTAAAGACCTATTTTTCCCAAAACATTTTTTTTTTAAAAAAGCAGCTCCAAGCATGACTTATCTTTCCTTCAATGCACATACAGAAGTTCAAGCCTTCTTCAAAATATAATTCAACTTTTCATATCCTATTTCATTTTGCAGTGAATGATACACAGGTACTTCATTTTGCAACATAGCTTGTAATGGTTTTTATAGCATCTCTTTAATATTTCAGGCTTCTGATACATCTTATCGAAGATTAGGAGCAATTTATTAAAGGCTCGAGATTTCTCACAACCCACAACATAAAACTAATGATCTTTGATCTTACCCTGGATTTCTGTTGCACTCTTTCAGAATAATTTTTTTATTTTACCTTTTAAATTTTGGACACTTACACTGTATGCCATGGAATGCTAAAGGAAAAGTTGTAAAATCATCTTTCATTTTTATTTGCTATGTCTCTTACTTGCTCCTGTGTGAAGAAGTAGAAGGCAGACAGAAAATTTTTACGTCTGAAAGCACAGCTTTGAAGGTGTTGCAGAATATCCAAGCCATTAATGAAATCTTGCAGACTTTTTAGCCTTTCATGACATTTCTTCTTTTTCCCCCTGAAGGTGTAAGATTTGAAGTATTGATCCAAATTCTGAGCTGAGAAGAATGTCATCGTTCCATTCTTCTTTGCAATACCAAGTATATGCCAAGATTCATATGTACTGGTTTGTCATCTTCGTGAACACCGAGAGTTCAAGAACAGTTGTCTCGCTCTTTTCTGCATAAAGTCCCTAAAGAACTGAGTGGAAATACCATGAGACTTTGCTGTTGAAAATACCAATGATGTATTAAAAATAGGTATGAATTTGAAGAAAAATATATTACAGCTTATTGTAACAGCAATCAACTCCATCACAGAAAACATCAAAGAAGCCATTGTGCCTCAGAGAAAAAAAGTTTAAGTTGTCTTTAAACATTGCTTTTATGAAGAAATACTGCAAGTATTACTATATTTATCAATGTACTTTTCATACGGGATCTTCTTTTGGGATCTGCTGTTCATATATATCTTTGTTTTTTAATGATATTCACAGTATTGACATACACAAGCAACTCATGAAGCTGTCACATTTGTAGTGTTGTATGATAGAAAAATGCAGATTTGAAGATGCATACTATGCTTTGCAAGAGTCTGAAATTCTGTTCTGTATTTTATTGGAATATTGATGATTAATTTTTATCAGTTTGTGCATGTGTATGAATTTTTAAGAAATCATTTAAGGAAATTAGTGGAAGGAAATGTGAATATTCTGAGCTCAGAATGTAGTGCTGGTATTGTCTTCCTTTTGAGATACTTGAGGATCCACACTCTTGGATCTGAAGGGAATTCACCTGAGTGAGGTTCTCCACAGGGATATAAAGAAGTGATTCTTTGGATCCCGGCATAATTTAGTCTCTGAATAGCATTAAAGAGACAGAAACAAACTTGTGATTGCAACCAAGAGTCTTTTCAGGGCTGGGATTCAACATAAGGAGTTTTCAAAAGAATTATGAGCTCTTTCCTCATATTTTATGACTAGTATGAGTAACTGTAGAGATTAAAATAGTCAATCTTACATCATTAATTTCAATACCAATGAATTTTCTTTCTCCAGTTTCCTACTCTACTTAGCAGTAGAAAAGATGCGGACTTTTTTCCCCAAACCCTGCTCATTTCAAAGATGTGATATAAATTGAATATCACAGCGAGTAAAATTATCCTGGGTATGAACCCGTGCGAAATGGGGCTTTTATCATAATTTTGAGGAAGGTGTTTAGATAGGGCAGTGTGAGTTCTTTAACAGTATCGTACTTATTATGGCTTGTTCAACAAAGAGATGAGGTAAAAATCTTCCAGTTTTATCTGTGAAAATGCAGTTGATTATAGAGGCAGGAGAATGAGAGAGGAGCATAACTAATTAATGTTCCATTTTCTCTTTGCTTTGTGGCCCCTGCCCCCAGTATCCAAATTAAAAGGAAAAAAAAAAAAAAGAGTGTCTCAGGTTTTATCGGGCTAGTCATAATTCCTGTAAGGCAAGAGTGAAACATAATATTTTTTCTTTTTACTTTTCATTCTCTTACTCCTTTAAAATATTTTGCTATAGTCTCAAGAGTTAGGTGGTTCAGTTTCCTGTACAAAGGAGACTCTCATTTCTGACACCAAGTAGTATACAACATTACTGGAGTTGTTCCTGCATTTTCCCTAATTTTGCCCAGCTCAGCAGTGAAGGAATTGTGTATGGTGGGGAAGGAGGCAGGAAAATTGTCAAATTGTGACAATTTGACCTGTGACAATCAGATTTTCTGATCTGCCCATCTCTGACATCAATACTAGACATGCTGCCCTACAAGTGAGTGAGGAGAGTGTATTGCTTGGGCTCTGTTCTCATTCTGGTTCTGCTTGTGCTTTAATACCATGATTCGTGGAATAAGAAGGTATACTTTCTAAATCTGTAGATGACAAGAAGCTGCGAAATACTGCAGGTGTGCTGGGACTAAATTTCCAGCTGTTCTTAAAGAAAAGAAATTGCTTGAAAGAAATATAGGGCAATTTGACAGAGACGATTGCAGGGCGCTGCACTTCGTCATGAATAGCCAACTATACAAACACAAATAACAGGCAGTTCTTTAGAAAAGGGCCATAGTGGATCATAAGCTTGAACAAGATTAATGAATAAAATATCTTTTTTGATATACGAGCAGAAGAATAAACAGCTAGTTATGTAAATAGTCCTGCTTTCCTCAACATACATAATGCTTTGGGTGGGATATGATGTGCTGGTTTTGGGAAATACACATTAAGGAACAAAGCTTTAAGGAAGCACTGTAATGGTTTGCCACGGGAGGTCGTAGTATTCTTGCCACTGGATGTGAGCATAGCCGATCCTGCTTTAGGGGAGGAGAATGGAAGACATCACCTTGCAAGGTCCTTTCCAGTCTAACATTTTCAATTGCCAGTAGTGATTTTTTTCATCCTTAGAAACATGTTTTCTCTAAACTCGGAACCCATTCTCATTAGAACCTTTCCCACAGTTCTCTTTTCCTTCCTTCATCTTTTCATAATGTTAAAAAAGAGGTCCTTCTTTTTTCCTAATGTTATGTTTGTGCTGAAGTTGGTTTAAAGACTCCATTCCCACTGGAGGTGGTAAGTGTTTGGGTGCATGACTGAGACGGTTTTGCAAGTTCCACACATAATGTAAAAGTTCGTAAAGGAAGATGAAAGTAGCACTTCATAATATTGAAAGGTCTTTTGTTTAACTATAGTATTAATGGTCTTACCCTACTTCTATGGGGGATATCCTGACATGTAGAACAATGTAACACAGGAAGAATGAGATTAGGAGCCTTCCAGATGGTGGAGGATCTGCTTTGTGCTATTGGGATGTAATTATGTTCTCTTCTGTTGTGGAGAAAAAACCAAACCTGTTTCCTTAAGTGAAAATAGATTTTAAGATGAGCAAAGAATAAATTTGCAGAGGTTTAGATTTTTTTTTTTAATTAATGACTTCTTCTAAGACTTTTTTAAAAACGGAAAAATGGTATTTTTTATTTTTTTAAGAGGAAGATTCATCAGCAAAAAAGGCTATTGGCTCTCAGAGATGAGGAAGAAGAAGAGTGCCTGGAATTCAGGTTGCTTTTCAGGGTAATCATCGTGTTCAAGGGCCTTGATCCAAGGATGAAAGACTAGAGTAAGGTAAGGGACCTCAGAGCCTAAAAAGGAGGTTTATGGTCTTCCTTAAGATCAGGGGAACACTATATATGCATAACAAGGGCAGCTGGTCCCTAACTGCATGACCTTAAAAGTATGCGTGTCTTTAGATAAGCATCCATGCTTTTATATGAGTTGTAATGATAATCTGGCATTTTTCTAAGCACCAAGATGGAAAAAGTACTTGAGCAAAAGTTAATTTTAGTTGCTGTAATCATGCCTTCCTTGGGACACTTAATTTGCACAACTGATAAGAGCATTTGAAAAACAGTTTTAGATGATTTGCGTTGCTGCCAGGTTCTATGCCTGCCTGTTCTCTTTTGAGGCAAATGCCTTCATGCTTTCTGTTATGCTACCTTTTTTTGTTTGGAAACAATTGTGTGCACACACTCAAAAACATACACTATTGTATTCTTTCAAATCCCTGCCTAAAACTCTCCTTTTCTGTGACACAAGATTGGGGGAAAAGGTAATCTGACAGGAGCCAAAGCTTAGGTTATCTTGGCTACCAGTATTTTCCATTGCAATTGTCAGAATCCATCCTTGTGAATTGTCTTAACCTTTGTGTATTCCTATAAGCAGGGACATTTTTCCCTCTTTCTGTAAGGACCTAGCACATGACTTCTTCATGACTAAGTAATGGTTCAAAGCTGTAAATATTGTAATCTGTTACTTTTTTCCTGGAGAAACGTGCATCCAGAGATTAATGAAAAGAACAGACTTTTTCAAAATCTTTATGGCTATCCTTAGACTCCTATTTCATTGTCAACTCTGGTAATACTGATCCCTCCCCAGCCCCTTTCGTATCTGAATTTATAGTTCAAGCCTCAGCATTGTACTATTGCTTTCATGATAATATTGCTTTAATCACACAGGGGCTCACTCTGCTTTACCTCATGGATTGTTATTTAGTTTATCCTAATATTTTTGTTTCTAACTTTTTCTCCCTCTGGGCCACTGTATTTTGAGTTACTGCCTCTTCTGTTGCTGCCTCTTTCTCTCTTGCCTCGACTATGATGAAGAAAATAATTGCCTAGTGGCTTTCTATACAATGCTGTTGTACTAGAGAGCTCTTTGTTTTCATTTATTTTGAAAAGTTCTTTATTTTTAAATAAGTTGCAGTTTCCCTTCAATTGTTGGAGCCTGTTCAATTCAGGCTCAAAAGAGTTACAAAAGAAAATCTATAAATAGGATGTAACTGTCATAAACCAATTGGCCAGCAGAAAAGTGTTATACTGTATGTGGTTCGGGAAAATGAGTTTCTCTTGGGAATTAGATCTTTTATTTAGACATCAAGAATGCCTCATTATTATATTACATTTTTATAATGAAGCTGAAAGAGCTGCCTGTTGCCAGTTTAATTACCAGGTTTGCGTAAAAACAGATAGTATGTTTGCTCTTATTATTAGAAAAAGACTGTTTCTACTGAGAAATGAAAAAGGCTTTTTACAAGACTTTTATTCATTGACTGGATAACTTCATATCTAAAATCAGTTTTGACATCCTGTATGAACACTGGACTCAAATTCTGGACTATCACTTTGAAAGTCTGTTGTGCATCGTCCTCCTCATCTGTAAGTAGTTCATGCTTTGTAAAAGAGCTTAATAGTCAGAAAAGTTTTCCTACTCTGCAATCTGCTTTTTGAAAGATCTAAATCCAGTTCCCATTCTTACTGATTAGTACAAATCAAACTTTGAATTTCAACTATGTAAATTTGTGCTGCTTCTCTGTTATGTGTGCTACAATTCAGGACAAATAGAGCTTGGTCATAAGAAAACTCAATAGAAAGATCTGCTCTCCAAAGCATTGTATTTTTTGTTTCCAGTTCTTTAGATTTGCATAGAAGCACTTTATATTAACTTAATTTCCAGGTAAGGTTAAATATCTGCCCCTTTCCCCTTAAAGCTGATAGGAATCGCTGGATACACTTTGAGATACACTGAGAGTGTGCTAACATGCAGCCAAAAGAGTGCTGATACTAACACACAAGGCTATGGGGCAAAAGTCAAAAATGCTATAGGTACTTGAGCCTTCTGCTAGCTGATGAAGAGATACTGGAAAAGCTGATTAATTTAAAACATAGAAATAGCCAGAAATATGATAATTAAAACCATAGACAAAGATCTTTATAGAATGACTAAAATATATGGCAAAGGGAACCTAAGGCAGTTATGTTCTCCTCTGCCACCTGTATCTCAGTCATTCTTGGGAAGCATTTAGTCTCCAGCAATGGGAACAGAACTTCCTTAAGCAGTCTACTCCAGTACCTGTCTGTACTATGAGAAGTTTCTTATTACCTCGAACACATATCACCGTTGCTGTAAAGTGAGCGTTACTAGTACTACTTCCTATCTTTCTTGTAGTAGGAAGACAAAACAGTTTGGTTTTTTTTACTTTTGTATCTACTGTTTACTTTTTTGAGGATTATTGTCATTGCAGCCGTCGTGGATATTATTTCCTCCAGACTAAACCACCTCTTTATTCTGTTAATTCCCCTTTACAGTGGTTCAGTTTCATAATTCTTTCCTCTTTGGTCTGCATCTTTCTCCAGTAGTCATTGTATCCCAAGGGAGGTTTTACAACAGTAGAGCTAAGTGTGTGTTTTAAGAGCCATGTTCCTGGGGGGTGTGTGTGTGTGTTTTTTTTGTTTTGAGGACCATACTAAAGTGTAAAAATGCTGCATGGATTAGACTCAGTTAAGCTTTTTTTTTTTTTTTTAAAAGAAGGATTCAATTTTTGAAATTAAGGGCACAGAAAGGGAAAAGATGCAACTATACTTGGATAACTTCCTCTCACTTAAAAATTGAAACTGCAGCCCAGGTTCTAAGTGTGTGTGTGTTTTTTTTGTTTTGAGGACCATACTAAAGTGTAAAAATGCTGCATGGATTAGACTCAGTTAAGCTTTTTTTTTTTTTTTTAAAAGAAGGATTCAATTTTTGAAATTAAGGGCACAGAAAGGGAAAAGATGCAACTATACTTGGATAACTTCCTCTCACTTAAAAATTGAAACTGCAGCCCAGGTTCTAAGATAATGTAAAGCAAAACCTGAACAGTTTAGATGCCTATTTAATCCTAAAAGCCTCAGTTGTTCTAAGCAGCAGAGAAAACTGGCAGAAATTACTTAAACTCATTTACAAGGTCTTCGAAGGGTTTATATTCAATAAACATTATTTGCCTCTGGAAATGTGGATGAGAACTTCTCAAGATCAGCATATCAGGTTTGCTGGAACTCTGAAAGGAAATTTCTTGTTAAGACATTTTCAGAGAATATTGAAATGGCTAAGCATAATGGGGAAAACAGTTTCATTTTGTGTATTAGAGGTACACCAAAAACATACTGGTAGAAAGATGTAATGAATTGCAAGTTAGAATTCTAAAACGTTGTTGTTGGCTGTTTGATAGGCACAATGTTTTCTCTTTTAAAGGCATCGGAGGTCACAGTGCAGTTCCCCTGTGGACCTCGGTGAGTGCAGCTTTCATGGGAATAGTGTTAAGTGTAAATCTTGGATTCCAGCTGTCCTTCTTACTGTATTCAGGGGCAAATTCACATCATCATCCTCAGGAGAAACTGCATCAAAAATTGTTTCCTTTTTGTTTCTTACGATTACTTGTCCTCCTGCTGCAATGAGAACATGAGATGTAACATGTAATCGTCAGGAAAAGGTAGGTAGTTTCATGAGAAATAGTTACGGCTCCTCAGTCAATCAGTCTGTAATGGTATCTGGGAGACAAAAAGTTGCTCCCTGTATGACTGAATTTCTGCCACCTACTGGGAGAAGGAAATTTAGTTTTAGTGAAAAGTGCTATCCTGGTAGGCCTGGATAAGGAAGTCCTTGTTCGCAGAATAGGCAGCATACTGCTTTGAGTATGCTTTCAGTGAGATCTTGGAGCAATATCACAGAAAAACTAAAAAGTTCAGTCATCAGCTGTGGCAGTTCTGTCCACAGAATTTTTCCTTCTAATTTATTTGGAATGCAGGCTGGTGATGCTGTTGATTTTCCTTCTGTATTGTTAAAAGTCTTTTCTTTTACCTTTTTTAACCCCTGATAAATATTTCATTCTCATGCCACTTTTTTACTTTATTTTTTAGAAATACATGAACTTTGAAGGCCCCTTTATAACTGCGATATTACTTTGTCTCCTGACAATGTGTGGAAGCCCATATTTTCATTAAATTCAGTCTTTTAACATTCATTGTTGTTAGCATTTTCCTTTTTTCCTTCAATTTTTTGTACTTTGTATTCTGTTAAGATTTCTTCAACTTTTTTGACTGGGTAGGGTTATATTCTTTAATATGGATACACGTATTTTAGTCAGACAGTGATGACTATGTAGTCTGTCCCCTGCACTTAAAAGGCAACTAAGTACTTTTGTATAGCAAAGTCTTTTTTTTCTTTTTTACTGTAGCTGACCAAACCATCTGCTCTAAGAACCAATCACATATCAACAAATTGCTTCTGCAGTCTGTATCAGAATGCATTAATAAAATAACTACATTGAATCACTGGAACTAGCTACAATCATACTATCAAATAGTCAAATCCTGTCATCTCTTTTAAGAGTCTCTTAACCACTCTTCAGGTTTAGAGGCCTTCATGCTGAGTATCCATCCCAGATACCTTGGGGACCATCTGAATTCAGTTGTGCCACCCCCCTTATCGTTCAGATGCCAGAGAGCCTTCCTCTTCTAGCCACTGGAAGGCACTTTGTCCTGCTCTGACCCTCCTGGTACTGGTTTTCCAGGTCCCCACAGACCCGCCAATGTCTGGGTGTGTTCTCTTGTCCCGTGGATAAAATGCTGGTAGTGAAAGCACTTGTCAAAATGCCCCACAGAGTTGAAGAATACCTTGTTATTAACTGAGTGCCTTGGGATTGCATTTCATTTCAGCCAATGTGATTAAATTTAAGGGTTTATTGAGAACCTTTGAAATAGACAGTATATCTAGAAATATTTCTGAAAAGTTTAACTGGACAACCAAAAGAGAAGCCACATTTACTGTGTTTAACATTGAGTTTGAACTGGATAAGTATCTTCTGTCTATTCAGCTGATGTGCTGTGGTTGCTGTTCAGGAGTCTTGCCTTTCTGTACTTGCATGCTCCAGGGTGTCAGAGATTACCCATTCTCAGTGGGGCATTTTTAGCTTTTATCTCCAGTCTTTGAGGCCTTCTAGATGTTCTGGACAGTATCTTTTTCTCTGAAGCAAATTTACCTTTCTGATCTTGGAGACAGTCTGGCCATTCACCGTAATAAGCATTATTGCACTTTCTTGGAAGTCCGGAATTCCCTTTATTTGGCCGAGTCTCATTTCTGTGCTCTTCTGTTCACTCATTTATTACTTTTCCAGCAGGGTGTACAGCCCTCCTCTTGCATCTCAGTGATTGTGGATGTGGTTAAATGACATACCTCACCAATTTACAGGGTAGCTGCCCCCAAAAGCTTACCTTTGGCTGTCAGTGAGCTTATTCAGGACAGTGAATTAGAAGGAGATTGACCCTGCTCTGTCTGCAATAAAGATGAACAGTGTTCTGGCAGGTTAGCTTCAGAAAATTGCTTGCCATATTACTAATGTTAGCATCGTTGGTAAAGCAGGATGCTGCCAGGGTGTAAAGGGCAGAAGGGGGAAATCAGAAAGATCCCTATGGTAGCAAGTATACCTGGTGTCTCTCTGTTATCATTTAAGGCAAATGCGTAGCATGCTTGTTGCAGTGTGTCTCTTAAGACCAATCTCATATTTTGTTTTAACAGTCACAGTAAAATCTAAGTGAGACAAGCATGTACAGTGCATTACCTGTTCTGAAGCTGAAACTCAGCACATGATGGTTTTAGGGATAGCAATAAGGCTGATTGTTTTTTTTAAAGAGACTATACTGCTATGCTCCTGCATTTGTACATTTTACATGGGGAAATTATTTCACTCCTGATTATCTGTAAATTTGAAAATTATTGATGAATATTTACAAAAAATTTCCAAGTTGGCAAAACTTTGTTGTTATTTTTGCACTATACAGGCAACATTTTATCCAGGGTGTACACTGCTCTTTACTTTCTGTTACTGAGGTGTATTGGGTTTGCATGGCAAGGTTTCGGTAGTGGGGGGGCTACAGGCATGGCTTCTGTGAGAAGCTGCTAGAAGCTTCCCCCATGTCCAACAGAGCCAATGCCAGCTGGTTCCAAGACCATCCTGCCACTGGCCAAAGCTGAGCCCATCATCGACAGCGGTAGTGTCTCTGTGATAACATATTTAAGACTGGGAATAAAAACCTGCGCAACTGCAGCTGAAGAGAGGAGTGAGAATATGTGAGAGAAACAACTCTGCAGATACCAAGGTCAGTGAAGAAGGAGGGGGAGGAGGTGCTCCAGGAGCCAGAGCAGAGATTCCCCTGCAACCCGTGGTGAAGACCATGTTGAGGCAGGCTGTCCCTTGCAGCCCATGGAGGTTAACGGTGGAGCAGATATCCACCTGCAGCCCATGGAGGACCCCATGTCAGAGCAGGTGGATGTGCTCCCTGCCCAAAGGAGGCTGTGACCCCGTGGGAAGCCCGCCCTGGAGCAGGCTCCTGGCAGGATCTGTGGCCTCATGGAGAGAGGAGCCCATGCTGGAGCAGGTTTGCTGGCAGGACCTGTGACCCTGTGGGGGACCCACGCTGGAGCAGTCTGTTCCTGAAGGACTGCACCCCATGGAAGGGACCCACGCTGGAGCAGTCTGTTCCTGAAGGACTGCACCCCATGGAAGGGACCCACGCTGGAGCAGTCTGTTCCTGAAGGACTGCACCCCATGGAAGGGACCCACGCTGGAGCAGTTTGTGAAGAACTGCAGCCCATGGGAAGGACTCATGTTGGAGAAGTTCATGGAGGACTGTCTCTCGTGGGAGGGACCCCACGCTGGAGCAGGGGAAGATGATGCGGAGGCCCCCCCCTGAGGATGAAGGAGCAGCAGAGACAACGTGTGATGAAGTGACCATAACCCCCATTTCCCGTCCCCCTGCGCCCCTGGGGGGAAGGAGGTAGAGAAAATTGGGAGTAAAATTAAGGACGGGAAGAAGGGAGGGGTGGGGGAAGGTGTTTTAAGATTTAGTTTTTATTTTCTCATTATCCTACTCTGATTTTGATTGGTAATAAATTAAACTAATTTCCCCAGGTCGAGTCTGTTTTGCCTGTGACGGTAATTGGTGAGTGATCTCTCCCTGTCCTTATCTTGACCCACGAGCCTTTCGTTATATTTTCTCTCCCCTGTCCAGCTGAGGAGGGGAGTGATAGAGCGGCTTTGTGGGTACCTGGTGTCCAGCCAGGGTCAACCCACCACACGAGGGAATGTTAAAACGCATGTAGGTGTTAGACATCTTCTGCAGTGAAGCACAATGTTATGGTAGTAACTTATAGCCTCCCTAGAATTATAATCAGTGCCATTATGAGTGTATGAAACCTGAAATTTATGTAGCTATATTGCACATCATGGATGTCAGCGTTGAAATGATGCCTGTCCTGGGCTTTGTAACCAGTCATTTAAACTTGAGACAAATTAAGTTTAATGCACTCATTTCAAAACATCACCGCTTCATTGTATTGAGTAGGAGGAATATTATCCACAGGACTCGTATTTCTATTTACAGTGGTTTATCATTTCCCTCACTAATCAATACATCACACAGGCAAATTATGTGTATAATGGACTACTGATTCTCAGATTTTTAAAAAAAAGGTGAGGGAGATGCTGAGGGAGTGTAAACATTAGATGAGCACTATTGGTTGTTTTGCTAAAAAGCTGGCCTTCCCAATCTCTGCACCTTTTCTGCCATCTTTTATGGCTTGAAGGAGTACTTGAAGAAGGTGAACACCCTTCTTCAGCTAAATCCTGAAGACAGGGAACCCTTGGGTCCTCCTTTGTGTTTGGAGCCACCGTTTAATGCACAAGGGAGGTGGGCTTCCTTCCTGACAGGACACTTTCAAAAGTCTGCAGCTCGTCCTGAGTTGAGCTCCCCTCTCATGTGGGAGAGGACTCTCCCCTCTTTCCTCTCAGAAGGGTTTCCTGCACCTGAAGAATGTACAAAATTGATTTCTGATTACTGCACTACAACACCTAAAATTGCCATTTTCATCAAACTCAGTTGACTCAACCAAGCTAAGGCCACATAAAATTGCTTGCTTTTTTTAAGCATAAAAAAGCATGCCCCATGGGGGTGGTGGGGCAGGGCCTGGCAGCCAGGACCATCCTGCCGCCCCACCAGGGAGCAGGGCAGGTGCCGGGCAGCTCCAGCCACGGGCAGTGGGCACTTCCCTGGGGATGGGGACCGGTTGCCCTTAGCCCCAGTAGCCTGCCAGTTACCCTAAATCCTGCCAGCAGGTAATAGACTCAGAGCCCTTACACTCGTTTCCTTATCATTCCTGAAAGAAAATAAAGATATAGATCTAAAATGCACAAGAGATTTTGAGTCTCACTAAAATATTTTAGACCATGGATAACAAAGGTAGCGCCTCCTCTGAACTCTCATATTCATGTTTTGACAGATGACGAAGGATTTGAATAAGAAGAGAGTTATGAAATCCTAATATCTTCAAATTTTGCTATTCTGTTTTACATGCTGACGTGTCAGCAAGCCAGTGATTGCTGAATCACATTTCTAAACAGGAGACACGATGGCAGGAAACGTTACTAACAAGATCCCAAGGTACAAGACAAAGGTTGAATGTACTATCTTTACGATATGTGTGTGTGTGTGTGAGATAGGTGATGCTTATACACACAGTGGCGCCTAACCTGGCATACTTTATTCCTTCAGAAGTTGTGATATTCAGGTGACTTTATACAGGTAGACAAAACTCTCAAAACTTGTCAATTCTCCTGGATTTTTAACCAAGTTAACCTGTTAGCCTGCAGCTAAGGTAGCTTTTTTCCAGTGTCTCTTTTCCCCTGTGAAATCTCTGGTGTTTTGAAAGGGGAAAGTTAGGTCTCCAACTCCTTCCTCAGTGAGGCTGCATACCTAGTGGCTATTGATTTTCACAGAACCTTTAGGAACTTAATGTCTTTGAAATCTCTGCTCTTCTGTCCCCAGAGTGAGCAGTTATTGATAGCATGGGCTGGTGTAGACACCTACACTGGACATGATCACAAGTCCTTTCTTTGCTTTGGGAACCCAGCTAACACATGGAATATGGAGTGGTAGTTTAATAGATTTTTTTTTGTGATTATCAGAATCTAGGTAGTAACTTTTTAAAAGACAATCCAGCATTAATTGCTGCCTAAATTACGTACACTCACAGAGTAGGAACATAGGTACATTTTAATGATGATGAGATTTTTTTTCTTCATAAGGATACTACTATTAAGATAATATTTATAATGTCAGTGTTTATATGGTTATCAGGAAGTAAACTGTATCATGCAGCAGTGTGAAACAAAGACCCACACAAAGGTTTTATCATCCATACAGTATAATCTTGGGGACCCATGCTGAGGTCTGTTACTTGAATAAACCAGGGAATACAGCTTCAAGGATAAAAAGTCTCATAAGATACTTTGACATATGTGAAACATTATCTGACAAAGATAAAGAAGAGAAGGGTCTGCCAACATGTTAGTGTCACTTGTTGCCTAATACATCAGACTAATTAAAAGTGATTAAATATCAATCAATATTACAACTTCATAATGAGAGTAATAATTCAGAAACACTATAAAATGATTTTTTGTTGTGTAAGAGAACCCTTTTTTGGAGTTCTTCTAAAGCCTGCATATGAGAAATGAAAGTATGATCTTTTAATGAAATTTTCATTGATTGGCCAGTGCCTCATCTTACAGCTCCATTTCTCAGAGATTTCTTGCAATCTGATTGCTGTCAGTATAAAACTCTTTGTAGGTATTTGGCTTGATTTCTAATTAGCATAATTGGTTTTAATTTAATTTATTTATTTGCACCTCGGCATTATCACTTCTATAAATTCAATCCTGTATTTTAGTAGTTCTTATCTCCCTGAGTTAAGTTGACACCAATTTCTACTAAGTCTACTGCAAATACACAGCTGTCATTTTTAATCCTGAGGTGAGAAGATGAAGGCACTGAATCATTTCTGTTTTCTGGCAGTGTTATGAAAACATACATGTATATACTACTTAATAAATATGTTTCATTTTTTCTCCTCTAATTTAGTCCCAGGTCAGGAAATCCTTACATTTATAGTTATGATTTAAAATGCATTTAAAATTTGTGTGCTTTCTCTCTTTCTTACTTCCCCTCCCCCCACGATATACTGGATGAAAATAAATCCCAAGGAACAGTAGGAATCTAAGAGTTGAAGAGAGTTCAAGTAACCTGACATTTACTATCTTGACTTTCAGCTGTGATCTTTATAGGCATAAACTTTCCGGTAATCATGTAATCTTGTCCTGCCATAGGTAAAACCTAGTATCAAAAAGAGCATTAACAAAACAGTTGTACTGTATTACAGCTGTAGTATTTGATCAATGAAGTGTATACTGTAAGATCTGTGATACTGCAGTCATTTCTCTGAATGGTTGTCTTCTGGCAATGCCAGTATGTGTTACTATTCATTCATACTGCTCATACTAACTTCATATTGTTTCCCATTGGATAAACTTTCATTAACAATAATAATAAACAGTGATTTTTTTGCCATCTGTCCCTTTGTGATAGTTTGTTAAAGAATATTATTCATTCCAGACTTGCACAATATCATAGTGTGCAATTAGTATCTTCATACTAAGAAAGAAATTTCTAGAGGCTGTAAAAGCATGTGAATGCTCTGCAAATGTAAACTAGGAGAACGTAACAATGAGTTGCCAATTTATGTTCCCGTATCTCAATGCTTTTCTGATAACTTCCACTTTTGCATCAAGTTCAAATAGCTAATAAGTATTAGAGACAATTTAAATATATGGATTCCCAGAAGGTAGCTGTGTTATTTGCATTCAAAGGGAAAGGAGAGCTGTGTCCTGCAAAACTGAATTGATTTACTGAAGTACTGTTAAATGAGAAAATTTTTATTATAGCTCACATAGGATATTATTTCATATTGGTGGAGCATCAGCTGAGCTGGAGGACATGAACAAGTGACCTTACCATTGACCTCAATATTAAACCAAAGTTGAAGGGTTAAGCCTGCAACCATATGGCATTCAAAACTGAGCCAGTAATGTCAGAATTAAGGAAGCGCATGTTTTAAAGTCTGTCATTACCTATTGATATTGAAATCAGTAGGACTGCAATAAAATAAAAAAAGTATTATTAGTTAATTTCTGTTCTGTTCTTCGACTGATTCTTTTGCATCCAGAGTGACACTATGGAATTAACTGGAATTGAACCAGTGAAAATGAAAAAACGATTTTCTAAAGATTTACAGAGTAAATCCTCTGCCTCTCTTCTACTGTGAGATGACAAATTCATCATCTTCTGTGATTTCTCAGCACTCTAGTCCTTCTCCTCTGTGGCAATTTGGCACTCTCCGGGTCTCTGTTTTGAGAGGCCTGAACATTCCTGCTTGTCGGTCTCAAGGAACGTGTTGAGTCATGATCATATTTAACTTTATACTGGTATAAACTGCATAGTCTTCCTTTAACTTAAAAGGCAATGATGTATGCTACTCCAGACATTTTTACTTGATTAGCCCTGACATTTGCGCAGTTGAGAGAAACGATTTTAGAAGAAACAGATGGAAAAGATAGTGAAATTTACATTTTAATCTGCTTTCCCTGCTACTTCCTTGTATTTTTTTTCCTCCTGTACAAAAAGCAGATAAGTTACACTAATCTGGGAGATGAATCAGTTGATTCTTGGCAAATATTACTGACATTATGCTACTCAAAATTCCCCAAGGGCATGAAATTTTTTTTCTAATGATCATTTGTAACGATCATAACTTCAGTTCTAACAGGACGCTATCTGCCAGAATATCGTTGAGATAGACACATCTACGTATTTTTTTTTTTTTAATGTTGCTGAGGAAATGTTATTTTTTAACTTAGGGCTGAGGATATAAGTTTTGCTGTTGATTTTGAATTTTATATCAGTGCTGCCTCCAACAGCTGCTAATGGCCAGGCTTTCTAGGGGGAAGAATTGTGCAGGCTTTGTTAGAATATATGTTTTATCAGAATCATAGACTTGTCTTCAGATATATCAGATGGACTTTTATAATAGTTCAAATAGAATGCCACATTAGTAGTAACTGGAGGTGCTTGAAAAGTTCCCATTTGATTTTTTGTTTGTTTATGATGGCAATCTTAACTTTTCATTTACTGCTAAAATCATCCTCAAACTCATCCTAAAGTGACCCTCAAAAGCATCATATCTATTGAAAAAGTCAACTTGGGAAGAAACGGAACATCTGGAAACTGGGAAGTTTAAACGTTAGGAGCATAGTGAGCAAATACCTAAAGAAAAAGTGAAAATTAATATAGGGAATACCGTTAGATACTTTCCTGTGCATTGCAGTTCAGGTATTCATTTCCCTAAATGAATGAGATTCTGCACATCAATAAATTGGAGAGAATCTGCACAAGGGTAACAGAGATCTAGGATATATACACTGCTGACAGAAATAATCAAAGAAATGGAATTACCTAGTATTCAGAAAGAAAGAGGTTGCATGTTAACTTTTTCCTTTTTTTTTCACTTTATTCAAGGAAAAATGTGGTTTATAATTTGTAGCGTCCACTTGCATTGGAGTGCTTTTCTTCAACTACTGCTGGGAGCTTTATGTTAGGCATTAGAAAAGACATTCACCTGCTAAGGATCACTAAACGTTGCTTACAGAGATTGTGGTTGGCTCATCGATGTGGTTTTTAAAAACAGGCTGAACAAATATCTTTCTGATGCTGTATTACATTATATACATAGCTGATTTTGCCCTGAGGTAGAGGAAAAGGTGAGTTGTCTTTCTGAAGTCCTTTCTAAGCTTCTGTGGTTACAGTATGTTCATGAGGTACTTCAAAATTACAACCAAAAAAAAAAATGGGGGTGAGGAATAGGGAGAATGAAGTACCTGAATTACAGTACTGTGAAACAGCAAATGTGGCATCTCTCTCTTCCAATTATATTGATTATGTCAACACTTCCCTTTCTCCCTTATAGCTGTGTAATTAAAATATATATGCTTTGTATTTTCTAATTCAGTCTAGCAATTAAAAAAAATAAGAACTTTTCCGTGATTTCAAACTTGTTTCCCAAGTTGAAATTCTGGTTAAGCTGTTGCTAGAAACCAAAGCTCTAACTAAAAGAAAAAATGGAAGTATTCATTTAAAGAAGTCTCTCAGAAGAGTCGAAAGAGCATCAGGTGCTGCCTTCCAACAGCTAAGAGCATTTGTGTGCGCAGAACAGGGCAACCCGGGAGCAGGCAGAGCACTGTAGTGTTGCATCATCTTTTTCTCCACACTTCACAGCTGACATTGCAGATCACATAGCACATGAACATTATAATCTTCAATTAGAGTGAAATTACTAACATTCAGGTGCAAATCACGGCAAAGGTATTCAGAGGCAAATACAGTACTAACAATTTAATTTTATATGGTGTCTTTTCATATATATATATCCAGAATAGAATCCAGAAAATCTTAGTTTCTTCCTGGCATTAGGATTTGCTGTTGTGGTTTGAACATCCCGTATGATTCAATGAGTAACTCAGATGATCATGCAGAGAAAATTCATTGACTGCAAAAGATCAAGGATGGTTTTCTGCATAATGAGTAATTTGTTCTTAGTAGTGCAAGGACACAATGTATTTTGCATTCGTACAAAAGTAGGTTAGAGTGCTGTCTTTACTAGCCAGAAGTGCACAGGGTGGAATACAGCATGAAGGCCCAAGAAAAATACAGTGGTATATAGGATATGACTGGGATAGTCATACTAGTTGTCACATACAAGTGCTTTCTGCAAATGTGTTTGTGAATGAAAGGGAAGTTGGAGACACATCAAATAGTTACACAAATTCTCTTCCTTCCTACCATGGCTATTGATTGTGTTATGTGTCGAGGTCTCCGGCCCTAAATTGGTAAAGCATACTCTGAAGTTTGAACCTGGGAGTAAGCTTTTCTTTTTTAATTGGTCTGCTTCTGGAACAGAAGCACAGAAATAAAATCAGTTTGCAGATCACCTTGCTGATACTCTCACAGTTGTGAGAATACTGTCATAAAAGCTGCATAGAATTGGAAGCAAGATGCATAAGAAAGGGAAGGACTAACAATTTCTCTGTGCTAAACCCTGATGAAATACCCTATAAAACCTTATTGCATATATATATATTTATATAGTGCACACCTCTGGAGCTGTCTTGTTACACAGGGACCCTTTTTTATTTTTTGTGTGGAATATTCATCATTGGATAACGTTTTGCATTCAGGGTTACCAGATTTCTGTCTGCTAAAAGAGGTGTCCTACTAACAAATTGCTAACAAGAAGTCTTTTCAACAACAAAGGCAAAGATAAAGAAGGGAAGTGCAAATGTATTAATTTCACAGTATTTAGTTTTACTTTGCTGTTAGGATTTATACATTCATAGCTGTATAATGATTTTGTTGATAATTGTATGGGTATTGCAATTCATAATTTTGACAGAGCTCTGAACAACTAAAATTTGCAGTCTGCTTTGGTCATGCATAAGAGGAAGTGTTCATTGCATGGTCTTCTCTTTTTTGATGACATTTAATTTCTGTTTCTCAAATGATTTTATCCATGTTGAGTATATAACTTCTAAGTTGATTAACTATAATAGCTAAAATAAGAGTTCAGAAGTATTTATTTCATGAAGATATGGGCAGAGGATAGTGTTTTTCTTCTTTGGACAGTTTCTACAGAAGAATTTCCAGAACTGTACCATTCTTTCAGCATTATTTTCTGCAAATTGTATAGATTCAGTACCCAGCACATATATTTAAAGAAGGTAATGGGAAATGTTTTTTGTAAACTATGATAATGCCAGCCTAATCTGCCTGTAGGGACTAATGTTTCCTGCTGTAGGATGCCTATCTGTTAAAGGCAAAAGCAGTCTTTTCCCCATCTCTAGAGTTTCCGCATTCTTTTGGGAAGAAGCATGAGCTTAGTAACAAAAAGAACGAACATCTACTCTTCTGATATATGTCTTCAGGTGTACTGTTTTCAAATTATGATGTCTAAACAAACTTAATAACTTCTTTAATACAGTTTCCTATTACCCAGCAGGTCAAGGACTGCTGTTTAGGATTAAGGTCTCCCTTTTAGAGGTATGAAAGACGCTGCTTTCAAGTGCATGCTTCGTGTTCAGTACATCCTGAATAGAATAGCAATTTCCTTGGCAAGTGAAGGCATTTGACCTGCTTGCTGGATGCCTTTCTTTTCTTTGCGTTTAATGCAAGACATTTTGACTATCAGTATTTGTTAAAGTACGTTTTGTCCATCAGTAGAACTTTACTGGAGACCTGTTGACATAGGTAGCAGCTAATCAGCTAAGTATATGGATGTCTTTAATGTTTTCCAAAACCATTTTACATTAAATTCTCAAAATTCATAATACCTTTTAGAGAGAGGATAGAGTGGTTTTGATGGTAGAGATGACTTATTTTGTAACAGTTAATGTCATTTGACAGGACACCTGTGTGAAAAGTTGGTTATAGAAACTTGTTCCTATTCATATAGATACCTATTTGGTTTAAGACAGAAAGTGTGCGTAAGCATTTAATACGTCTGTACGTATGTCATTCCCCGCTGTAATTTGTTAGAGCCAAATACAGGATCTTTGTCAACCCTCACACAGTGGTATTACGGAATCTCAGAATGGCTGAGGTTGGAGGCTCCTCTGGAGGTCAGCTATTCCAAGTCCCTGGTTCAGAGCAGGATAAGCTAGAGCAGGTTGTCCAGGGCTGTGTCCAGTTGGATTTTGACTGTCTCCAAGGATGGAGAGTCCACAAACTCTGGGCAACCTGTTCAGTGTTCAACCACGCTCACATTAAAAAAGTCTTTTTCTTTGATTTGCATGGAATTTTCTGCATTTCAGTTTGTGCCTGTTGCCTTCTGTCCTGTCACTGGATATGCTGGATATTTGGGGGTCTAGCTCTGTCTTCTTTACCCTCTCCCATCAAGTATTTTTCCATATGGCTAAGATCCCTGCCTGAGACTTCTCCAGGCTGAATAGTCCCAGCTCTCTCAGCCTCTCCTCCTAGGTCTGTTTATCATCTTTGTGACCCTTTCACTGGACTCATTCCAGTATGTCCATGTCTATCCTGGAGAGAGACAGGACATGCTTGTCCTGGGTAACCCAGGACTGGACCCAGCACTCCAGATGTGTCTCACCAGGGCTGAGTAGAGGGGAAGGATCACATCCTTCCACCTGCTGACAGCACGTCTCTTAATGCAGCCCAGGAGGCTGTTGGCTGCCTTTGCTCCAAGTGCACACTGCTGGCTAATGTTCAACTTGTGGTCCACTAGGACCCCCAAGGCCTTCTCTGCAGACCTGCTTTCCAGACAGCTACCCATCAGCTGTTGCCTGGTGTTATTCCTCCCCGGTTGCAGGTCTTTGCACTTCCCACTGTTAACTTCATGACCCATTTCACCCACCTGTTGAGGCTCATCTGAAGGGTGGCACAACCATTTGGCCTATCAATCACCCCTGCCTGTTTTCTATCATCAGCAAACTTGCTGAGAGTGCACTTTGCCCATCGTCCAGGTCTTTAATGAAAAGGCTCAACAATATTGGCCCCAGCATGCACTCCTGGGGTTCAGCAGTAGTGACTGGGCTCTAGCTGGACTTCCTGCAACGGGTCACATGTGATATGTTTTTATGACTCCCAGAAATGCTACATTATTTCCTCATTTACACCTTGGATTCACCAAAGAAATACAACTGTACTTGGGATATCACTCTTACCAGCAGTTGGAAACATTGCTCATACAATTGCTCATATTCATAGGTTGAATATGATATAAAATTGGTAGTGGCAAAAATAGGTAGAATTTAAAGATTACCATATACAGGGAAATAGTTTCTCTGTAGTGGAAGAAAACACCTAAAAAGAAAAGGTGCAATAAAAGTTACGTTTTGACACTGAGAAGTACTTCTCTAGTTCTCTTTAAAATAGCAAGATTGATTTAATTCCCTTGGATGAGTCAAATCGACTTTGACACGTAGTTCAAAGAAGGTTAAAACATTTTTACATTCCATTAAATTTTGGTAGAGCTTTTTATATTGCTCTGTTGCATACTCTAGGGCAATTCAGCTGGACATACAGAACTGAACGGTTTAAGAGAGTTGTACCTGTGTGATTATAATGACTGGATGTTTATGGAGTGCAAAAATTTTATCCATGTATTTGCCCCAAACTAAAAGCCCTACTTCTTTTTGAAGGAGCACCTTTGATGGACAAATCTGCTTTGCTTAAGTCTGTTTTGCTTCCTAAAATGCGAGGATACTGAAAATTAATACCATTAATAGTGTGTTATAATGTCATTTCATTCTGTTTTACAGTTGAAATTGTTGTATAAGACAACTGAAACAAACTACAGTCATTACATTTACATATACCAATCAAGTCATGTAATCAACATGCAAGTTTAACAAGTATGTGTGGAAAATTCTCCCTTTTTTGAGCATTTTCATAAGTACTTTGATCCTTTTCTGATGTCCTTAGTGTATAGGCTGCATGTGAAAAGCAGAAGTTGCTTGCCTGCAGATCCGTTTCTGACCATGGATTATGGAAATCTGCACTGCAGAGATTATTTTGACTATTTCCTTCTACAGAAGGAGAATAATTTGTGTTATCATTCTAAATCTATAATTCAGAAAGATTATGATCTTTATGATAAATTGTATTTATTATAATAAATTTAAGATTAGCAATATGTATAGGTCATGTATAAAATTCATTTTTAACTCAGTATTTTACACAGCTGAACAGAATTGTATTCTCTTTTGTGATTTTGGAAGAGAAAACCTTTATGCTTGGAGACAAAAAGGAAGGTGATCTCTTACAGTATATATGGTCAGAAGCCATCTTTTTGGGAAACAATAGTAGAGTCAGAAGTTGTGCTGAAATATTTGTGTGTTGCTTACTATGTAAGGAACTTCTGGGGTTGTCTTTTTTTTTTTTTCCTTTTAATCATATATATTCATTTTCCTTTGCTGACAAATGCTTTCTCTTCTACCAATAGATGGTGGGAGACAAAGGAAATAAAATGGTAATATTTGTTTTGCTCACCTAATCTTTTAGTCAATTTAATAAGCTTTTAGAAGTAATTGTCAAAGCTCCCTACTATGCTTTTAGATGTAATTGCTAAACTCACTAGTGTCACAAACTTTTTCATTCAGCTCAGTTTTAAGGTAAATTTACTTAGAAAAGAAACATTTTATTTTTTTAGACACTAAAGTTGATGTCCTAACCTGTATGTGAAAAACGTACACAAAATGATTGCCCAGTTCTTCAGAATTTATGATGCCAAGCTGATTTCCATGCTGGATTTTCTTTGTTTATTTTTACAAAGAAGAAAGGCTGCACTTAATCACCAAGCAAAAATGATGGAAAAAACAGGATTTAAATGAAAGCTTAGGAACTTTTTTCTTGACTTTTAAATTTCAATATCAGTAATTCATTATTTCATTTTTGCTGTAGACTTGTCATTCTAAGCCTTAAAATATCCACAGGTCTTTTATACTTACATATGACTCTGAGTATGGCTTTTGCTGTATTTTTCTCCAGGACTTAAATATTTGCATGGTTTATTTATCACTGAGATAGCATCAGAGTAGTCTTATCATCATCATCATGATACTATGAATTTGCAGTGACAACATCACATCATAGACATCCAGTTTGTTCCAGGAACCTGTGCTAACTAGTGGTCCTGATTCTGTAAGGTATTGAACACGTGCTGAACTCGCCTTCAGGAATAGTTCCACTTAGCCTTTTCTTCACTCACTTCCACTCACTCCTTCCCCAAGATACACTGAAAATGAGACTGCTGTGAAATTAACCCAGTGAGCATTCTTGGTCTGGTTGATGCTGTGTATATCTTACAGCACTGGAGCCTCAAGGGCGAGGACATGACTAGAAGTGACAGGGTGCCACTTCCTGACAGTCAGCCGTTCTGTGTAGTCAAGTCTGCTGGTATCAGCTCCAGAAGGGGCAGGGAAAAGGGTGGAAGAAAGTTATTGCTAACATGAACTTCCAGCTTCTGGTCCAGTTTTGTGCTGTGAAATCTACCTTCCACTGCTGACAAAATTCAGTTAGCGTAAGATTAGATCAGGGTCTTGTATGTAATTCTGCTCTTACAAAGAAACATACCTAGCTTTTAGAAAGATAAAAATCGGTCACTGAAGGTGGGTTTTGGAAGTAGATACGGGAATAGATTGTTTTAACTAAAATGTTACTTCTGAAGGTTTGAACAGTATTTTTTTGAGTATATGTGTGTGCAATCATAGCTGTAATCTTGTGGGACAGTTTCACAGTCTGTAAGTAGCTCTAGTTATAATAATGGTAGTGTAAAAACATTAAGAGGAAGTAATAACTGGAAGTTTAGAATGATCCATCATCTTAAATACTGCAGCACTAAGCTTGGGACACTAGCTACGATTCAGTGGGTCATTGGCTCAATTCAGTTTAGAGGTTCTCAGTCCAACCAAGAAACAACTACGGGATTTATGTTTTAGGGTGACCATGTAATTTAAGTTTCTGTTAGGTCATGTTGGAATGGAGGGTCCAGACCAGTATGGTTTGTCTTGCTGTCACCCTGTTGTGACTAGATAATCAATGATGACTTACAGATGTTCAAGATTCAGGTTGTTAGATCAAAGACAAAAAGAGCCTGAGATCTGGGAAGAAGTAAATTTTTCCTGGTTTTGTGTAATTGTACATTTGATGGTTCTCTCAGAAGTGATTCTCTGGCACTCGCTGTGGGCGAGATCCAGCCCACTACCTAGCCATATTCAAGGACCCATTTGCAGCTCTCCTTCCTTACCTGAGCTCTGACCTGGGCAGTCTGTTGTGGATCAAAGAGTGTTGTAGGCTCAGAGAGCATATGAGAGATGCATCAAGACGTGGGGGTGTTACGTGGAATATTACATTTGCTTTGTCTCTGAGTGTTTTTAAATTAAGACTTCCACAAAGATAAACATAATCTTTAATTCCTACAAAAAAGTTGGAGAATGAAAAAAGTTAGTAACATTTGGTGCATTGGTCACATGTCTAAGCTTTCATTCTATAAGCTGATCTTTTTTTTGGAGGTGGAAAACTGATGCAAATTACCACTTTTAGACTAGAGTTTCAGTAGGGCCTGTATTCACAAATGACTATGCATTACCTAACATGCAACCTAAAAGCTTAAGCATCCTAAAGGAACGATGCATACAGGTTCAAACCACACACAAAAAAGGTTTTAAAAGTAAGTATAGTATAATTCTTAATTAATATACTTAAAGTCACCTTGAGTTCTATGTAATAGGGTATATATGTTCAAGTACTTGTAGATACAGACATAAATGATATGTGGGAATAAAACTTTCACAAATTAAAGCCACAGACCGTTGCACATACTTATCCTTAAACCCAAGGCTTTTTTTTTTTTCCCCCAGCTTGACCCAAGAAATTGCTGGAAATAAAGCAAGAAGTTCAAAGATCTAAGATTTGTAGGGTGCTGAATATAAAAATCTTAAGCCACTGAGTGTGTGATTCAAGGGTTTTTTTCTGTCTTTTTTTGAAGGGTAAGAAGTGTGCAGTAGGTGTCTCTTATCCTTACAAAACTGAGACACAATTCTGCAGTTTATGCACACTTCTGTAGCTTGAGCAAACTGATTTTATGGCGCACCTCTAAGGGCCCAGTCCTGAGTGGTCATCATATTGGATTTTTGTTATGTAAGGGGAAGAGGAGTGCTTTGCTTTTGTTCTTCTGAAGAAATAATATATGAAAATCTTAGGCTGTACATTCAAAGAACTGTTAGGGAAAAGTACCCTGAGGCCAAATTGATTCCTGGTATAATTTTAATCGACTTTGGTGAAACACTAGGAGAACTGAATTAGGTATTAATGAATATGAGGAAATTCAGTTTATTTTCATGGTCTTGTTTTTAATGTGAAGGCCAAAATATCTCTGTAGGATCCATTTGAGTATTATGAGCACATAACTGTAGTCAAACCCACTGAGTCTGCTGAGGCACACGCAGAGTACTGTTCTTTGTGTAGGGCACAGGTAGGTTCTCATATTTATTGCATGATGAATCATACTCTTATTCATTTTCAGTTCTGACCAAAATAAGGACTCTGTACACTGATTATGGGTTGTTCTGTACACCTGCTACTCCCTCTGAAATGAATTTTCATTAAAGTGGATAAGAATTGCTGGTAGTTGACATGGTTTGTGATGAGGCTGAAAGGTACAAATCAGGAAATAGTTTTCCATTGTTTTCTTTCCCCCTTGAAAAAGCAAAGCTTTTAATATGTATTTTCTGTTCATATAAGTGGACTACTTATTGTATTAGTATTTTTAAAGGGTAATGATTGCTTCTATGGTGTTACAAGGCATATTTTTTAGTAAAAAGAATGGCATTTAGTGTATCTTTCACTCAGAAGTGAAATAATCAAAATGAAATTTCTGATCAGAAAACTCAAATCTTCTCCAACACAGTCTAGGCCACCAGCGGTGGCAGATATCTGTATTCCACCACCCCCTGCCCCGCTTTGGTTTTAATTACAAAATAAACTGAAAAGGGCACATAAGCTCTAGTTCAAACCTTTTGCTGCACAGTGGAGCACCTTCCCATTCTTCTATTCCAAAAAGCCAGTCCTTATGATCATGTTTTCTGGAAGACACGTACATACTAGAAGATAGGGGTTCTCTTGCAACCTCTACTGACTGACTTGTTTCAGTATTTTTACCTTCATTAATATTATTTATCATATTTTAAAAAGTCTATTAATGATGTATGATTTTGTTCTTTTTTATTAGTTATTAAATGATACAGAAGTATGCAGATTAAGTAAAATTACACTTTAATGGTATAGGACAATGTAGCAATGGTCATTTCCTCATGAAGAGTTCTTTGCCATCCATCTTTAAGTTATTTTAAAGTATTATTTCTTTAATTTACTGGCAGAGCATTAAATTTGGATGTTAAGAATGAGGAAATGAGAAAATGAGCTTTACTACATTGTCCTATATCATTAAAGTCCAAGAGATATATAGCACATAGATGATCATGTGATTAGAAATATATACCACTGAAGGCAACACTGTAGTGCATTAGGGCAAATTCTTCTGCTTCGAAGAGGGTCTAGGGCTGTTTTGTTCCTCCAGTTACTTTGTTATGAATATCTTCTTTTTGGATATTAAAACTGGCCTTTTGAATGTTGATTGTGCTTAATTTATGCTTTGTTCTTTTCAGTGTTGCATAACTTTATGTTTCAGTGGCTTACTTCCCTTTTCAAAAAACGGCTTGGACACTTCTGAGCCTGTATTTTGCTAATACAGGTGTCAAATGCTGCCAAGTCCTTTGTTTGTAGTGAATACCTATACGCCTTTAGAAACCTTTTAAATCTGAGTCAGTGCTTAGGGCCTCATCTGGTTACACATTTAGGATATTTTGAGGTTTTGTTGAATATGGAGGTTTTCCTAAAGTCAATCAGGAGTATAGTAATTATATAGAAGTGAATCATTCTCATATTGAGCTGAGTAGGTGATGTAAGAATCATGCCTGTAGGTTTAATTTACGTCTTTTTTTAGGATTTACTTATGTTCTGTTAGTTTTAATTTCCTTTAGTTTGTGGAAGAGACAAAAAAAAAATTTTAATTAATTTGAAGATTTTGGCTTATTTTCAAATTTGAGGATTTGATATAATCTTTTTATTATAAAATTCTATGAAATATTTTTTGTTCTGAATCCATGTTTCAAAAAGTACAAAAAAAAAGAAAAAGTAATGCCATAAAAAGAAATGGCTATTTTTTTTTAATATGAGGGGTTTGATTTCATACATTTTTTCTGTGACAATCATTTAATCTTACATATTTTCAATTACACATGTATTTAAGTAATTAATTATAATGAGGTAGGTTTCTTTCTTTCAGTCATAAAGTTAAGAGATTACATTTAGAAGTAATTGTATACAGTTCAATTCTGAAATTAAATACCTACAAAAATTTTAAGAATAATGGCATAGATCACAACTTTATTTTGCATTTTTTTCTCTTTTAAAGATAAGATTCAAATGCAGTGACTGCTTTCTACAGTAAAAAGAGTAGTTCATGAGTTCTAGTGGGCGAATACTGTGAGCCTTTGAGTAATGTATGTGCTAGTGCTTCTCTTTCTGATAGTTAAAATAATTCAGATCTGAATAAAAATGAGAAGATGCTACAGAAGCTTAATGAAATTACTTTTTTTCCTTCTCTTTAGATTTTTCCTGTATATTATCACCATTATCAAGAACTTACTGTCCTTTGTGATTTCCTGAAGTGGTGGCCAAAGAAAGAGTCTGAAAAGATAATAACTGTTGGTCAATATATATCCTGCAAGATAAGAGATAATAAGAGAATTGTTGGTCAATAACTGCTTGCAACTCATCTCCAGAGTAGATGCCTGTCCTGTAAACTACAACGGTGTTTGCCGCAAATGCCTGCCATTGGACTGCACACTCTTTCCTTTCACGTTGCTATATGAGAGAAAGAATGCAATATTACTATTATTTTTTTATTTTAGTATTTGTCACAAGAATTCCTAGTGCATAGGTGGCATCAACTGAATCTTGTGGGTTATAACTGATGGGAATATCATTGTGCATTTTCCCCATTTGGGTTAGAGTAGCAGGCGTGATACACTTTTAGGAAGCCTTCAAAACATTGTGGCATCTGAACACAAAACATCTTAGTATTTTGCTGTTGAGTGAAATCCCTGCTTCTGTCTTGGCTTCGTCCTAAGAAATCCTTGCTTTGACAGGCAGTTAAAAAAACTAATATTTTTTGAAAGTTAAGGTTTACACTTTCTTTGCCATCTGTTTGATGTACGTATTGTCAGGCACACCATCAAGTACATAATGCATTAGCTTTTTACATCCCTAGTCACTTAATTGTTTAATGGCACTTGTTGATTACTGTCAGCAGCAGCTTTTGTTTGTACAATTACAAATAAGATAATTTTCCTTGAATGGCAGTCATCATATCTGTTGCAGCAGCTTGTTTCTGTTCTAAGAATATTCAGTAGCAGAAGGAACAACTGAATGTAAAATCCTATGGGAGAGGTTGGTCTGGGCCACAGAACTCAGGTTTAGATTCCAGTTCAGTATGTTGGTAGCAGATCTGTGTGCATGTGCAGCTGCATGAACAAATATGTTCATTTAGAAAAAGTCTTCTTTATTCTGTGTAAGTAAGGAAGCCTTAGTGAAAATCAGACCCGCTGTGTGTATGCAAAAGTTCACCCTCTTAAATTTGAGGGTCTAACCCAAGATAGTTAAACAGCCTTCTCATAAACATCTTTAACCAAACAAATTGAAGACATCAAATTAAATCAGACCCAAGGCCTTCCTTGCACAGTTTTTTTGTGTGTGACTAACACAGCAAAATACACTGAGCTTTGGATTATCCTTTTTAACTTTTACATTCTTCCATTAATTTGCTTCCCTGTGTGTGCGGAAATACTTGTTTTGTTTCAGTGAGTCTTTTATCTTTCTTACAGTAAATAATTTGAGGGTATGCTTATGCTTATGGCCTGTGGACTGGAATTCGAGGACTGTTGGTTTAGATCTAAAAGCATGAGTCAAAATACACTGAGCTTTGGATTATCCTTTTTAACTTTTACATTCTTCCATTAATTTGCTTCCCTGTGTGTGCGGAAATACTTGTTTTGTTTCAGTGAGTCTTTTATCTTTCTTACAGTAAATAATTTGAGGGTATGCTTATGCTTATGGCCTGTGGACTGGAATTCGAGGACTGTTGGTTTAGATCTAAAAGCATGAGTCTTCCCATACTGGAGAATAAATGAACATAGTAAACTGGATTAGCTCTGTGCTTAAAACATGTTGAGGGCAGTTTGGAAAAACTTTGACCTTTTGTGCTGATATCATAAATATTTTAACATTCTGTTTTCACTTTGGATTATTTTATCTTTAAAAAATAATTTAACAGGTATTTTTCTGGCATGGGGGTGCGTGTGTAAAAATTGTGTGCAACAAAGAACCCATGTGTTTCTTTGTCTTCTTTTTTTGATGTGAAGTTTTTTCAGAAGTCGTTAACTGGGAAAAAAAGTTGGCTAATGACTCTTAATCAGCACTAGTTAGTCAACAGAAAACACATGATCATTTTAAGTCCAAAAAGTAATCCCAAGTAGGAATTGTTAATTTTTAAAGTGCCTTCTACAGAAGTTCTGTTATCAATAGGAGATTTTGATTAAACATGTTTTGAGTGGGGTCATAAACATTTGAGATATGCAAGGAACATTTATTTTGTTTTCTCTTTACTTTTACATGTGTCTGTACTCGAATAGTTCATATATGTTATGTGCACCATATGTAATATGGTGATGTAGTAGTCTTGGCCTAAATATGTTGGAAGCTTACCTGCCCTTAAGGTCTTTTCAGATGATGAGAAAGGCGGACGAAGAAAAAGATGGTGTGCATCGTAATGCACTTTTAAAACTGTCCTGATGAATACATTCAATACACTTTTCTGAAGATGTTAGAGCTAATGAACTTTCTCCTCATATTTCTTTCTTCCTCTGATTTCAAGCAGGAGGAATGGCATGGACTTAATGATGGAAGAAAAAAAATGGCAGATGTTATTAAAAGCTGCAGCCCTCAAAATGCAGCTACGATCTTCTGAAAGAAACTTCAAATCCTTTATTGAATCACAGACAGCAAAAACATCTAAAATTCAAATGAGAATTTGAAGTGAGAGAGAAGACTAATTTTCTTCACTGCAGTAGTTAAAAGTTGAATGTTCAGCCTGAGGTTTGACTGCATAACCATAAGACATATGTAACTGTATGAGCAAAAGATAGGACTCCCAGGTAAAGGCAACTTGCAGTAGTTCCTGCCGCAAGCTGGTGATTTCAGCTTTCTGCTTTACTTTTCTGAAGTAGAAGTAGAAGCTATTACTATATGCTGATCAGCATGCAGGTGATCTCTTAACCTTGCAATAATCAAGCTGGGAAAATATTTGTCCGTCAACCCACTTAGCTTTCCAGGTGCAAACTTTGAAGCTTAATTGGGGCAGTTTAAATGCAAGTACATTTAAAGGTGTCATTAAGGTCAGACTTCCCCCCCCCCTTAAAGAAATGGAAAAGTCTTTATTCTGAGGAAGCAGGTTAATACAGTGTTAAGCATCAAAATGAACACATCTAAATGAACCTACATTAACACCTAAATGAACAAAACTATCAAAGTGAAAAACTTTGCATTAAGAGAAAAAAATATTACAAAAATTTGTGATGCAAACACAACACTAACAACAAGTGCCATAAAGTTATAGTGTTAAAATAATGTGGGTTTGGAGACCTGAATTCAATTAGGAATGGGAAAATTTACACCAAAAAGAAGAAAATGTACTATGAAGTTAAGAAAAAACATTGCACAAAATATATGCTTATTAGTAGAGAAATTATTTGTGAATTTATTAGAGATAAAATCTTTTTAATATGCTTAGTGTCTGGAAAATGACCAATTTTCTGTGCAGCTTGTATGGGGCATATATCCCTTACCTGTAGGTTTTTATGTGTGTATTTGTGACTATCTGTGCTCAGGGTATATTTTGTTGGCTGTAATGAAGGTAATGCTTCTCAAATCACCACAGAGTCTTAGAATTTAATCTGTAGGTGTGAACTCCTGTTCTTCTGAGGAAATTAACTGACCTTACTGGAACTGCACATCAAACTGCAGGTCAGCCCACACAGATCAGAACAGTCTTGGAGCATTACCTAACGGCTTCGTTTTAGATCAGCTGCTAATCCTCCACCCTTCGATCGAAGAGGATTCACTTCAACAAAGTTCAACTCCAGTACAGAGTCGGCTGGAATGTCCTGATGGAAGCAGGTGTACTATTCCTAGCCATCTTATTCAATTGCTTAAAGAATCTGACTTTGCTACTAAATTCACATTGAAAACCGTGAATATCTCTGGTAGTTGTTGACACTATGCAACTCTAAACCAGAAAGACCTATGTTGTAGTTATACTAATGACTCAAATACTGCATTTCCCTTATCTTTGATAAAAAATGCCACCTTATCTTACATGACAGGACCCTTGTAGTAGTCCTAACGTGTGTATACATGTAACATGCACATACTTTGCTGTTTCTTTAGTTCTAAGCTTACACATCTGTCTGAGTTTGACATTGCAGAATACAGTTTATACAGGTAAAGGTTACATTTAAATGTATTGAAGGGAGGGCAGAAAAAAATTTTACCTGGTAGCAGCATATATGGGAATGTTACTTGGAGGTATATATGGTATAAGAGAAAGGAATTAAGGGGCAAATGTATTTATTGTCCAATGGTCATCAGAGTGTCTCTACCATTGGCTGAATAGAATACTTGATAATATGGCATAAAAAAAGGCAGTCTCCACTGAGTTTTGCTGATACTTGTGGATTTAGAGCAAATAAAATTTGTAGTAAACTTAATACGAGCAGGTGCCATATTGACAGAGAGTGCTAATTTTGGTGTGGAAAGAAGTAAAATATTTCTGACAGCAGTGTTCATTTGGGCAGTTCATATCTTTGCAGGTTTTTCTGACACTGCAGCGCTAGTGTTGCAAATTTAAGGTGGGCATTTATTTGTGTATCATGAAATGTAAATTTGTAGACATAATCGGAGCGTTTGGAAGCCAGTGGGATTTCAAAGAATGTACCATCAGTCCTACTCTGTTTGCAGTATACATTGCAGTGTACAGTAAAAACAAAATAACCCAGTTCAGATATTGTTTGAGAAATATGCTGGGAGTAAAGCACTGACTTTTAAAAACTGCAATGAATGCAGAGGTATTTATGGTTTATAGGTGTTCTAGTCTGATACTAATGTATCCAGACAGAGAATCACAAAAATCTAATTTGCGTAATGTAAATCAATGTTGTCTCTTTTCTTCAGTTTAACTTGTAGTCCTCTGCCATGTTTTATTAATGTTTATCATAGAACTAAACTTAACAATCTGTTATGAATGATCTAGCATTTCAAGCCAGTTCCTGTGACAGCTAAAGTGATAAATTGGCAACTCTGTTGTCCAGAGACAAAGCTTGGAAATGTGTGGGTTTTTGGTGGTGGTTTTTTTTTTCCCCAGCAGTGACATCTGGGTTCTCATCTGGCTTTCTGGCAGACCTCCTCTTGCTTCTGCTGGTCTAACTGCATTGTTGGCCCGTATGCTCACTGTAAAGCTGCCCTGGAGGCTGGCGTATATTCACCCTGTTCCTAGCCATCCTTGCATCCTTGGATGCCATTTTTCTTTGGCTCCCCTGCAGTGGAGAGAAAGTCTGCCAAACTGCAGTGTGTAGTGTAATGCTAGGAGAGCTCTTCAGCTACAGCATTCCAAGCAGAGAGGAAGAATACAGGCTCCTCAATACCATGTATTTTGTTGGCTCTATTGTAGAAAACAATGTCAGATGCTGCTAGCAGCATGGCAGCACCAAGGTTGCAGAGCAGAAAAGCTTCCAGTATAGTAAGAGAAGAAAAATTCCACAGTAGAACAAGCAAAGTCAAAGCAACTGAAAATTATTAGGCCAACACTGACAGTGATCCTGGGACATAACTGACACTTGGAATGGGTTGAATCTGGAGCTATTAGCCCACATTTGTCAATATTCCCTTGAAATGTCTTTGAAGTAAACTGGTTTATTTCAGCGTGAAGGAAGAGGAAATGTTCTGATAGGCATCAAACAAAATAGATTTGGGGTTTAACCTGGGCTTTTTTTGTTTGTTTTTTGTGGGTTTCGGTTTTGGGGTTTTTTTTGCAAGGCCTTTATAAAAAATTAATCTATTATATTAGTATATTATCTAGTGAGGTTGCTCAAATCAGCTGTCAGCCTTCCATTTATCTTATAATAGTGTATACCTGCTCTATCACAGCCTTCTAGTAATAAAATGAGCTGTCAGTAGCACACATTCTGTCAAGAAACAAATCATTTTTATGGGACCATATAAGTATTATACCTTTGTACTTTTCTCAGGTAAAAAGCAATTTGGTTATAAATAAATCTTTGTGAAAATGTTTTTCATTTTCTTCTGCTGGTAGCTTCCCACGCATCCTGTGAAATATCTCCTCCTCTCACCATATAAGAATTTCACAGAATTTACAAATATACCTTATTATACTCAATTTTTTTCAGTTACTAGAAACAAAGTGTTGGAATAAATAATTCACCCATTTACAATGTAAGTGCCAGCAAAATCCCCAAAGTAACTCATAACTTAATGCAATAAATTATGTTCTAACAAGATCCTGCTAGCTGATGATGATAACGCAGGAAAATCAAATATAGTTCTGGTAATTTTTGTTTTCAGGTGATACTTTGTCCTCCCTGCGAGTAATGAAAGTGGGTCTTTAGAGTAAATATTAGGTATGGGAGGATCAGTACTCTGGGAGGAATACTGGAAGAATTTTCTTCCCCCCTTTCTTGAAAAGTTCCTTTTCGGAATCACTCTAAATCTTGTAAAGCAGATCAGTTCTGAACTAGTCCTCTCGTGCTACCTTAATATTTGGTGACACAAAGAGCCAAATCTAATATGATGCCACACTTGCCTACACACCAGGTGTCAGCGGGCATTGAGGATAGGGAAAAAAATGTGCTTCTTGCTTTGCATTTCAGAACAATATTATGAATGTTTATTATTTGCTGACAGTATAACCAAGTGTTGACAATTAAGTGAAGTACTAATTTTAAAGTATTTAGCATGTTAAAATTCCTGTTCAGTTTTTTCTCAAATAATAAAGCTGACGCTGGCTAATTCTATCTTTGCACCATTAGGTCTGGATCTTGAAAGGGCTGACTGTGAACAGAAGTGAGTTCACACAAACTTTTTCTTACTTGGCCATTGTCAGCTTTCACAGTGGAGGGTTTTTGTTGCTGATACTGGCTAAGAACATGAGGTATTAGGTAGTGAAAACAGACTTTTCTGTTCCTTATGACCAGATATCTGCAAGAACTAGTGTTACATTTTCTAGATACAGTCTGCTCAAGAAGAAGGTTTTGGTGAAAAATAAAAGGACAAGAGAGGAAAGAAGCAATCAGGAACATGAATTAAATGTATGAGACATATAAGGGAGTTTTAATTCACCACAAAATTGAACATGAGCAGAGGGTGCCCCAAATGGAGAAAATGCACATTCCTTAAGACCCAGTAAGCTTACCAGACAAGATGCTGCTCAGGAAATTTGAGAATTAGTGAGAAAACAGCTTGCATACAGTTGAATGAAAAATGTAGTTCAATATATATCACCGTATAGTATGGCCAAAACATACAGATGGCTCAACTTATTCAGAAACACTGGAATATTGTCCATATGCCCGAGGCATGTGTTATATGAATTCTCATTACCAAAGGTCTTTGGTAAAAGAAAATATGGGAGACTGTTCCTTATATTCTAACTGAGGTGCCTGAATTTGTCAATGCCTTTCTGAGAGCCAGGCCACCCAAAATCAGGTGATGCACAGTTGGTTTGTTTGGAAATGTTAAACCTGTGGTATTTCAGATCACTTTTAAAGGTACAAGTAGTGTTCAAAGTATCCAAGTTTTACTGGTCTTCTAAATGTGGTTAAAGTAACAACCGTATTTTGTGGACTAAATTTCATACACCACTTCTCCATTAGGTTTCATCTTAAGTCAATATTTTTACTAGTAGTAATCAAAACTATAATGCATATTTCCATGGTGTAAATAATTTAGTAGCATTAAATGCTGTAATTTGTTATATTTTTTGCCATTACATGCTCTTGGTTTTGTACAGGCTTATTAATTTGCTAAGGCTAGCTTTGCAGAGGGGTAACTGATGTGAGTGCTTGCTTTTTAAAGAAGACGTTGAGCTGGGTTTAGCACTGCCAGGTCGTACAGTGCATAGCTGAATTCTGTGTATATTTAAATAGATTCCTTTGAAAGACAAGCAATGAGTGCTGCATTTGACACTGTCTGGGGGAATCTGTCTTGCCTTACACTCAGGGCTATGTTTGTGGGTAAGGTGTTTAACCTTGCCAAATAGACTTAATGTTTGGAGGGACAAATTAAAGTGAGTAGCAGTACAGTCATGCAGAATGATTTAATGACGAGTGTTCATCCCTGGCAAATTGAGCTAAATTCTGGTCTTCAGTGAGATAGAATAACAAAATCATTCCTGTCAAAATAATGCTGATAAGTTTGTGACTTAACAGTGACAGAGACCGGATGTCATTCTTCTCTACTTACACAGATTTTTTTGCCTGTTACAACACCAGGAGAATACATAGCGTTTACTGTAAGTCCCATTGCTGTGAAATCCACAGTCAGGGAAGTAATGCCATTGAGGAGAAAGAAAAGTCAGGACTGAAGATCCGTGTTCTGTTTGGAGAGATCCCTTTTTGCATATTGTCAAGACCAGTGTGAAAGATTTTTAGGGTTTCCTTGAAGAGATACAGATAATCATCCAGAAAAAATAGTACCACCTGTTGTTTGCATATTCTTTCATTAAAACAGTTATGTTGGCAGAGTGACAAAGAAAAAAGCAGTAATCTCTTGAGAATGGTGTTCAGATTCCTGTGGTGTTAAAACTGCTTTGTTGAACGTAATTTCAAAGCGACCGGAGACTTGGGGGGGGGGGGTGTTTTTTCATTGCTTTATTGGCACAAATGCTTGCTTATTCGTATGCTAATAGAACTTCTGATCAGGGCAATCTGGTGATTCTTTTATGTTTGGGGTTTTTTCATTGCTTTATTGGCACAAATGCTTGCTTATTCGTATGCTAATAGAACTTCTGGCATCAGGGCAATAAAAATGTACAAAGTGGTAGTGTAAAATTTTAAAAAAATATCAACAAAAAATACCACTAAGCTAGCAAACTTTTTGGAAGAAGTTATGGAGATGTAAGCATCCCACTGTGTTAAAATACTTTCCAAAAGTATGGCACTCTGGTGCTTGGCTCCTAAGTAAATGCTGTCACATTACAGCATTACTTTTTGTTAGTTTTTTGATATGACAAAGCAAAGTAAGTTTTGAGACTTAGGATAATCAACAGATCCAAATATTTCAGAGGAAAGTATGTACTTATGAATGTAATTTTTTAATGTTTCTTTTACATTTTTGGAACTTAAAATACCAGATTTTCATTTCCTTTTCTAGGACAACAGCTGATAAATTCAGCCTCTGATTCATTTTCTGCAGTATATTCTGGGCATTCATTATACAGCAATAAATAGCCACCAGATTGCTGCTATCACACCTAGCATGAGCTGTTGCATTATTTAGCTCTTTTTATCTTTGGAGGACCTCTTCCTCAGTTTTCTCGGTGGACAGCTGGTGCAGTCATGCAGCTTGCACACTAGCATTCTGTTCAGAGGGATGACTGTTTTTTCTTCAGTTGGTAGTTGGGGCTTGGATTGAACAAGCTTCAGAAGTTCGTGTTAAACAAACCAGTGTCTTGAAGTTTTGGTCAGAAAAGGAGTGGCATTCCAGTGGTGGCACTGAGGACTCTAGAAGCTCCCTATGTGAGATGAACTGGAATTTTGGCTAACCTGCATGAAAATCAGTATAAGGCTCAGCTCTCACATTTTGAAGTTGAATGGAACTTTACTGAGCACTTCACACTTCATAAAAATGTATAGGAATAGCTGTGCCTTTATAAAGCTGGCAGTGCCCTTCTTCCCATAATTGTTTTCCTCCTTTCTGTCATCATCCCTCATTATTTGCCCCTTCTTTCCTTATAACTTTTTGAATTTTGTATTACCTTGTAGCATCAAATTCAGCAAAGTTTTCTGTATCCACACTGGTTTTCTAGGAAACATCTCATAGTAGACTGTAATAGATGATGACATTTCTCTAAAAATTCAGGAAAATGACCTTTTGATACTATTTCTTCTCTGGGGACTTGTTATTTCCCATGTCACAATAGCCAAAGGAGCATTGCTGCCATCCCAACATACAAAACACAGCATATGTTACGTATGTTCCATCAAAGACCATTCATAATTATTGATGTTAAATTGTCAGTGGAAATGTGTTGGAAGATATGATCTTTATTTCACTGTTACTCCACTGGGAGCTTTAAAGCAATACTGATAATCTGTTGTAGGAGAAACTGATAATTGGTCAAAGTATGACAAACTTCTCATACCATCCTTTGGGGGTGGAGATGGGGTTTGCAGTGGGTTTTTTGTTTATTTGTTTTGTTTTGCTTTTACTTACTATAGGTTGTGGTTTCATTTGAAATTTTTTGTTTAGTGAATTTTTGTTTGGTCAGTTTTAAGAGTGGAGCAGTTGTGGCAACAGCGTGGCAGCAAGAGGGACATAAGGGGGCCCAGAATCTGCTGGAGACTACACTGCAGTGATGGCAAAGTGCCACGTAGTGCGGCAGAAGCCTCGACCCAGGGTAAGCTCCAGGGCCAGGGTGCCGCTGCCCAGGCCTCAGGCTGAAGTGCACAGTGTCAGGACAAGATGCAATGAGCTTAATTTGGAACATGGGAAATTCTGTCTTGATAAATACGAACTTTTTCACAAAGGGTGGGGCCAAAAAGTGAAACAGGGACCTAGAGAGGTTGAAGGATCTCCATCCCTGGATGCGATCAAGAATTCACTAGGTAAGTCCCTGAGCGATGGGCTCAAATTGGACCTGTTTTGATGAAGGTTGCACCAAATGAACATTACAGGTTCCTTTCAGCCTATGTGATTATGAAAATCTCTTCTGCTTGGTTTCTACCTTGCACAAAGACTTTATAGAACTATGAGAAAGAGGATCCATTACTTCAGTAAAGTATCAAGGGACAAAACAGTTTGTGACGGAAAATTAATAAGGATTTCTCAGTCCAGAAATTTAATGTCTGAATGCGACCATGAGAGATATAGATATAACAATTAATTTTGAAAGGTGAATAGTGAACTATTTTTGTGTAATAGAGTGAATGACATGCGTGTAGAGGCTTTAGATTAAATGATCAGTATTAAGTTTAAAGCAGACATAAAGAACTGCTTGTTTAAATTAGAGCATAAAATGAAATTGTCAAACCGATGCTGAGGGATATTTTAGAGACCAAAACTGTAAATGTGTTCCAAGAGAGGTTAGATAAGTGAGTGAGCTTACAAAGCAGTGCCTTGCTGGGCAGCCATTCCCTTGGAAAGGTATGCTTGAAGAGGGGGAATTCTCTATTTGCTCTATTACTGATAGACTTTCTCAGAAATCATCTGACCACTCTGCACTTCTGAGCAAATGGGGATGTGTTTTGATTGAATGATGATAGCTTTTATATTCTCTGGTATCATTGATAAAACCTTCGTCAATACATGGGCGTGAACGATTCCCTCCTCTAGGGAGGTGCTCTCCTGGAATATTGCTGCACCCTTCCTCTCCCAGCATTTTGTCTGTGTGCCTGTGTGTGCATGCACACACACAGTCTCTGCTGATAAGTGGCATTTTTTATTCCCTCTTCTCATCTGACTGCCTATTTCTTGGTGCACAGTTCCTTGGGAGCGCAGTGTTTACCCTAGTGATCACACAGTAACGGCTCTTCAAGCTATTACACTAGCTTGCAGCATGTTGTCTCTCAGGTGATAGCACAAATCAACTTCAGGTTTAAAATACCTTCATCTTGTGGCTTACTTTGCATACATCCTGGTCTTTTACAGTTATCTCCATTTCTCCACCTGAAATGAATGACTGTGTGTGAAAAAAACGCAAAGCAGCAACAGTCTCTAGATGCCGGCTGTTACACATTATCTAAGCCCTCTGGAGTGTGATGGGATCACAGAATCATAGAATCATAGAATCATTAAGGTTGGAAAAGACCTCTAAGATCATCGAGTCCAACCG
>NW_008796051.1:3812584-3816715 GCF_000699145.1 Aptenodytes forsteri | reverse complement strand
TGGCGCAACTTGAGGCCGTTTCCTCTCGTCCTATCACTTGTTACTTGGGAGAAGAGACCGACCCCCACCTCGCTACAACCTCCTTTCAGGGAGTTGTAGAGATTATGAAACCTGTACTGGTACATGGTTTTCTAGCCTTCGTCCAATTTAGTCATTCTAGTAGATGTAGTATTTGGCCTTTTCTTGTTTATTTTTGAAAACCCTATCAGAGAATTTCAAAACTATGGAAGAAAGAGTAGAAAGAGGAGAGGTAACAGTGGGGTATGGCATGTGATGAAGTCATCAATAATTTGGAACACTGGGATGTACTTTCTTGAGAAATGCATTGTGCCTTCACAAGAAGAGAAACAGAGGACCAAATAAGCTTCCTCCCCATCTGTAGTTTCATACAGGCCAATAATATCATACAGTCCAATAATATTTCCAATATTTAATACAGTCACTTTTTCCTAGCCTTTTTAATTTCATTTTCTGGTTAATTATAATACATTTTGTATAATAATTTTGTATAATCATGAACAATTGCCTCGAGCTTTCTGTGATGTAATCCTGGTGTCTACTTAGGATCTGTTAACTGCCAGATGTTGGAACATATCCAAACACCAACTGGTGCTTACAGCTGTTGGGTGGTCATTGTCAGGACTAATGCACTGTTTTCCATAAATTATTTGCATGTCATAAACCTGGAGTTCTTAGTTAGACATTTTTAATTTTTTTTTTAAAAAAAGCTTTTTTATGTATATATGACTGAAATATATATTTCCACATGATCAATCTATATATATATATGAGAGAAATATACATATTTCCCTATGGGGAAACCTAGACCCATGAACACTGGACTGCTTCAGTTTTGATCTGATGTCATACTGCTTCTTGGGAGCCATAGTGAAGATATTCCATTCTACTCTGATCATTGGGTCTCTGAATCTGGAGTACATCAACCATGATGCACAGCTGTGTAATTACCATGTTTGAAATTAAAGTCTTCTTTCCTGAGGCTTGATTTTATTTTATTTTTCCTATAGCCATGAAATCTCAATATTTAATTCACACTCAGTCCCCCTTTTTTTAGTGTAAAATTTGAATGAAATAGAGATGCTTGAGAGCACCTCCTCCTGTCCTTTTTCTTAGTGTTTGTGTTTTTGTCTAGGCTGCAAGAACAGTACATTCCACTGCTGTCCTCCAGTCCTTCAAATAAGTAAATCAGATTTTTTGTGCCATGTTTCTGTTTCTATATGCACCCATTATTCCCTTCTCCTGGAAACCAGAGGTAGGTAGGAAGTGGTTTTAGGTTCCAACAAGGAAGAAGGATGGGAGAGTGTCTCCTTACAACATGATACTTGGACATGGCCAGGATACCTACTCGAAGAGCATAGGTGCTGAGTGTGTGTGTTTGTGTCTGCATGTGCCAGCGTGTGTGTATGCATTAGTCAGTTGGCCATGCTAGAAGATGTGGCATTTAATGAGCAGATCATATTTCTGGTTCTAAGCTTCATTTTGGAACTTTATCTTTTTTTGACTGTGGGAAAGCTTTATAGCATGTCTTTTTCTAGTTTTTCCATCTGTTGAAACCTGTGTCGATGTAGAAACTGTAGAACTGTTGGGAGAGTGGCTGAGAATACCTTGTTACTAGATCCATCACAACATCTGGTGGGTAGATGTACATAGGTGAAGTGGGGTAAACGTGAGTAGGTGGTTACTAGGCCTAGTAGGTGGTAAGGAGATATAACCATCTATTCCTTATGTTCCTGGGAGCACTGAGTAGCACTGTCATTTTGGGATAGTTAAATAATTATGTTTAAATGATACTTCCTGTACATAATCTGTTTTATGCCATAGCTAGTATTAAAAGTTGTCTTTGCTCACAGAGCTGCTGCTGTTCCGCATTTCAAAAACACAGTGGTTTGAACCACTTTGTGGTTTTTTTGCAGCGGAAGCACCACTTCTGCAGACCTTTAAGCAGGGCTTTCCTTTGCACATACGAGCGGCAATTTTTTAAATACATGTTCCTGCTCATGTGTTTTTTAGTATTTACAGAATCACAGTGTGTATCACTAAATAGATTCAGGCTTCTCCTGTTTCAAGGATGTATTGGGTTTATGTGGCAAGGTTTTGGTCGTGAGGAGCTGCAGGGGTGGCTTCTATGAGAGCCACCAGGAGCTGCCCCCATGTCGGACAGAGCCTGTTGCATCTGGCTCCAAGACAGACCCGCCACAGGCCACAACTGAGTCCATCAGCAACATTGGTAGTGCCTCTGTGATAATGTATTTGAGAAAGGGTAAAAAACACTGCACAACAGCAGCTGGGAGAGAGGAGTGAGAATATGTGAGACCAACAGCCCTGTAGACACCAAGGTCATTGAAGAAGGAGGGGGAGGAGGTGCTCCAAGCACCAGGGCAGAGATTCCCCTGCAGCCCCTGGAGAAGATCATGATGAATCAGGTTGTCCCCCTGCAGCCCATGGAGGACCATGGTGGAGCAGATATCCTCCCTGCAGCCTGTGGAGGACCCCATGATACGGCAGGTGTACATACCCTGAAGGAAGCTGCAGCCCATGGAGAGGACCCCATGCTGGAGCAGGTTTGCTGGCAGGACCTGTGACTCCATGGGGGACCCATGCTGGAGCAGTCTGTTCCTGAAGGACTGCACCCCATGGAAAGGACCCACACTGGAGCAGTTCGTGAGGAACTGCAGCCCATGTGAAGGAACCACGTTGGAGCAGTTTGTGAAGGACTGCCTCCCTCCTGTGGGAGGGACCCCATGCTGGAGCAGGGGAAGAGCATGAGGAGGAGGGAATGGCAGAGACAATGTGTTATGACCTGACTGAAGTTCCCATTCCCCATCCCGCTGCGCTGCTCAGGGGGAGGAGGTGGAAGAGCTGGGAGTGAAATTGAGCCTGGGAAGAAGGGAGGGGTGGGGGAAAGGTGCTTTTAGTTTGGTACTTATTTCTCACTATCCTACTCTGTTATTAATTGGCAATAAATTAAATTAAATTCCCCGAGTCAAGTCTGTTTTGCCCTTAGCGGTAACTGGTAAGTGATCTCTCTGTCGTTATCTCCACCCACAAGCTTTTCTATTGTATTTTCTTCCCATGTCCTGTTGAGGAGGGGGAGTGATAGAGTGGCTGGGTGGGCACCTGGCAGCTAGCCAAGGTTAACCCGTCAAAGAGAGCCTAAAAAACCTGATAGTTAATGAGATGCTCTTTTTAATGTATTGTGATTTCCATCAGTCTGTCTGGAATCCACACATATGTTGTAGCATGCTTCCACTGTAAATCAGCAGTCTTCTAATGGCTGTGTGCTCTTCTGCGTCTTTACTGAGGAGACGGAGGTATAGTTTTTATTCTATGTTAGAATTTAATCAGTTGGGATTTTTTTTTTCCTTCTGTGATCAGATTATGATTTTTCTCAACTTTCCTTTGTTGCTTTGTCCTCAGTTTGCTTTGTAAATAAAGATTTCTAAACTACGTTCATTGCAAATGTATTACTGCAAGTACTGGATATTTTATATTCAGAACTGAGCTGCATTGATTAATTCTGAATGATCATAGAAATCACTTAGTATTGTTTCAGTTCATTAAAAGTCAGGCTCTGTATACTCTATCTCATTGTTCTAAATAACAAATTTCCTCTGATGTTGCTTTTATACATGATAAATAAAGTAAAACTGTGGCTGCCACTGGTACAGTGTTATATTATGTGGTAGGGAACAACACAAGCCACCTGCTGTGTTGTTACCACATGGCCACATGAATTTAGGAAGCCTTTGTCCCACCTGCTAGGGCCTAGTGCAACAACTGTAGGAGCTAGTGGATGGATACCAATGAAATTGAAGGATGAGATTTCAGTTCTGGAATAATTAAGACACCAAGGAATCCATTGTGCCTGTGAATCTCTGGGAAAAAATGGCAGTTTGGAGGAAGCTGGCAGCCCAGTATCGGGATTGTGATGTTTTAAAACTACTTCCTGCATGTGCAACATATGTTATGCTCCAGCCACTTGCCATTGTCCAAGGGTGAGGCTAAGATTTTGTTGTGGTTTAACCCCAGCTGGCAACTAAGCCCCACACAGCCGCTCCCTCACTTCCCCTGCAATGGGATGGGGGAGAGAATCAGAAGGGGAAAAGGGAG
>NW_008796051.1:3800418-3809284 GCF_000699145.1 Aptenodytes forsteri | reverse complement strand
ATCTCCAAACTTGCTGAGGGTGCACTCGATCCCACTGTCTATGTCATTGATGAAGATATTAAACAGTACCGGTCCCAATACAGACCCCTGTGGGACATGACTTGTCACTGATCTCCATCTAGACTTTGAGCCATTGACCACTACCATCTGGATGCCACCATCTGGCCAATTCCTCATCCCCCAAATAGTCTATCAATCAAATCCATATCTTTCCACTTTAGAGAGAAGGTTGTTGTGGGGGACTGTGTCAAAGGCCTTATAGAAGTCCAGATAGATGACATCTGTAGCCCTTCCCGTGTCTACTGATGTAGTCACTCCATCATAGAAGTCCACTAGGTTAGTCAGTTGGTCATATACCTTTGGTCAGTTGGGGTCACCTGTCCCAGCCGTGTGCCCTCCCTACTTCTTGTGTACCCCCAGGCTACTCACTGGTGGGCTGGTGTGAGAAGCAGAAAAGGCCATCACTCTGCATAAGCACTGCTCAGCAATTACAAAAACATCCCTGTATTATCAACACTGTTCCCAGCACAAATCCAAAACATAGCCCCATACTAGCTACTGTGAAGAAAATTGACTCTATCTCAGCCAAAACCAGCACAGATTTCTAGTGCACTGAAAGTCAAAAGGCTGCCAACTGTTACAGCTTCAAGGCAAGCTGAGGGTCTGAAATAAATCTATTTATTTAGTTAGTTGGTTTCACGGGCTTGGCAACTTCTGGGTAAAAAGTTGAAATTGAAAAGTCATCCTGTCCCACTGTGTACATTTGTCTCTTTAGCCCTGTGGACTCTGTGATCTAATCCTTGTCAGTCACGTTGAATTCCCTGTGTGCAGTGTTTCTAACAAGAATCTCATCCATTGCAGAGGATAACATTCTCAGTATAATTATGCAAGCTACTGCCTATGTTCATCAGTAAAATTTCTACTTGTAGAAAAGGAACATGAAAGAGATCAGTCTCTTCAGATCAGTCCACTAATGTAAATATCTGTGAATTCTTATTTTGTAAGTAGAATTATAATTCTATATCTTACTGTTGTTTTAAAATCTTATTTAAATTTTTTTTGGGGGGGAGGGTGCTTGATGCATGCAGAAGGAAAATTATTTAGCCATTCTTACGTTGTAATGTTTGAAAATTTTTACAGAGGCTGTTGGTATAACTAATTTTATTGTGATCATGATATTAAAGCCTGACCACAGCAGGTTTATTGTGTCATTTGCTTTACTCTCTTCAGATTTCATTATTTCAGTTTCATTATTGCTTGGTGTTTCTTCTTTCATGTAAAGTGGGATAGAGCAAAACAGTTTATGTCTGTGCATGCGGAAATGTGTATAACAACTGAGTTGTCTCCTGTTAAATTCGGTTTGCTTTATAGCATGGAGCTATACTAGTGCTGGGCAGGAACCCTGCAAGATGTTCTGTCTTTCATATGCTGATCTTTGCATCCCATGATTTCTTAATGAGTGCCAGTACCATCTTCCTGAAACCTGCAGATTTGTACTTACTTCTAAAAAGGGGTAGATGCCCACAGGACAACAAGGAAAACCCAAAACCAAACAAAAGAGGCCAAAACCCTGTATCTACTCTTTTAATAGAAAGTAGTGACACACACACACACAAAAAAACCCATAGCAAAAAAGCACAGTGGCCACTGGGGCAGAATGAACAAACGGGAAGACTGAGTTGTAGCACCTGAGGCGCCAGGGTTAGTGGAGTACTCTTATTATCATCTAAATTGTGTGGGTCATAGTTTCAGAGGTCATTCCACATCAGCCTGGGATCAGTTAGCAGTGTAGTTCCTGTTGAATTTTTGCAGACAAAAGAAGGTATGTTAAGAGAATCTTCTGGGAGATGCAAGAACATGACTTTTTTGGTGTGGTTGGCAGATGACGCTTAAATATATACATATTACAGCTTTTTTTGATGTGACAATTCCCATAGAGAGCTAGATTATGCCAGGCATTGCATCTGCATGCCAAGGCACAGTGACCTGCTAGTCATGCTGGTCATGAAGCCAAAGTAATTGTGTCCACCTAAGTATCACTGCCTCTGGCATTTTTTGAGGTGTGAGCCACAGAACTCCACTGACAAATATAAAAAGAAAACAATAAAAAAATCTCAGATATCAACAGTCAGTTCATTTTGGGCTTTTTATTTGTCCTGTAGTATTTGAGACTGTGATGTGTAAGGCAAAGACTTCTAAGCTGTCTAGCTTAACTAGCAGGGCTCAAAGTCTGGTATTTACTAGAGATTGTCAAATAGTGCCTATAGTTTATTGGAGCTGAGACTTGAAAAGAAATGTGACTTGCTATAAGATCTTGACAACAGTAAAATATGGTACCGATGGAAGAAGCAGTTCTGTTGCTTTGCCTTTTCAGGAAAACTAGAACCCTTGAGCTGTCAAAATGTGTGGCATCCAATTCTGTAGAACCTAAGAATATTTAACTATGAGAATTACAGCATCAGTAGAAATGATGTGGCATTTTTTCAATTATGCCCTGAGTTTTTAAACAATGTCAGGTAACACGGCTGTACTGATTAATGCAATGGTTTGATATATTCATGTAAATAGCTTAGACTGATAGGAATAGCTCCACAAGTGGTAATTTGATGTAAATGTTTGTGATTGAAAAGGTAGCAATCACACTTTGTTGTCCTAAAAAGGTACTGATTTTCACAATATTTCTGGGCAGGTTCTTTTCCCACTGGGTTTAGTGGAAACTTTAGAACCTTCAGTCTTCCTGAATAATACTTACTAAGCCAAATTATACTTTCTATGATTTATCATTTGTTTAGTCAATAGGGTTATTGATTTCAGAAAGTGTCAGGATGTTTTGTTTAACAAGACATCTTTATTTCTATTATGTAGCCAGGGATATTGAAAAAGAAGGATGCTAGTCTAGCCCCGCTGAAGTCTATAGTAAGATTCAATATTGTGGGTTAAGTCCTGGGTTGAGTCTAGTCAGTAAGGCTCCATGATGAAAAAAAAAAAACACCTGTTGTTTGAAGAAGTGTTCTGGGGGAACTCAAGGCTTTATTACTGGAAAAGAACATGCGTTCCAAAATGAACAAATTTATCCAATATCAACAGCTGAAATAAAAAAGTCCTTTTGTATTATTAGTACTCTGGGGTAAAATCTTTGTCCATAGTGTTTGTTATGCATATATATACTTTTATATATATGCATATATATTTTTCCCCAGAGTACTAGTAATACAAAGGGAATGTATATACAAACATACATATATCCCATATATATGTATATATATATACATGTGAATCCCTATTCACAGCAAGTGGACTGAAAGATATAAAATATGTATATTAATAGCAATTGCTTTTTATGTTATTCTTTAATAGTTTTCAACTGATGTTAGTATCCTGAATTTTTTCTGGTAGTGACACATACCTGGTTAAAAATTCCAGTTTCCTGAAAAGTAGTGTTGTGATTTGATGCTCTGTAGCTCATTATAATCTAGTGTTATATATCCGTTTTATGGTTGATACCTAAATCAGAGCCTATGCATGTGTTTTTTATCCTTGAGTCCATTGGTTTGGCTTAACAAAATAGACATGTCTTAAATTCTGCTAGCCTAGCTCTGTAATATATATACTAAAATGGTACTCTTTCTTTAAAACATATTTCTGTGTATCCCACTACTTTTTTTCCCACTGTCTCAAAAATTATGAGTATCCTTTCAAAGTGTTGACTCAAAAACAACTCCACTCAAACCGTATTAAGCTATTCTAGTTCTGCTCAATGTTGTGACAAGCACATATACATGTGTTTCCTTACTTTGTGGAATTACTATTTTATATGTGCAGCCACATTTAATTTTTAATTCTGCAACCAAGTTGTAAAGGTTTTGAATTTGCTTATAAGTTTTGATACTGAAAGTAAAGAAAAAAAATGAAAGAGAACTCCACATTTCCTAGTAGAGATTTTAGTTTACTAAGTTTCCATGAAAGCAATTTTTCTCAGTTTTGCCATAGTGACAGCCAAGAGGTCCCAGACTAAGGCATACTGTGGTGAGATACAAAAAACAGCAGCAACGGTGTTCCATCTTATAAAAAAATTTACTGAGACAGAAGACTGGTTTCGCCTTGAAACAGAGTCATTTGATGAAAACAAATTCCAAATGCCCCTTTTTGACCCTACATGCCATAAAGACTTTTTCAAAGTTCTATAACATGTTTGTTCAATTTAATGACAAACATATTTTCATACATCTGGCATTTCTGTGTCACCTTATTCTTGAGCCTGATGCAAATTGTCTTCTGTCTGCCTTATAAGCAGGAAAAGAAATATCTTATTTTCATAAGTTATAGTGTATCCATAGTTTTGAAGGCATCACAAACACTAACATCTTGCAGATTCTGCAAATCTTTTACTCTTTTTTATTACTGTGTATGATATAGACAGATGTCATGTGGGAACTTAGGTGTGGTACCTCCAAGAACAGAACCACACCATTGAGTCACTTAAAAAATTAAATTTATTTACTAAGCAGGAAGGGTGTGGTGGATAAGTAGAAATTTCTGTTGTGAAATATCTGTTGTAAAATTTCTGAGATTTCTATCCAGAAGGCACCCACAGGACACACCCGCACAAACCAGAGCCCCAGCCCCTCCGTAAAGGAGGATGTCCACCTCTGTGTTACCACTTGAACAGTATCTGTTGGAAAGCAAGTCACACAATCGCAGTTGTGTTGGTGCTAAAGCGGCGGAGGTAATAGTGCCTGGCAATAATGTAGTGTAAAGCAATCAGCATGTTTTTAAGGGTAACAATTAGAAATCAGAAAAACCTACAGTTTCCGTTCTAAAAAAGTACGAATTACATTGCAGAGAGCTATTATCTCCACTGTTGTGTTTGGGGGAGAGGTTGTTTGTTTATGGTTTTACTCTGTTTCTTTGAAAGCATGCGGTGGTTCAGTCAACAGCTGAACCATGAAATCTTATTTGTCATATGGTAAGTTCAAACTAACTGCATTAGCATAGCAGACTTATGATTTCATAACCTTATGAAGTACTCTATATATCTGCATCTGTTTCAATGTACTAGCTTGAAAAGACATAAAGGCCATGATTATTGTTCAGAGTTAAGATGCAGGCCTGAAAGTTTTCCATGGAAAATATAATATGTTTTTGGCGAGCAGGTAGTTCCCATGCCAACCACTTCTACAAGATGCTGAATGCCAACATGTAGCACATATGCATATATGCGAGCTGCGAATGCATTTTTTAACTTCTAGTTCTGCCATATGTAAGTCATACAGTCAAATCATTCATCTCCATTGCCAGTTTTTCTAAATGAAAAAAGTTTAAACACCTTGAAGGAGAAAAAGAGACTGTAGCAAATAGAGAAGATAAATGAATGCATTGCATAATGTTGTAAGGGGGGATTAAAAGAGAACAGTGAATTCAATTTGAATTTTGTAACTCTCAGTCTATTGCCGTAACCAGAAACCCACATTTGCTCCTGAATATTAGTTCTCTAAGTAGTCAGTATAATTTTCTTCATGCCACTACATTATAGGGTACAGGATCTGGAATATTTTCCTCCATTTTCTTTATTCTGAAAGTTTAATCAAGTTATTAAGTTATCTATCTGATGGAATATATAAAACAAATATACAGTACTTACATTTTGAGTCAAATCCTTTTTTTTTTTTTTTAATCCTGGAATATAGATTAATCTGTTCAAAGCAGAAAAATACTTAAAATTTTAACTGTTGATAATTGTTTTAGCTGTATTTAACATAGTGCCTACAAGGTTAAGTAATGGACACAAGATTCTGTCCAGACACTTCAGAGGCATTTAAATTTAGAAATTTTACTTTTTACTTCCACTAATGTACAGGTCAAAAATTCTGTTAATTTAAAACGCAGAAATATTGCACTCTATGGAGTCACTCCAGCTGCAGTGAGCATGATGTCCCCCGTCTTTCAGGGCACTTAAGCACTTTATTATATCAAAAATATTCTCTCTTAAAATGCTTAAAAGCCTTCTTATTTAAGGATGAAGTGAAAGAATCTGATGGATTTTGTGAACTTAAGATAGCACTAAAATGTTATTTTCTCATGTCTGTGCTTTCTTATACCGGATAAACTGGTAGAAAATCACCTGTGCAAAATGTGTGGGTCTTTATGTGTGTGGTATCATTGCTTACTCACCTGAAAATGCCTTTTTTTGGTAGTTCACTGACATTATTTCTTACTCTTTACCCCTTTGCTATACGTTTTTTCAAGACAAAACAAAAGGCAAGGTAAAAATATTGTATAATAAAGATGTTGTTGAGATAATTATATTCCATTTCACAGTGTTACTTAAATATGAAATAATTCCAAATTTACAATCAGTAATACATTGCACCATGAGAAAATAAAAACCTGTTGCTTACTTATGCCAAGCTCTGAATATATTTTCTAACATACTGTCTGAATCCTTAAATCCTTAGATATTTTGCAGCTGCTGAAGTGCATTTTTGCAGATGGGTAGTTGGCCAGTGTCAGAGCTGAGATTACATATGTACTCTTTAAATGCTGTCTGGTATGTGCCTGTTTTGTGAAATAGTCATCAGCTGCATTATATGTTGATAACGCATCAATAGAACTTCATTATCTATGAAGACATTTTGACTATCCAGCCCCAGACTTTTCTGTTCTGAAGACTGACACATACTAATGTCCTTTTCATGCCACCTTGGTATTCAGAAAAAGCACTAGAATGGCATGTATATGTGTCAGTTGAAGACAGGGGGATAGTAACCTGAAGTTAAGTAAGTTCGTTTTTCGTCCCCATCAGTTCAATGGCAAGGTCTCAGGTGAATTTAAACATGTAAGATCATCTTATTTTGTGGAAAGAACAGTTGAATAACTATCAGGATTTAGGAAGGTGTTTCCCATGCATTGGGGAATTAGGAATTTGCAGTGTTAGGGGACAATTATCTCACCATTATTTTCTATAACAGTGTTGGAGTATGTAAATAAAGCAATGGTGTTTAAAAATGTTTGATGGAATTCCATATTTGCATCATCTATTACATATAACAGGTGAAGTAATACCTTCCTCTTACAGGCAGGAAAATCCAAACAGAATGAAAACCCAAACCCCAGAAATGAATAAGGAATATTGTTTCTATGTGTTGATTAAATAAATGGTGTTAATTGCAAATGTGAATCTGTGCTCATAAGACTTCTTAAAACAGAACAGAAAGGAGATAGTGGGAGGGGTTTTTTAGGTTTTTTAAAATCTTGTTCCTGCATTTTCTTTGACTGTATTTCATTAGACATACTCATACTAGGTGACTTACTCATGTGAGTTACATTTTTCATGATCAGAGCCGTGCACAGTTAATACCATGGTAAAGGTAGATCACACAAGGGATTGTTTTGCATTGAATGTTTGTTTGTGCAAATTAAAATTGCAATTTCTGTTAATTAGTAACTGCATGATGTATACACAGTAAAATTTCATGGGAATGCATTTAGATGCCGTTCATCAGAATCACTGATTATTAATTATTGCTTAGCAAACACAAAAGCCATGTTTTATAAAATGTTCTGCTTAAATTGAGCAAAATTTATAGTGCATCAATATCTTTTAAAGCATAGAAATATTAAGGTAATGCTTAATGGAGAATATTTTTTCTTAGGATAATAAGCATGTTTGAAATCAATTCTACTTCTCTGTTTCTAGAGGCACATGCTGTAGAGATAGGATTCATCTCTAACCACCAATGCATGAACTTTCTTCTGGTTTTTTGCTGTTGAGAAAGACAAGGTTGCCTAGAGATGCTTTTTTTTTCCTTCAATCTGATAGTCAATGAGCCTGATTATTGCTTCTATTAATATTTATTGTAGTAGTATAGCTGTGGATTAAACCTTCTGTCCACGCTGCTCCCTGCTACCTCTAAGCCATTACTGCATCTCGAGGCAGACCATTAGCGAGACGTTTTCTTCTTTCCTCTGCAGCGGTTGCCTCCCTTGGCTGCGTTATTGTACCGTGGTCAGAACAGCACTGCAAAATGTGTCTGTTTTGTGCTGGATGACAGCTTTTGCATTAATCTTTTGTAGAAGAGCAATTCTGCTGTTCCCATGTAGGTGTGGTGTACCGCTTTTTTAATCCAGCTGGAGAAGTCTGTGCTGTTGATATAACAACCAAATTCAGGCTTCCGGAAAAATGGAGGCACCCTAGATGCTATGGTTTGCATGTGGGAAGAGGGTGAATGGCTGGAAAGAGGCATGTTTGCCGGATTTGAGATGTGTTAGAAACAAGTTCAAGTATAAAATTATCTAAAAAGAGTACTGTTGTTGAGAGCATCAGGAAATAAAAGAATCATACATATTAGATGCTCTCTTCCTTTATACAAATCCAGTCTAAATACGCTGTAAATACCAGTTGTTTTTCACTTAGCAATCTGGTTAGAAATGGATTCTCTGTGTCAATGCATTTGTATATAAAAGGCTACAATAATATATCATAATGGTGCTCTTTTGCTTTAGAAGTGCCAAATGATAAAGAGGGTCTCAGGCATGAAAGAAGGACCTCTTCTAGACAGCAGGTAGATGAATAGGCAGTAGCTACTTTTGTGTGGAGGCTGCAGCTATAGAAAAGGGTTGTTAGCTTTCAAGGCAGAAGACATACTACTGACTAGTCCTAGACATTGGCTATTATATTCTAATTGTCCAAAATAAGAAAGAAATACTGTCAGATGATACTTTTTTTATCTCCTTGTTGTTCCCGACTGTCATGATTTATAGAGAAGATTTGATGTTTTTTCTTGATCCCAGCATCTGGATCATGTGATTAGGCATGACCTTCTAAAGAGAAGAGGAGAGGAGAGGAGAGAGGAGAGGAGAGGAGAAG
>NW_008796051.1:3792845-3798120 GCF_000699145.1 Aptenodytes forsteri | reverse complement strand
CACCCCAGGACCCAGGATGTGGTTTTGGCTGCCAGGGCACACTGCTGACTCATATTGAGCCTGCAGTCAACCAGCACCCCCAGATCCCTTTCTGCAGGGCTGGTGTCCAGCCACTCCTCTCCCATTCTCTGCTTGTGTCCAGTGTTGCTCCATCCCAGGTGCAGAATCCAGCATTTGTTCCTGTTAAATTTCATGCCGTTGATGATTGCCCAATGCTCCAATCTATCTAGATCCCTCTCCGAGGTCTCTCATCCCTCAAGAAAGTCAGCAGCACCTCCCAGTTTGGTATCGTCAGCAAGCTTGCTAATGATGCATTCAACTCCTGCATCCAGATCGTTGATAAAAATCTTAAACAGAACTGGCCCTAGAAATGAGCCCTGAGGAACACCACTGGTGACCAGTCACCAGCCAGATGTATCCCCATTCACTACAACCCTTTGAGCCTCGCCATTCTGCCAGTTCTTCACCCAGTGCACTATGTACCTGCTCATCTCACAGTTGGACAACTTGTCCAAAAGGATGCTGTGTATCCTGTATGGACAGTATCAAAAGCCTTACTAAAATCCGGAAAAACCTACATCCACTGCCTTCCCTTCACCCACGAGGTGGGTGCGTAGAAGGATATAATTTAGTTAAACTTTCCCTTTGTGAACCCATGTTGGCTGTGCCTGATGATTGCATTGTTCTTTAAATGCCTTTCAATAGCAGCCAGTATGATCGTCTCCATAAATTGTCCAGGAACTGAGGTTAGACTACCAGTTCTGTAGTTTCCTGGGTCTTCCCTCATGCCCTTCTTGTAAATTGGAATAACATCGTCTAGCTTCCAGTCAGCACGGACCTTCCCAGACTCTTCTTCTTCTTAAAAAAAAAAAAAAACAAAACGTAAATGAAAACCATATATACAGAAATAAATTTAAAAAGTGTTCTGTGTGTCTTCTTAAAACTTAATAGCTAGAAAGCAAAGAAGCTTTACTTGCTTGTAAATTAATCTCCGGGGGAGAGGCAGCTGAACCATGATTTTTAATTACCGGGAACTTAAGATACTGTGTAAATAGCAGCAGCAGGAGGAGGGCAGGGAAAAACCAGGCTTTTTTTTGTTTGTTTGTTTGCTTCTCTTTTGGTTTCCATTTTAACCAATCATGCTAAGCCTATGCATAAATAAAGTTCCATATTCATTTTAGATTAAAAAATAGAAACTGCATAAGAAACAGCAAGGTAATGCTTTCAGCGTTGTGATGGAGATTAAGAAAGAAAAGGAAACTTTTCCTCAAGTCTGAATTAAGAAGTGTCTAGAGTAATGAGCATTTTCATATGTTATTTTCACAGTCAGGAAGAGTCGGGGGCGGGGGGGAGGCAGAAGAGTAGACTGAAACAGAGAAGTGGAAGGAAAATCAATTTCTGGGCATTGTGGAAAATACCTAACAGTTGCATTAAAGTTTCTGTCTTTCATGCCATTGATTCTTGGGTCTCTTTTAATTGTGATTGTTCTTGTGCTTTGAGTTATTCTCTCTCTTTTTGACACCCTTCCTCATCTCAAAGAGTTTCTGGTCCAATGTTAAATCCTGACTCTCATGCCATGACGTACTCCTGCATGTTTGTCTCATAAGGAAGCATGCTTATTTTGGTAGTGGACTCATCATAAGGTTGGGACACATGTAGGCATCCTTCGAATAAAGAAACCCACAAGGTCACATATCAAGTAGCTCTGCAGGCATATGGAGTTTCAAAGAAACATGAGAAATTTCTACTTAGTTTTTGTAGGTAACTACAAACTGGGCAGCATGGGTTGGTGTGGTTGTGGAACTTACACCATGGCCATGGCTATGAATTAATTACTTCTGGTAGAGGAAAGATCTCAAGGCACTCTAGCATAAGTAGGACCCTAAATCCAATCTGCACTGTCTTCAAAACTGTTACACTATTACCCTCAACTTTTATTAAGTTAGCTGAGTTGCCATCCTTGATTTTATTTTGCAGTTTATTCTGTAAAATGGTCACACAGTGGGATTTGCAATTACTTGCAGTATTTTCCAGCTCTGTATCTCCTCCCAGACAATTCTTTGAAGTTGTCCCCACTGCATATTGTTCTTTTCATAGGTTCTGTGATTAAATGTGCTTTTGCCTAGCCAGAATTAGCTTAGCTTTTGATTTTTCTTATAAAATAGGTAACACTTTGTCAAGTAGTTGTCTTCCTCTTAAACAAGTGATCTGACAGGGGAAGAGCACAAGGCTTCAAAAGTTGAATTTGTTGATAGCTTTTCAAGCACAGTGGAGGGAGTAGTTAAGAATTAGTGCTTGATTTCCTGGTTTTCTGTCTCTTGGTGAACCTAAACTGCTCCAGGCTTACTGAGATGTTAGTGGATGACAAAAGATTGCACAGCAAGCATGCAGGCAGGGGACATAAAGAGAAGGCCATGTGATATGATTTAAATACCATTGCATCAGGTAGGCAGTAACAACTGAGATGCCCCCTTGCATTCCAAGACCAGCACAAGGTAAAGCATGTTTGTTCTGATGTCCGTGAAAGATACATGTTGTAGCAGACTCCAGAGTACACATGTGGTGAGTTTCATGACTTCGGCATGTTGTATATGGCAACTGGATTGTGCAGCACTGTCCCTGTGGTCCTTGTAGCCATTTGGTTAGGATAATGCAGACAAAAAAACTTGACTATCTTTAAGGAGAAACTCGGTCCTCATGAAAAGAAATATATTGGAGGTAACTATGCCTCAGCAAAGGACTAGACGTTGTGTCAGGCGATCCCCTAGAGTCCAGTTTCTTAATATAATATGAAGATGGATTGAACTGCCTTCCTCTGCTGCAGTTGTAGCTGGTACGTGGAATCCTTTGCGCAGGCTATGCCAGAGGCATTGCCTTAGCTGAACTTTAACTGGTGTAAAGGACTTACTTTCTTTAATATGCTTTTGCTCTGTTGCATCCTCCTGTGCAATTTTACTTTTTATAACATTTTTAATGAAACTTATTTTTTGCCCTTAGCTTTATGGAGTCTCAGAAATGCCAGAGAAAAAAGTAATTAAGTAGAGTAATGGTCTTAAATGCAGTTCATAGTTCTCTGTTGATACATTTTAAAGAATGCTTTCTGCAGAGTAAAATCCCACAGGAGAATTAATGTGCTCCCAAAGGATATTACCTATACTTTTTTATTATTTTGTAAGAAAACAAAAATAAGGAAATGTGGCGTTTTTTTGGTCATACTCTCCATATAGCTAGGCTGAAAGAAGTATTACCTTTGTCTTTGCCACCTCTTTCATAGTAGTATTTTCTTAAAAAGCTAACAGATTTGGCTTGGGTCTATAGAGAGGCTCGTGTGAAGTGAAGACTTGTGTGCAGTTCAGTCACCTCAGTCTAAAACTGCGATTCCCAAACCTCTTATCCAATGGCTGCCTAATTCTGGGCATGTTTTACCTCTGTGGGCACCTCAGTTTCTCAGGGTGAAGCTTATTTAGAGCCTCAGCCTTTATGGACGTCTACAGGTGCCTCAGGCTTGTATTCTGCCTCAGAGTCTATAAAAAATGTAAAACAACGTGTACAAGTTTTCTGAACACATTACAGCTGCAACCGTCCATCTCCTCTCCTTTTATTCAGAACATGCACCAGGAGCTGTATCCTTGTTCTGCATGTTCCTATTTCCCAGGCCAGTTCCTTACCCGTCATCCTTTCTGGTTGTCAAAGTGAGGGGCTGAAAGTTTCAAAGAGGTCTAAAGGAATGTGAGAAGTTTCACAGCCATGAAGATTACTTGTCTATTTTACAGAGAGGACTAACACAGCCTTTGGAGCACAAATGAGAAATTAAGCTCCCTTCTTCATTTCTGATCTTGGACGTCACTGTTTTATTTCCTTTGGCTGACTGCAGTGCATTCAGTGTTTCCCTTTTCTGCAGAATGAAACAGCTTCAGCAGGAAACAGCATCTGTTTTCCTGCTAAGCAGCAGAAAGCAGGAATGGATACCCATAGGGCTGCTGAGGTAGGGTATGTGTTTCCTTTCCATACACCTGAAAACTGGGAAGGTGTTAATGAAGGCCCATGAAAATACAGGGTGGATCTTTGTAATTATACAGGTAGAAGGATTTGTCAAGTATCTGCATCTAAACATAATGATAGATTGTCCTACCTTTTTCTGCAATACCGTGGCTCCCAAATGCAAATGAATATCTACTTTTTTAAACTACACTTTTTGCAAGAAGGAATCCATACACAGAAGTCTCCTACAGAAACCTATAGAAAAAATATATGCTCATTCTGTCCTTTTAGATATTTATAAAACAGCAACTATTCAAAATCCTTATATTTTTCATCTCATGATTAGGCACTATAAAAAAAGACTGTGCCTGTTTTGCATGAACACACAAGATTTTTGTAAATATGTGAGTAAATACATAAGCAAACACAGAAGGTTGTTCTTCGCTGGTAAGTTTTCTTCTCTGTTGTGTTTCCAACATACAGAAGACAACAATCTGCTACAGTGCCTTTTAACTCAGCAACTAACCATAAAACAGCAACTATTCAAAATCCTTATATTTTTCATCTCATGATTATAAAAAATAAAAAAAGACTGTGCCTGTTTTGCATGAACACACAAGATAATATGTGAGATGTGAGTAAATACATAAGCAAACACAGAAGGTTGTTCTTCGCTGGTAAGTTTTCTTCTCTGTTGTGTTTCCAACATACAGAAGACAACAATCTGCTACAGTGCCTTTTAACTCAGCAACTAACCATCATCTGACTAGCTGTGGAGGTAGCTGGTTATAATCAAGATCGTGAGTAGTACATGCAAGATGAGTCCTGCAGAAATCTCCAGGAATTTCCAATGGCATTAAAAATCTGAAAATACTGATTTACAATACTGGGCCATGTTTTTTCTAGGTCTGTTCATATATTGGTCATTAAAAAAAAAAAAAAAAAGATTAAGAAATATGATAAGAAATGAAAAGTGTTGGGAGAACTGCTCAATTGTATCATAAGAAATATATCATGGAAGACATTTGTACGGGAAAATAGAGGTTGTCAGAATGGAGTTATAGGGTCCTGAAGGAACTGGTGGATGAAGTTGCTAAGCCACTATCCATCGTATTTGAGAAGTCATGGCAGTCCGGTGAAGTTCCCACTGACTGGAAAAGGGGAAACATAACCCCCATTTTTAAAAAGGGAAAAAAGGAAGACCCGGGGAACTACAGGCCAGTCAGTGTCACCTCTGTGCCTGGCAGGATCATGGAACAGATCCTCCTGGAAGCTATGCTAAGGCACATAGAGG
>NW_008796051.1:3784880-3791970 GCF_000699145.1 Aptenodytes forsteri | reverse complement strand
GCCTGTTGCGACAGGACAAGGGGGAATGGCTTTAAACTAAAGGGGGGTAGATTCAGACTAGATATAAGGAAGAAATGTTTTACGCTGAGGGTGGTGAAACACTGGCACAGGTTGCCCAGAGAGGTGGTGGATGCCCCATCCCTGGAAACATTGAAGGTCAGGTTGGATGGGGCTCTGAGCAACCTGATCTAGTTGAAGATGTCCCTGCCCATGGCAGGGGGGTTGGACTAGATGGCTTTTAAAGGTCCCTTCCAACCCAAACCATTCTATGATTCTATGATTCTAAATAAAAAAGTAGTCTTGCATTTTTTTGTTCAAATAAACTTAAAAAGCCGGGTACAGCCTAATTACTCAAATTCCTAGCAACATTTTTAATTGTTAAAGATATTAATTTTTTCCATAAATGAAAGAAAAATTAATTCTTTGCTCTTACTGTCTCATCTTGTTTGATGTTATTTGCTGCTATATCCATTGGTTCTATGTGATGTAAACAAACATAATTCTGACAAAATTATTCCTGGAAATCTATAGTAAGGGTATACCAGATCAGTTTTGGCCAGTCTCTTCTATGGTAAAGGTTGTGCTTCTAAGTTTTCCTTCCTTTCCAGTTCCTATTAAAACAAATAGTAAAAAGAATTTTACTGGAGAGAAACTATTTATATTGCTAGACTGTGTAATTGATTAGCAGATGCTCTGGGTTTTATAAAAAAAACTTTTTATCCACCCCCCAGCCACAAAATGATTGCCTTATCTTTCACATGATTGCTTATGAAGCAAATTAGCTTTCAGAGTGAGGATTTGTATGTTTCCACAAATTAACACATGTATTTGCCAATTGTGCTATTTAATTAACTGACATGTCTCCCTTATGACCATCAAGTTGCAACTTCATTTCCTAGGGGGATGTAGTAAAGTCTTTTTTCTTCTCTAGCTTATGTTTTTCGTTAGGTAATATGGTCAGCTACAGCCTCTCCACTGAATTTTTTGAAATGGCTAAAATTTTGTTTCATTACAGAAAATACATTTACAAAATTATTTTCTTTTGGCAAATGTTCCTGATGGGCTACAACCATATTATTGAGTCTCCTGTTATTTTCAAGTTTTAAATACAGGTCAAAATACAGGTCAATTTAATCAATGCATAACTATTTATTTTACTTTCATTTAAATCATAGCTTAACATTTCAGCTTTTAATTATGTAAATTTCTATTAATTTGCAGCCTCATTGCACAATTCTCATCTTAGTTGCTGATGGCAAAGGTGTGTAGTCATACTTTTTCATGCAAGTTCATGCATCATGGCAATAGAGACATAACTTGAGAAGCCCAGGTTTGAAAATATTCACCCTACTTGGTCTCATGGTTCACTACATGAAGATGAGAATAGCGTGTAGGATTTTGTGGGTCATCACACACATAAAATATTATGAGACCCTTAGAATATTCTGTATAAAGGCATTCCACCCCCTAAAGAGAAAGAGTCCATCCTGTGTTGTCCATCACACCAAGTTCCTGTAAGCATTTCAAATGGAAGAGATTTGATCAGAAGTTGGTGCTTGACAAATATTGACATTTGGCTTAGTGATTGTCAAAAACTTGGAGCTCTTGGTTCCTAAATCACAACTCTTCTCTTATGCCTAGTTTACAAGGAGTTCTGGGCCTTCTTTCAGTAAGAGATAGGAGCCCAAGCTCCTACCTCCACCAGAGGCAAGATTTATTTCCAGCTGTTTCTGACCCTGAGCTCCCAGTGAGTTGGGAAGTCTCAGGAAGTACCTGTTCTCCACAGTCAGGGTCAGTTTTTGACGTATCACTTGCTCCTGCTGTGCTTGCAAACAAACCGTCAGAATTTGTGCTGTTCAAAGAAAAAAACTCTTTCCTTTTTCAGTGTCATTACCCTGATCTGCTGGGTGTCACAGGTTTAAACAGTTTTAAACATTGCAGAGTGTCAGTAAATAGGGAAATGAAAAAGTTGGGATGGTTTTTTTTTTGTTTTTTTTTTTCTTCTCTGCATGATTCCTTGCCCTCAGAAGAGGGTGTGATGGTGACTTACAGTATGTTCATTGTCATCATATTCAGGGAAAAAAATTAATCTTGTAACTTAATATTGATTTGGAAATTTTATTCATGGGAAAACATAAACTGGAGCCACCCAGCTTGCAATATAAATGGAGAGGAGGAAGAGGTGTACCCACCAAATATTTTTCTCTGTATTTTCCCACCTTATTAAACAAACATGTACATTTATTAATATTGAGCAGCATGATACAGATTACTGGACACAGTGCTGTGATTTCATTTAATACTTTGAATAGCTTTTGTTTTGTTTAGGAGGCAAATTCATCCTAGCCCTGTGTAACAGATAACAACAAGCCAAACCAATGAATTAACTAATTTCTAAAAAATAATGTGGTATGCCCATATGCTCACAGACACAGAGGTTTCAAGAGAAGTGTATTTCTGAGTTAACAAGTAAGTGAGTTTAGAGGACACAGCAGGATAGAAAAATAAAGATCAGAAATGAGAGATCCTCATCTCAGTCCCAGTATTGCTGCCTTCAATAGCAGGATGAACTGGAGCTGCTGCGGGCAGTGGCAGCAGCACAGGACAGAAGCAGGTGAGGCAATGATGGAAAAACACCCACCCACCTCCAGTGATTTCTTCAGTGCTCCAGGTTGTGTCCATATTCACGTCTGCTCATTAGTATTTTATTTTGTTTTTAAAATGTAGGCTTTGCGAGGTTGGTTTTTGTGGTGGTGGTTTTTTGTTTGTGGGGGGGTTTTTTTGGTAGTTCAAGCTGGCCCTGCAGCCTTTCCTCCACACAAGAAGCTTAAAAACAGCGTAGTATGAGGATTTAGATTAAGTGGTTTAAGCCATTTTTGAGTCTTAGATTGCTGCCTCCTAGCCATGTTTGAAAGATGTGCATTCAATTTACTGTCTTACTTGTACAAGCCTGATGAGTCTATCAAGTATACACCTCTGCAGTTAAAGCAGAATTTACTCCCTTGAGTTTGATTGTGTTCTCCATTGTGGTGAACCACAACAATCAACATTTTTTCTCCAAATGTTCCTTTAATGGTCAATAGTTTTTCATGAAAAATTATTTCTAATAAAAGCTTCAATTCTGAGCCATGCCATGGTTTCTGCTCTGTTCTCTCTATTTTCTCAGTGGAAAGGGAGAGAAATTTTCTCAGCATGGAAAACAAATTAGAAACTCAGGCAAATATATTTTAAGAGAGTTACATGTTTTGCTTTTTAGAAAGGTAAGTTTATATACAATGGTTTTATGGATAAGAGGTTTGAACTGGTGTGCTTGTTTTGTTGTTCAGGTTTCTCTGCATAGGAAAATTCCAAAAATTTCCACAAAACCATGCAACCATCAGAACATTGTCCAATTAGAACACAACTTTAGGCTTATTGTTTGTTTGGTTTGAAACAAAGCTTCAGAGTGATTGTTGAGGCTTGGATGAAGCTGTGGAGATGACCGAGGGTGGCAGGGAACTCTGTGTCTGATCTGTACGGCAGGGCTGACTGAAAGGCACGCCAAGTTTGACAAGTGAAAGGCAGCCTCAGTGCATTTGGTTTCACCTGGAAAAATGTTGATTTAAAAAATACTCCTTATATAGTGATGGGTGAAAACACAGACATTTCACAACACCATCCTCAAAGGCTCTGTGGGACTGGAGGTGCCTGTGCTGGTGTTCGGGGGACGTGGGGAGGGTGTCAGCACCTTCCTTAGCCTGCAGAACTGCAGCCTCACTGGTGATGCTGTGTCTGTGCATCCGTCCCTGTCCTCTCTTCCAGTGTGATCAGGAGCAAAAAGGGAGAAATTTAGTCTTTTCCCTTGTAGAACTACCCATCAATGCCAATGTTTGGTGACAATTCAAGATTTATTGAAGTACGCTGTATGTTAAGAATACTTTTATTTATAAGAAGGATTTGATACATTCTTTCTCTGAAGGGAGGTTGCCAAAAAAGTGTTTTCAACAGTAAGTAGAGAAGAAGTTTTCCCCTGGGAAGTTATATGAGTAAATGAAATGGAAAGGTGGAATTATAATGGGGAGTACCTTACAGTCACCTCTGTGATAGACGGTTCTGGTGTGACTGCCAGGAAGCACACTGAGAATTCATCTTGTGGTATTTTTCATTTCTATAACTTCTATATTTCATTTCTATAACTTAGTACTGATATTATTGGTTTATTGTTAGTTAGTGATTAAAATTTTGTTCCACACCATGTATTATTTCATATGTGAATTTTTGGCATCATTCCTTTGTCCACTGTATAACAGCAATATGTTTCTCGTAACAGGATACTCAGTTCCAGTAATAATACCATATCTTAAAAACGTGGGGAATCTTGCAATTAAAAATAATATTTTTCTAGAAATTTACTGTGACCTTTGTACATATGCTTGCATTATTTGCATTGCAATGCTTGCATTTGCACCATTTGATTTTGAAAGTGAAAAGCGTAAGCAGGGCTTCCAGGTTGCCGGTCCCAAAATCAGTCTCTCAGCATGTGGTTCAAGCCAGCTCCACAGTTTTCTGAGATGCATATCAAAGCCTTGGACCTCTTACCTCACCTAGGATTTGTCCTCTGACTCTTTAACATGGAAGAAAGAAATAGAAGGTGATTTTTTCAGAGTTTTAATGATTAATGATGCCGTGATTTCAATGAGCACTAGATGAGACCGCAGATCTTCTGGATATAACTGTCTTTTGAGTTGTTTATAATTTATCTGTCCAAATCTCTGATTACAGTTACAAAATTTGTTCATCACTGTGTACACTGTGGACAACTAGGCCCAGTTTCAGCAAACCATCTCAGAATAACTTTTTAAGCAGGTGGGGTTTAGTTTTATGGTCTTGTTGCTTGGCTCTTGGCATGTTCGTCATTCTCAGCTCTCAAGCCAGTTATCTTTTTGGTAACTTTGGTGAATGTCTTTGTTACCAGGGTGGTGTGTACATTCGTAGCCCCCAGTCCTTCAGTAATGTATACCTCTAAAGTACAAGCTCTGTATTACTTGAGCTAATCTCATGGAGGAATAAGTCATCTTATTGGAGATGGAGTATAAGTGAACAGTCAGAATATTTTCTATGACACATTTACTTAAATAACTCTGCATATGGTTCTTAATGGTGGTGGATAAAAATCTGTCCAAACTAAATTTAGAGCTGGAGTATCACTTTCAGTCCTCCAAGAAAACTGTTTTCTGCAGTACAGTTTTCTGCATCTTTCACCTTTCCTCCAGATTTTTTGCCTGGTATTTATAAAAGTTGTCAGTTAGGATGCCTTCCTGCTAGCCAGCTGCGCCAGCATTCCCGAGTCCCTGCTCCGTGCATTAAATGACACAAAGGGGCAGTTCCATTAACATTAATGCCGCTGTAATGATTTACAGCCATTCAAGTTGTCTGATTATCTGCAAATGGGCTGGATAGCAGGTTTCTCTCTTGCTTTCCCCCCACTTTCCGTTTTCTGTTTGCTTTTGAACACCATTGTCTGACTACTCTCTTCTTCATGACAAACCTAGAAGAGACTGCAGACTGGCTCCCTGGTTTACTTATTTTAGTGAAGCTCCCACTTTCACTTTTCTTAATATGCAAACCTAAGTAATCCCTTTGGTTGTGTTCTACCTTGCCTTGTTTCCTTTCTAGCCATTTTCTCTTTTTTCACATCTCTCAGCAGTCACTCCTCTGACTTATCAATCCCAACCTTTCTACTGTTTCCCTCCCTTTTCTCCATTGATTTAGTCATAAATACTCCCTGTGGTTCTTGATACATGCTTTTATCTCCGTGCTCACCCCTCTTGCCTGTTTCAGCGTTGCACTTACTCTTTTTGAGTAGCCTTGACGAGTGTCGTTACCAGGCAGACTTTCTCCATTCATGCTCTCACTGACTGAACAGCACTATTGTCCTACCTCTTCTAGAAATTTAGATCAGCAACTGCTGCTTAGTATTTCTTAGAGCTATTTTAACCAAGCTGCCTCTCCCACGTGCATTTGCAATGCCATGTCTCACACAAGAACTTACGAATGAGAACTTGAACTTCCAAGTTGAAGTGACATGACTGCAGTTTTCATGTTCATACCAGTCATAGTGCCTTTATTGCCTCTTCTTTGGCCATGTTACCTGCTCTGTCCTCAAGGCTTCCACATTTTCCCTTTATTCCTTCCCAGCTCTTTGACTCCACATTTTCTCCCACCATTTTAGCTGGTCTGTACTTGTTCTTCCTCACTTCCCATATGTAGATGTTGCCTCCCTCTCCAAGCATTGACTCTGGTTGAAATTTTACTCAGCCTTCTTGCAATTTCCCTGCTCTCAAATTCAGATTTTACCCTGTCCCATCAATGGAAGCTACTTTTGTCTTATGCCTCAAGTAACCTCTTCACAGCCAGTTTGCAGGACATCTGCTCAGTCTATCCTCCTTGACTGCTTTCTTTCTTCTCAAAATCTTGTTTCAAGAATGTTCTCTCTTTTTCTCAATAGTTACTGCTATGGCTCACTTGATTTTTCTTTTTTCCCTCCATTTCTCTCCACCTGTGGTGGGATGTTATTGCCAGATCCATTTGTGGAACTGTAAACTGGAGTCAGGCAAAAGCTATAGCTTGATATCTGAGAACTCTGATTCAAATCCTGGAAGGAAAATTGTGCTTATGCTTTGGTCGCTGACACTCTAGACTTTTGGAAATTAAATGAAAGCTAAGGATGAGTATCTGTAACTCTGCATGCTCATCTTTTCGTAAGTGCAAGGTAACTCATGGACATCCCTATTTGACTGAAAATAATTGCCAAAAATATTTAATCCTTGGTTGCCCTGCTGTCTAAGCCATCTGCCAAAGAATCTAGCAGGTGCCTTCATTCTAGGCTAATTAGGATTTACTGCTTTTTACAGTCCCTTTGCTAATAAATATGTTTAGAAATAAATATTTTTTAGCTAGAAAATTTTTAAAATATTTGTCACTTCTGCACTGAAAATTGAAGTACAAGTGAAAAATATATATAAACGCTAAACTTTTTCAGTTTCATTAATGTTTTAATATGTTATATATCATAGAATCATAGAATCATAGAATAGTTCAGGTTGGAAGG
>NW_008796051.1:3768072-3783236 GCF_000699145.1 Aptenodytes forsteri | reverse complement strand
CACTTTCTTTGACCTTCCTTTTCTGGCTGACAGACCTATAGAAGTCCTTATTATTATTCTTTGTGTCTGTTGCCAAGTTCAGCTCTAGCCACACATTGTCCTTCCTGACCCCATCCCTACACAACTGAGCAGCGTCCCTATACTCTTCCCAGGATACCTGTCCTTGCTTCCACTGCCTGTGCATTTCCTTCTTGCCCTTTAGTTTGCCCAGCAGGTCTTGACTCAGCCATGCCTGTCTCTTGCCTTCCTTCCCTGATTTCTTATGCCTGGGGATCGAGAGCTCTTGCGCTGTGTGGAAAGTGCCCTTAAAGATCTGCCAGCTCTGTTCTGCTCCCCTGTCCCTGAGGGCAGTTTCCCAGGGGGTCCTATTGACTGGCTCCTGTGACTGGAATTTTACTTTCCTAAAATTTAGGGTCCTGACTTTACTCTTTGCCTGTCCCATATCCCTCAGGACTGCAAACTCCACCAGTGCATGATCACTGCAGCACAGGCTGCCTCCAATCTTGATGTCTCCGATTAGCTCACTTCTGTTGGTGACCAACAGGTCCAGTAACACATCTCTTCTGTTAGGGCAGTCTATTACCTGCCTTAAGAAGTTATCCTCAGTGCACTCCAGGAGTGTCCTGCATTGCCTACAGCTAGCCGTGCTACTTTTCCAGCAGATGTTGGGGTGGTTGAAGTCCCCCAGCAGGATGAGAGCCTGGGAGCACGATGCCTCCTGTAGCTCGAGTAAGAAGCCTTTGTCAATAGGCTCCCCTTGATTGGGTGGCCTGCAGTAAACACCAACCACAAGGCTGCCTTTGTTGCTTTGGTCTCTAATTCTTACTCATAAGCTTTAAACCTGCTCATGGCTATTTTTCAGAGACAGCTCTTCACAATCTATACATTTCTTGGCATAGAGGGCAACCCCTCCGCCCCTCCTTCCTCACCTGTTTCTTCTGAAACATCTGTAGCCATCATGGAAAAGCACATATATTAAAAAAAAGGGCGCTGGAATAGTGTGAAAAAGGTGTTAAATTTTTACTTCAGTTTTATAGGTCACACAAATACTTGTAAAGGTTGAAAAGCACAATCATATGTCCCTAGGATAGTGTACTTGTATAATTTTGACCTTTTAAAATGACTAAGGATTCCTGTTATTAAAGCAAAGCCTTCCAGTCTCCTTATAGGAATTTTTTTTTACATGTCAGGCTATTGGAAATTGTAGATAGCACTCATAGATTAAATTACTCTTGTTTCTTGTTATTATAGAAGTTATCTGCAGAACTGAGAAAGGAAAACAATGTCAAGATTGACTTTCAGCTGAAGAATCTCTCATTTCAGTTGTTATATCACAATGGGAGAAATGTTGATGTACTACTACAAACCTCATGTCACATGTGTTTTGTTGATCTGTCTTACATTCAAATATGCTCCAAATGCATGGACTACGTTTATTCATGGGATGATGCCCCATGGTGGTATGTTGCACTTAAGAAAGTTACCTCATTCTTCCTAAAAATTATTTTCCTTAACATTTTTGCAAATTGATAAAGATACTAAATGCATAATATTTACATTGAACCAAACAGTAATACTGAAGCTTGCATGCAAGGAAGATTTAAGCATTCTTCTTTCCACCCTTGTATTTAATGATAGGGTTGACTCATTAATGTAATGTCAATTTAGTCTTTAATATTGAGGTGTGGTCAAGTCATACTCAGCCATGAGTGGTTTACTAATAGCGGATATTTTTCTTACGTGAAACTCCTTCTACTGTCTGCAGTATAAGCCTCCAGTTTCAAAATCAGTTACAAGATCATGCGTGGGGACTGTTTGCATTCTGTACGTAACTGATATAAATGTGGGGATCAGGTTTTGGGACAGATTTTTCCTACTGCTGACTCAAGCAGCGTGAAGACATCTTAGCTCAGTTTACTAGTGTTAATTGTTCTTTGCAGAGCACTGCCACTACCCTCCTCCCTGCCCTGCCCCCCCCCCTCCACTACTCAGTTGAATATAAATGTCCCAAGCAGCTGAGCTTCTAGAGCCTTTTGATGAGACTTCTTCAGGCTGGTTCATGTTGTTGTTTCATTCTCTGCATCTCAGGTGTTCTCACAGTTAATTTTGTCCAGTCCCTTGTCACTGTATATTATGGAGTATGGGTTAAAACCGCCAGAAGTGTCCCTAGTGGCTACCGTCATGATTGTCTATGTCGTTAATTCTTGCTATAGAATAGACCATTAACATTGTAAAAGATGTGGACTTCCATCATGTGATCTTTCAGCCTTTTACACTTATGACTGTACATATGCATAACTGAGACTAGTAAGTGCCAGATCCCAAAGTTCTTAAATAGGTAGAAAAGCCTACATCAGAAATGTTAGAGCCAGTCTTCTGGTTTCAGATCTTCTTTTTGTTATGACATTGTGCAAGTTGTTTATTCTTACTGACTATTTCTTTTAAGAAATGAAGGTAAAACCACCCTATATGTCCTAAATGGAGATTTAACTGAGCAATGTATTCTTTTGGAACCGCAGCTGTAGGTTTTAAGTTGATTTCCAAGTTAAAGGTTGCAACTGTTACCTTGTGCAGATGCGTACCTGGCATATAAGTGAACATAAGAAATAAATGTACAGTTCAGTCCCATAAATATTAGTAAATAATTTGGCTGGCATATCTAGAAAATGGGAAATGTATGTGCCAGATTTAGCAGGACACTAGAACTGTATTTCTGCACCCTATCCATTTTACATCAACCCGCAGAAGTGCATGATCCTGAAAGCAGATGACCCTTTCTGAACTGTTACTTCTTCAGAAAAAAAATCCACAAACTAGATGGGTTGTAATTTTTGTAATGCTTTCTGCTTTTAATAAGGCATTCATTTAATATGGTGTTTATCGTCAAATTAGTCAACACCTACCATTCTTCTCAGGAGCTTATGATATACTCCAGGGCAATGAGAGATGAATCATTGATTTACTGGTACTCAGGCTTAGCCATTCTCAGTGTGTTATCTTTAATAAGAGCACAATTTTCTACCACATGTTTTTAATTAACTGTTTGCTAAGTTATACTTATGTACAACTCACATGACTTGTACGTTTTAAAAGGATAACTTAGAATCTGGGAAGTCCTGCATAGTTTTCAGATTAAAAAAAAATAGACTTTAAATAAATTTTGACCCATCTATGGCTGAAGTATTTTTTAGCCTGCAAAGTGTTTTCTCTAGGAGATCAAGGACAACTTGGTCTGATCATCAACTTTATTGCTTAGGAAAATTTTGGGAAATTTAAGCCAATGAACTAGGTGGGCAGAGTAGAGAAATATAAGAGTAATAGCATGGCTGTCAGTGTGATATTTACTTCCTTTTCTGAAAGGAGAGCTGAAAGGAAATGTAAAAGAACATTCTGTCAGAATGTATTTGGTTTCATTGTTTTCATGTCTACTCCAAGCTATGAAATGAGATTTCTTTCTTGCTGCAATTTTCTCAGCCCCTTTAGACTCAAGAGTGCTGAGTCCCAGTCTGATGGAATAATAAAGTTGCTCTCCTTCATGAATCTGTCTGTATAAATCTATACACCTGGAGTTACAGGCTGACCTGCAGCAGTAAAGAACCTAGACCAGCCTCTCTCCAACTGCAGGGTTTTCTGTTTCAGCAGGCAGTTGTAAAGAAAATGTTACCTGAGTTCAGGCATACTGTCCCAACTTATGCTATTTATTTCCTTATGATTCTCTGTTCTCTGGTCAGTGACTCAGAAGATAACATGCAGAAAAATGTATCTGACTTCACATGCCTGCATCTTACGTACTTCACAGTTTACAGTAGCTGTGTAGTCTGGCAAAATAATGTAATGAAGCCTCAGGCCCTGGAAAAGAGAAGTGCTTACTTTAGGTGCCATGTCACAGACAATTATTTGGGATAGGAATTGGAAAAGAAGGAAGGTGTAGGCATGCAGTGGCAAATGGCATCACAGAAGCTAAACTTCTGCTTCTCAGTGTGCTCATTCATCAATGGCAATACAGTTTAGTGGATTGTCTAATTAGGTGTAATCAACTGCCAGTTGATGAGCATAGCACTCAGTTTGCATTTATTGGAGCACTAATGAGTAATCCTTCTCATGCCTACACTGACCATAAGCTCATGGTAATTATAGGTTATTTCACATGTCACCTTTATTACGTTTGTAAGGCTCCTGTATGCCATTTTAAATAACTGTAGTCTGTACAAGCCTGAGAATGCCTACCTTGGGCTTTGGTTGAACTGTTACCGACTGTGCTGTACTTAGTGCTAGTAGAAAAACTGAGCACACAAAGCCAGTGAAGCTAATTATTTTTTCTTTAAATGTAGTAAGAACCTTCAAAGAGTCTACTGTCTGAATTCACAATTTCTGCAAAAAACTTTTAACTGACACTGGAGGGGGGGCCACTCTTGCATTTCTAACTCTGCTGCAGCGATCTAGTTACAACTCTGCCATTTCTGTATAACTGACTCCCTAAAAATGGGGGATGGGAAGTGGAAGAAACTGTGTTCTTTTATACAAGTATTTTTGTGTTGCCAGAATATGCATTGGCATGCTAAGGAAAAGTGATGATAGAAATTCTTTGTAGCACAGTTACATCACCTGCAGTAAAGAGGTAAAGCATCGAAGGTAAACAAGATGGAAGTGGGGAAGGTTGTTACAGAAAGTGGTAGTGAATGACCGGCAGCATGTGACAGGTACTGCCTTTGGCCTGTGGGTTCTAGTTTTTGTTGGCAATACTCTGTGGTATTGCTGGCATTAGTTAGCATCATTTATCTCAGTGGGAGATGCCTTTGAGGTAAGCCAAAGCTGCGACGCAGCTAGTATGTCAGGACTGGCAGCTGTGTCCTGAGATAATCTCTGCAGCTCAGCTGTTCAGAAAAATATTTTAATATCCCTGAAGGTTTGAGTCTTCCCGTTTATACCAGGTAGAGATGTTTTTCTTGTGAGTGAGGCAAGAATAGAGGACTTAATCTGTGATGCTGTTGCTTCTCTGCACAGATTGCATTGCATTTTCTCTGCAGTGCCATCATTACTTGCAGTGAGATACAAGTGGAAAAAAAAGCTCTTCACTCTGAAACAGCATCAGAACCCTGATAGTTATTCATGTGAATAAAGGATTTATTAAACCATCATTTTAGAAGGACAGCGAGTGGTCTTTGAGACTTGTATGTGGCATCTTTCCAATTGTCATACATCTCTAAAGAACCATGCATTTGGCAGCTCTGGTTCCACAGGTCGTGTTTAGACAATGGCAGTTATACCATATTGCATATCTGCATCCCAAGAGTACATTTTATGAAGGAGAATATATATATATATGCTGGGCAGGGTTCACATCTTCATATCACATCTCACAAGCTAGTTTCCCAAGAGCGCTCCTAGCATATCAGGAAAAAGTCACTGGCTTAACGGTCTCAGTAACATTCTGGCTTCTATAGAGTCTCCCAGAAATGGATAATCTTAGTACTTTCTGAAAAACCACCATAGATCTTCTTTCCAAACATTTCTATATAAATGTCCTGGTTTCAGCAGGGATAGAGTTAATTTCCTTCCTAGCAGCTGGTACAGTGCTGTGGTTTGGATTTAGGGTGAGAACAATGTTGGTAAAACACGGATGTTTTAGTTGTTGCTAAGCAGTGCTTACACTAGCCAAGGACTTTTCAGCTTCCCATGCTCTACCGACTGAGAAGGCTGGAGGTGCACAAGAAGCTGGGAGGGGGCACAGCCAGGACAGCTGACCCAAACTGGCCAAAGGGCTATTCCATACCATGTGACATCATGCTCAGTATATAAGCTGGGGGGACTTGGCCAGGGGGCAGCAATTGTTGCTCGGGGATGGGATGGGCGTCAGTCGGTGGGTGGTGAGCTGTTACATCACTTGTTTTCCTGGGTTTTGTTCCTCTCTCTCTGTTGTTGTTTTCCTTTTCATTACAAGTGTTGTTGCTGTTGTTGTTGTTGTTGTTGTTGTTGTTATTTTATTTCCATTATTAAACTGTTCTTATCTCAACCCATGAGTTTTCTTACTTTTGCTCTTCCAATTCTCTCCCCCATCCCACTGGGGGCGGGGAGGGTGAGCAAGCAGCTGTGTGGTGCTTGGTTGCTGACTGGGGTTAAACCATGACAATAAGCCCTTATGAAGAAAGTGGGTTTGGATATAGAAGAGGGTATTAAAAATTGCAGGCCAGATCAGAGCTGCTGCTGTGACTTAGAAGAGCCTCAGAGTCTTCCCTGAAATTTGTTAGAGCTGCTTCACTCTCTGGAATAGTTTAGAACAGGGTGACACACAAAGACTTTATCTCTGGCCTACTGTCATGTGAATTTGGTATTGCATGTTGAGATTAAGTTGCACAGAAATTCGTGCTGTGTTTCATAGGCTAGAGATGCATGTTCCCTGAGCCTCACGTTCTTCCAGAATAAGACTCAAAATCCATGCATTGGGCTGTCCTCTGTTACCTTCTGTCATCTCAGATGCCACCAAGGAAAAAAGAAGGAAACCAGCATTTTTCAGCTGTCACAAATAACTGTCTAACCACTAGCAAGGTAGCTTCAATTGGTGATGCAAGGTAACATCCTCATCCTGTTGCTGTATCATCTTTCAGAGCTTTTGATCTTAAAAAGTCTCTAGTGGTCTTGTCCTCCTCCTCTTTATTTTCCAAACACAATTTGTTAACAAAGTGAGAGGAAGAAGAGACTGAAATGTCTGGGGGAAGGATAGTGAGGAAGTTGACTGTTCCAAAATAATTTAAAATAGAAGTTTAAATAATGCAGATTATATGTTTCATTAATACTTACCCAAAACGTGATTTTTTTAAAAGTCACTTTATTTTCTAGAAAGCAAATCAGCGTGAACTTCCATGTTTCTGTTTAAATAGATCGCTTTCCCTGGTGCCTCCTCTGCTTTTTTACAGACACAACCTGGTACAAGGATTAATCCCTAGAGCAGAACAAGAAAATTGAAATTGATTTTCATCACAGCAGTCAACAGTATTCCTAGTACGATGGGTTTGCAAGATGACTTCCCGAGATTATAAGTGAACAGCAACAACCTCATGTAGCATACTCCTGAGCCCTCGATATTATGGGAGTTCTGTTTTATTTGAATAGCAGCCGGACTAAATGATTTTGCAGGAACATCTTACAACTAAGCTGAACTGCTGTGTCCTACACAGGCATTGAGCAGCTATAGTTTCCTAGCTGAGTGATACCATTTCTAGAAGACTTGCCAGAAATGTTCAGTGTATTTCTTATGGAAATGTCAGCAGGGTCACAAGTCAGTTTGCATATTAAAGAGTAAATTGGGGAGCACTTTTGCTAGAGACGATTAAACATTAATAATCCCTTTGAGAAACTATCATTTGGAGATGCATACTGTGGAGAAAAATTCAGCTTTGACATTTGATTTCAGGCTTCACATACTTTATTGGACTAAGGGCATAAAGTAGTTCCAACCTTGCCAATGATTATTTTGGCTTCTTTGGAAAGTAAAGTGTATTGTCATTACCATAAACAAAAAAGGTAGTTTGATTTATTTTAAAGATATATCATGGCATGTAACTTCTAGTTACATTACTGAGTAATTAGGAGAATAGAAAATTAAATTACAGAAGCCAACCTGAGACATGCCTAGCTTCAGTATTTTAGTCTTGATTAGATTATATCATGTTTGATAAAACTATATGTTCATATAACATTAGTAAATGGAAATATTACTATATCATATTTATAGCTCTCCTGTCTTGAGTAAAATTTTGCACATGCTGTTCTAAGAGTGTTGTTTAGAAAAAGGATAAAAATATTTTGGCTTTATGCTGCTTTGTACTGTCTTGTGGCATCATTGTATACAAGTGGAGGCAGAAATTGGAGCATATAAGTAGTGATGTTATGTTATGCTACATGCTACTTTAAGTTTGTTATGTTATTTTTACCATTTTTTCATCTAGACACTTGGTATTTACATATAGATAGCTATTGATTTCTCGTCGCTGTCAAAGTGGGACAGAATTAATGAAATTCAACTTGGATTGCAATGTGGCCAGAGCATGACATGGAGACCCAGTGTGCCCAGTTAGTGGTTTCTTCCAGTGCAGCAAACCCAGGGGACCTGTGCTGCTCCTGTCCTCTCCTTCGTAGCACCTGGTACCCCCTGCTTCTGGCGTGGTCCAGCCCATGAATCCCAAAAACATTTTATTGGAACAGACATTGACTAGAAACATGAAAATTTCCAGGCAGCTCTCCGTGTGTCATCTCATATGCCAGATGCCAAAGATAGCTTTGGGTGCCTGAGCATGCTCAGGTGGCACATGGTTTCTGGCACTCCAGGGGTCTCACTCACTGACAGCTACTGGGTTTTTCATTGCCTGACAAGAACATGATTAATTCAGGCAATGCATTTATTACTGGCAAGTTGAGGAGGAGTAAAATCCTGATGTATTCATCAGCATATGTTTTGTTGGAAGTCTGAAAATGACTGCATAAAACTGATAGTGGTTAGGGACAGCGATGTTTTTTAGGTGATGCCCTGCCATAGGTGTCGTTCCCGTGTCGTGCAGGATTCAAAACAGTAAACTCAGCCTTTAGGAACTGGAATATGAGGTTTCTGAGGGTAGGTTTGACTGCGTGATCGCCTTTTCAACTGCTGAATTGTACAGGGCACACTTTGTTTATTTCTTCGACTACTTTTTCAATAATAGTTATATTTTTGGAGAAAAAAGACTACTTTTTCAATAATAGTTATATTTTTTGAGAAAAAAAAGAATAAACATACAGGAAAACTTCAAATGAGTGCTTTGCTCTCCCTCTGAAGGCAGTTAACAGCAGCATGCCTATTCTTGTGCTGCCACTGAAATTGCTGTCCTCAATCTCTCACCCTTCATTAGAGCATCGACGTATTGGACTTTTTGCTGCCTTGGTGAATGACAGCTGTTTGAATGAGAGGGTGGAGGGCAAAGCGTGCATGTGAGCACTGCTCAGCCATTGCATTGGCAGCATCTTCCACCTCCCAAGAGACCAAGTGGGCAGAGTAAAGCACAGATAAGTCACTGTGGAGGAGGTCAGTCCTCTGCAAAAATAGCCACTGCAACAACAGTATGTACAGGCGGTATGAGCGAGGTCCGGCTTGGACCCCTGGGAATGAGCGGGTTTTGGTGTCTTTCGTTATGTTTTTGTGTTTTTCCCCCTAAATAAGCTGGTTCCAGTTAGCTGGAAAGGGTTAGTTGGCAAGGTTTTGTGCCTTTCTGAGTTATCATCATTTCATAGTATCTTGCATACTATGAGACAAATCCTCAGAATAAAAATGTTTGAGTAAGAGAAGTGACAAAGCAATGTTCTTTTTAGAGTCCTTCAAACATGTAATTTCTCACTCAAAACTCATTATGAAACTTTTCAGTTTGCCCCCTCCCCTTTCCTTGCCTTACCTCTCTTCGCCTCCCCTCCCCACCAGCAAAGTACACCCTGAAAAGTCTCTCCACTTTTAGTTCAGGTTCTTGTGTTTTTCATGAAAAATCTCAGGTAGGGGGAGAAAATCCTTCACAGTACAAGAACTATATTGCCCCATCAGAAGGGAGCAAGGTTTTTAATGAGGTAAGTAGGAAGCAGATGTGGTATTAAAAAGAGAAAATTATTTTTCCTGTGTGTCGTATGTAGTGAGCCAGAGTTCTACAAAAAAGGCCTTAATTTATACCAACAGGATAGCAAAAAAACTGTTATGTTTTCTCCAAACTTTAAACATCCTCTGAATTGCTGAAATGTTAAACACAAAACAAAAAGCAGAGGGTAAGTTCTTTTACAAATTGAGAATTGGGATACAAACAACAGTTGGATAAGGTCAATCGAAATACTTAGATTCAATTTTGACCCTGAAAGAGATTTTAAACTGTTTTAAAATATTAACTAAAATTACCTAATTGAAGAATAAAGAACACATACAAAACATAACTTTTCCTCTAGAAAGTAGCAAAACAGCATTCTGCCGTTTAGAAAATCTTTCCTCCTCTTCCCATTTCCCCATTCTCAAACAAGCTATCAAAACAAAAAACATCTCCCGTCAGGCTTGTGGTGTCTTTTTAAGGACATGGGTTTGTATTACTCACTGTGCATGTTACATAGGCCCAGTAAAGGGCAAAAGCACTTGACAGAGTAGAATGGCACTGGCCACAGGGAAGAAATGGAGAGCAGGCATTAGCTGCATATGCGTGTGCATTCGTGCTTGAAAGCAGAATAAGAAACAGTGGACCCATACTAGAATTCAGTTCATTAGGATTGTTTTGGGGGAGTGTGTGTGTGTGTTTTTTCACCATGTGGATTTATTGAGTAATTGTACGGGGCAAGTTTTAGATGTTCCTAAAGCTAAACTTGATAAGAAACTGCACTGTCATGAGGAAGAGAAAAAAGCTATATCTGCTGAAGTACTTAATTGTAACTTAGAGCAGAAGCAACTATTGTCTATGTATTTATTACATAAAATAAAGAGGAAAATGAAGAAATCTTTAAAATTAGAAAAGATTATTAATTCTATGAAAAAAATCTTTAAATGCTAGGACCCTTAGCCAGGACAGGACAAGGGGGAGAAGGAAAAGGACAACTGAAAATTGGTAACAAGATGAGCAATTGTGGTCTGTGAAGATGCATGAAGTAGTCTATGCTGTCCTACTGTATACAAACAATCTTCTTCACTGTGAAAGGGGTGTCTTTAAAAAGCAGTTTATATAAATTGGATTTCTACACAGCTACATCTGTGAATTACTAGTTATTTACAAGAGCAGTTTGCTTTTTCCCTCTTTGCAAGTTTGACACAAGTTTTGTAAAATTGAAGAATCATCCTTTTTTTTCCCCCTTTTTTGTTTCATCATTGTGGTGAAAGTCTATCGCAAGTGTACATTTCTTCCTTATCTTTTTTGTTTTCATATTTACTGGAATATCATATTATCTCCATTCACATAATCCATGTATCATTAATGTAGGTGCATTTGATTCATTAGTATGCATTGCAGTGGGGAAACCTACTCTTGTTTATGTTAATAATAATTAAAAAACAATCAGCCATTTAATCTTGCTATCTGTGATTTATAAGAGATCTTTCTGTGTGTTTGAGCACACAAACATCAGGGTTTTTCTTAGCAATGAGGGCAGTTCCTGAAAGTATTCACTAGCATCAACTCTAAAATAATAGCAAGGAAACAACTACTTTGAACAAAATCTGTGTTCTCCTAAGATCTACCTCCTTAACATGTCTACCACTGTTCAAAATTACACTAAATCATGTCCAGAGCAACAAACTGTATCAAACATACAGCCTCTAAGTAGCAGGACTACAGTTTGTGTAGCTAGATGATGGCCTGTGTGTGAAGTGCTGCACAACGAATGGCACAGGTTACGTGATGGTTTTTACAAGGGTGCGTTGAGGGTGCTCCCCTCAGTAAACGTGCAGCCCTTCTCAGACTCTGTTTTTTCTGACATACTGAATATTATGTGCTGTTACTCATATCTCTGAAATAGTACGGAAATACCTACCAGGGAGGGAGGTCTGTGCAGTGGGAATCCTGATATAAATGTGCAGAGACAGGGGAGCCTGAGTACGTGCACACATTCGTACGCAACATGAGCAAATTCATTTTGCTCCAGTTGTCAACATGAGACCTAAACCAAGAGTTTGTGTGACAGCCTCTTAAGTGCAAGTTATAAGTAGCTGATAACAAGATATTTCACTGGAAATATTTATGCTACTTCAACTGAGTAGTGGTGCCTGCTATTTTATATACTTTATATTGAATTATGCATCAAATATAACTCTGCCAAAGCTAATATAATTGGAATTGCAAAGGCTAGTGAATCATCTGGAACTATCAATGCATGCATACCCCAGTCCTGGTGGAGAGACAAGGGAGATCCCGGATAGCAATGATGTGTAAGAAATTAGAGCTAATACCTAGCTTCAGTTCTCAAAAAAAAAAAGCGTTCCTTATTAGGAAACTTTCTGGAGATGATTTTGAGAGATAAACCCTTTAACAGGACAGTATGTGCACATCTACTTGAAGGAGCGTAATGAAAGCAAGATTCACTTTGTGTTATGGTAAGGTCAAGAAGATTTTCCTGAATTTCTAGATCAATGATAAATGTCAGTTGAATACCTAAAAATATTTGCATCTATTTGTGTGCAACATTACTGTTGTACAAGGCTTGTTTAGTCAAGCAGCAGTCGAATTTAAAGCAGCTTGATCTCCTTCAACTAGTTTTACCTGCAGTCATTTGTTTGTAAATACAATAATTTGCAATAATTTGCTTACGGTACTGCTGACTGGGAGCTCAGCAGCGTTGAATAATTTTTTCTGTAGGTGGTGTAAACCCAGTAAATGTTTGAGGGTGAGGAAGTTGAGGTCCTGCACAGCTGAGCTTCTGAACGGCCTTTCTGCACCAAGCCATGCACACACACGTGCGCGCACACACACACAAACACACAGAGCCAATAGTCTCAGCAGGTGGGTTGCAGAGTCTGCAAACGTTCTGTTGTGTATCTTTTAGTGAAAAACATTAATACCATAGAGATACCTACCTAAAACCAGAATGTAATAACGTAAAAATAGCTGTAAGAAGCTAGTGAACTGAATCTTCTGAAATGGGACCATATGCGGGTCACATTGCCTAAAGATGCAAAGGATGATTTTGTTTCCTGTTACAGAGGATGGGTAGTTTTTGTCTAGCTAATTGTTAACTAATGATTTAGACGCTTAATTCACAATATTTAATTTTCAGTGCTTCTGCCCAACATGGTGGTTACTAAACTTGTGATGATGTGCAGTTTGGCTTAAAGATAATAAAGAAAAGGAGGCATTGTCCTGCCTTTCTCATCTTTCCCTTGTGACCCCCAAATACATTAAAAAAAAGTAAAGAAACAAGCTTTCACAAAAACTGAATAAGCAAGAGATTTGTGGCATCCTGTGAAAAATATGGGCACTATGCCTGGGTCCTTCATGTGCATTTTTTCTGCAACTTAATGATGATTAGAGTATCTCTAAGTCTAATGTGAAATATTACAGAAGAATAATTATATTTTCTTGCTCAAATGCACAGCCATTTATAATAGTTATTATAGTTTCTGAACGTGTTTATTACAGAGAATTTGCTGAGAAAAAAAAATTACTTGGCTCTGTGGTGTTTCTGATTCAAGAAAAGCAGTAATGACCTACTGTTGGGTTTATTGTACTTCTCATTGAAGCAGCTGGCTTTGGCCATTCTCAGAGTAAGGATATGAACCATAGTTCTGATACAATACAAAAATTCCTGCTTTCCTCTGAAACCATCTGGTTCTACCTGTGTTCTCAGTATTTTTAGCATTGGTGAGAAATAGTGTAATACTCACAAATATTCACAAAAGCTCTGAGTCTTTGTGTAAGTTTCAAATAATTAGATTTATTTGTTTTAGTTCAGTTAATACAGAAGACTAAACTTAACTTTTAGCCTTGTCTCCAACACAAAATTAAGAACTTCTAAAGACTGGCTCTGAATAGGATAGGATGACCTAACAGAAACTTAATGCAATTTGTGGGATTTTGGGTTTGTTGGTGGTTTTTTTTTTTACTTTTAATTGAAATGTTATGTAAACATTGGACCTTAGAAGTACACTTGATAATATCTCCAACACTTTGCATCGAATAGTCATGAAGTGCTTTTTCACAGCTGCACCAGAAATAAGTACAGAGTCAAGTCAGGTGAATGGGTGCCCACTTTAAGCTGGATTTAGACATGTCTTGTAATCAGAGCAAAAGAGATAAAAATGTAACTTGTCCATTCACAACTTGATAGAGTGGAGGCAAACTTTTGATTACAAGATACTCAGAATAATTAAATTCCTTACTCAGAATGCGAATGCAGCCCCGAATCTCACAGGCTTGGAGGAATGTGTCAAGGCTATTTGCTTTTTCCAGCACTGGTCACAAATCTCTGAAATCGCTGTAGTTAAAATACTGCTAATGACTAGCTCAATTACCTTCAAAAGGATTTTGCCACTTCACAGTTTAACATTTTAAGATGGCCCGGTTATCAAATGAACTCCTCTTCCTTGTCCATCAGTGTTTTTCCCCTTCCCAGATACAGTAGGGAACATTTCATAGTTTCAAGGGCATTCCTGGCAGAAAGTACATAATAATATTAATTGCAAAACTCTCCAGGTGCTTGTCAAAGTTCTGAAGAGATGAGCCTGCACTGGCATTGTGTATTCAGATAAAGCTCTGGAAGCAGCAGGATGCTTAGATTTAGTACTGCTGCCAGAAAGCAGGGACAGTCTGCTGCTAATGGGTTGCCTGTCAACAGTGCTGTGCACTTATGGAAACTGCTGGCAATTTCATTTTATATTTTACCTAACGTTTTGGGGCATGTCCTAGTGGCTCTTGACAAAGTATTGTGATAGTGGAAAAAAAGGACAGAAACAGTCCACTGAGCATTAAGATGACAAAAACTATTAAGATCTTAAACAAATCAACACTGATAGATCCACACACTTGGGATTTTTATGCTGAAAGTTGTAGTCTAGCATGGAAGTTGAAGTTTTGCATACATTCAAAATGTACGGGTCTGTTTTGCAATCCTGACTGTTACTGAGGTAACTGAATAGTCCTCTCTAAATAATAATTTAGACACAGGTTATTACTGAAGATGAGAGAGGGGCTCAAGAGAATTCATTGACCCAAATTTTAAAAGACGAAAGCTGAGTCGTGCTGATGTCTAGATGATGACTGTTGTAAAAATATTCACGCTGGAAGTTCGGGTTGTCACCTCCTCTTGGTGTGTGAAAGAAGAGTGCAGCTAAAGAAAAACTGGGGTGGAGGGCTTGCAAAGATAATTCTCCAAAATGGTACCTGAAGCTTCATCTCTTGAAGCTTGTCCAGGAGCCTGGACAGATGTGGCTAGCCAGCTGGAGCTGAATGATACCAGTGGTGTTCAGCTGCTGACTTCTGGAAGTTTGAAAATCTTATAAGGGACTGTTATGTAATTATCCTTCACATTTGGAAATCTGATATGGCATTGTTTCGTGCAATATTAACTTCCTCTGATTATGTTTTGTTTGAAAGACTATATCTAGTATAGGTTGGTGTACCCTTGTGTCGTGGTTTAATTTCAGTCGGCAACTAAGCACCAGCAGCCGCTCCGCTCACTCCCCCCCACCC
>NW_008796051.1:3745361-3760545 GCF_000699145.1 Aptenodytes forsteri | reverse complement strand
CATGGGAAGCTGAAAAGTCCTTGGCTAGTGTAAGCATTACCTAGCAACAACTAAAACATGGGTGCGTTATCAACTTTGTTCTCATCCTAAATCCAAAACACTGTACCAGCTACTAGAAAAGAAATAAACTCTATCCCTGCCGAAACCAGGACACCTTGAGAAAAAGAAAAGCACTCTACGGATACTTTTCTAAGTTGTGCAAGACCTTTCAGAGTTCACAGTAAACTTTAGAGGTATATTAATGACTCCGAACCCCACATCATTTGTTACATAAAAGTACTGCTTTCGGATTTTTCTGGATGGCTCCAGATGACTGGGAATTGGTATTTTCATTACAACTGCTTGTCTTGTTTCCTAATATTTACTAAAAAATAAATTTAAATCTCCTAAAACTAGTGTTTAAATGTGTTCAGCCCTCTAGTGTCACTTGTCATTTGCATGACAACAGGAGTTTTAGTCCCTGTGGAAAAAAAAAAATCTTATAAAAGTCCTACTTTCTTTTCTTCCCTACCTAACCCTTTTCTTTTTTAGTACTGATGAAGCAAACTTCACTTTCTTTCAGATTGGCTTCAGCAATCATAGTGCAAATTTTTCTCTATTATACGACGAGTTCTCCCAACTTTCTCCTAATCAGATCATTAGAGGTGATGAAATTAAGAGAATATGAAAAAGCAAGCCTACTTCCACAGACGGAAGGCCACTTAGGAAGGAGCTTAGTTTGAGAACAGGAACATGCAAGAAGTTTGTTTAAGAAAAAGAAAAAACAAGAAAAGAAGGGATCATTCAAGGGACTGTTTAAATCAGTCTTGCACTCTTTTTTATCAACATTGATATCAACAATATCAATGCCTGTTGATATTTTATACTTAAAATATAGATATAATAATTAAAAGAAAAAAAAATCTTTGCACTGATCTTTCAAAATAAGCAGTGAAAATTGCATGTATTCTTCAAAGCAATCCTTCATTTTATGTGATGGTGATGTGATATGGATGTCTTAGCCCAGTTATTTGGATAGTAGTTATCACGAGGAAACACCGTATCATTTACTGCATAAATGTTGCAACTAATTGACAGTGTCATTTTTAACTCAGGATATAATCATTGCTGCTCTTTTAGAAAATGGAAGTAATATGATAATTGGTGCTGAAATTTGCTTATGGCATGCACACAGATTTAGGCTGGGGTGGCTGTACTGAATTGCTGTGTGACAAGGAGGCCCAAGACACCATTAGGGACCTTTGAGTTTGTTTTATGCAAATACTTGGGAGGCAATCTATCCAAATCCACACGAAATCAGCAATAAATATAAGTAGGAAAAGTGTCACTGAGAAATAATTGGATTTTTCACAGCTTTTCCATAGTTTAGAGACAGGAATAGGAGCTAGATCTGTTGGGTCCTAGTCCTGTTGTCTATCCTGTGCTGTACACACGTTCCCATTGCATTTTTTTTTTCTAAAACCAATGTTACTGGATTATGGCTTGAAGAATATATATTTTTTGAGGATATTCTGAAGTCTACAGACACTCTGTAAAGTCTGGTTATGAAGGTGAAAATTAGAATAGGAACATGATAGAGCAGAAAGAGCAAATCCAATACAATCTCTAAAGCGCTTAAAATGTCGTCCACATTCTTTTTTTTATAAATGAAAACATGCTATAAAATTGAACTCTTTACCACACCATAGATGTATTATTAATAATGCCTGAATATAAATTGAATCCTCTTTCATCCAACCACTCCTGGAATTGGAATGATTTTAAATTAGAGATACAAAAAAAGAAAATTGTAAAATTTCAATCTGAAATAAATTGGACATCTTTTTACTATTATTGGTTACTTTCAATCTTTGTGTATTGCACAGTGTATTTTACAGTGAGTTCAGAGTGTATGTAGCCATCAATTTTTAGTCAAGATGGAAATATCAAAATGGAATATTTTCTTTTTGCAGGCCTTTTTTCCTAACATTTGGGAAGGACAATTAAAAGATCTTTTTAAAAACCATGTTATGACATTTCTTATTGTTAAATAAGTAGAATACCTAGACAAATTAATGAACATTGGGCGTGTCATATTCAGTGTTGCTTGAGAAATAAAGCTCTTGTGGCTAGCAACTGAGGAGAGTAAGCTTTCTGTGCTAGGCCGCAAAAAGGAATAGGTGAGGAGGTAAGGAGACATAAAATAATGAGCTGTCCATCAGGTCTTTTTTGAGGACCCTATAAATTGACAGGTGCAGATTCTTCTAATTTAGATAAATGTTGGTTTTGTTTGTATATGAGCTAGTAGCCATTTTTCTATAGTCATAGTAACAAAATTGCTGTCTGAATCAATTGAAACCCTACCATATTTCAAATTAAAGGGAAAGAGAAATTGTAATTTCTGTATAGGGTTAAAGCCTGTGTACATACACGTTTTCTATATTTACTGCTTATTTCTTGTATGTTCAACAGTGTATCAGCACATACTGGAAAGGTAATGGTAAGGACAAAGCGGGTCTTTTGGCCAGGCCAGAGATCATGTGATCAAATTTCTGGCTTAAACCAGTGACTCTAGATAAGGGCATATGCTCATCACACACTCATTTTGTGCATAGTGGCAGAGGTTGCTGTCTAGTGAACAGGACATTTGTAGCTCTTTGGAGTACAGGATATTGAGATTAATTGCAGAATGTTTCACAGCAGATCTGTGGGATCTGAATCCAATACAACTAGTGCTAAGACTTCATATGGGTTACAGAAACACATGTAGTCTATTGTACAAGGTACACTCTCTGGTATAGTTACTAATCCTGCAGGTATTACTATATTATCAACACATCTCTTTAAAATAAATGCTGCCTCACACTAGGAAAAAAACATCAAATTGATTCAGCAGTTTGTGTGCAGGTATTTGATTTCAGTCAGAAACCTCTGAAGTATATTTAGTCTTAGATCCTTTTATACCTGACACTGAGGAGACAGAATTTCCTTTCCAAGACTCATAAAGGTAAATTGTTACAGCAATGACACTTCTGCCATTTCACCCTAGAGGGGTTTCAGCCTTCTCAGTTGTTAGCCAGGTTAAAGGATTGTGATCTGTTGATTGAATGAAGCATCTGTGAAAGCAATAGTATAAAACTCCCTAGAGACCACCTCTTGTAAAACATGTCATCATTATGGCTGCACATTCATGATCTCTAGGTAGCAATGCTTTATGTACGCTACCGGAGTTTCTTCTTACTGACACCTTCAGTTAATACAGAACCCAAGCATTGCAGTCTTCTGCATAAGGAGCAGATCATAAAATAGGAATTTCTAGGCAGAATCCAACACACTGTCAATAGGGGGTAAATTGCCTTTCATTGTCATGTGAAGATGAAAATCGTGTATAGCCTTCTGTGAGAAAATCTATGCTTTTCTTTTCTCGCAGGTAAGCAAGCAGGTACATTCAGATTTTTTTTTTTTTTTTTTGCATTACTGGTACAATTCAAAAATGTTTGTAGTGGCCTTAATACAAGTAGGTCTCTACATAAATGAAAATAACAGTCAAGTGGGAGCAGCCTACAACGTTATTTACAGGAACACTGTTTGACCTAAGTGAATTATTTTATAAGACATTAATAAGTTTCACTGAGTTTCAACACAGACTTGATGGACTGGGTAAGTGTTGAAATTTAAAATGCTAGAAAACATAACTGGACATTTTCTTTCAGGAATCATGCTTAGATGCTTGCTTGGAACTTTTCAGATAAATCTAATCTGTCATTTGAAGTCACTATAAGAGAGTGACATCACTAAAAACATCTCTGAAAATGTCATTCAAGCAGATGCAGAAATACCTGGTGATGAATTTTCGAATCATCGTGACCTATAGACATGACCTATAGACATGACCAAATTACTTAATGTGGCATAGAAAAATGTCCTGAATGAGAGTGTTAGATGACATTAAAACCGACTTCCAAGGAAAATAGAGTGAAATGTGTTTTATTTATCACTGTTTGCTTAAATTAAGGAATTAAAAATATATAAACATATACGTTATTCTTTCTAAATCTGGGAAAGTGGGAGTGAAGCCATAGTGCTGAGTTACAGTGCAGAGTAGCCCAGTTGGAGAAGATTCAAAGGCGATGAACAAGAATGACTGCAGGCTATAGGAAGCATTTCTTCTTAGAGAAAGTGGTATCCTTTAGCCTGAACAAAACACAGCTGTTGTTAGAGATGACATCATTGTCTAAAAGCTGCTGAAGGGAACAGAAGAAGAATTTGTTGCCTGGGTCTATGTAAAATAAGACAAGTACAAATGGATTCAAAAGGCACTGAAAAGATCCGAAGGGACCAGATATGTTACTCATGACAGATCTTTGCCTGGATAAAATTATTCTTTCTCCAGGTGTAAGTGCATTTATACTATTACTAGAAGTGGTAACAAACAGCTAACGAAGGAAACCTTTTTGTACACTGTTGTGACTAGAGACGGGTGTACATACATTTGTATGTAATACTCCTCTTCCTCCTCTCCCTGGCAAACACAACAGCATTTATTGTGGTCGGAAGTGCCCTGAACTTGGAAAATGGTATTTGGGATAATGTCTGTTTTTGAAGAAGAATGTAGCTTTTACTACAACTTTGCAATGAGTAATTTTTGGATACTTTTTTTTTTTTTTTTGACTAATCCAAGGAGGGACTTATTCTTGCAGCTTGACCAATGGTGCTGAAACAGAAAAAGATGAGGAAAATAGTATAATCCTTGGTCCTTGTAAGATGGCCACTGAAATTACAATGTGTTCTGTGCCATGGCTGTGCTCAACTAAGTAAATTTGCTCCTCAGACCCTGTATGCAGGATCTCTATGCAGGCAATGCGTCCAATGACGAACACCACAATGATAACGTCCTTGGTGGAAACTATTCAAAAAATCAAAACGTGAGAACGTTATTTGTAGTACTGTTGTCTCTGCATTATGTAGATCTGTAGCTGTTCTCACTGGTTCTCTGATTAAAGCCTTGCAATTGCAGGTAGACCTCACAAAGGTAGAATTCTTACTGTACTTGTTAGAAGAAAAGAGCTTTTTTAGACATTTTTAGACTTTCATACAGAAACAAATATACTTTTTTAAAAAAACCCTCATTTTTGGAGACCTTTTGCTAGGAAGATTATTTTCCAGTAGTTACTGGAGACAGTGGGAGGTAAACCCAGGTTAAAGGGTCACACAATAGTTTTTAAATTTGGACAACATTAGGCTGCTTCTTTTTCTTCTCTATTTTGTGCTCAGAAAGGAAAGCTGATTGGATTGTCTTGCAGTTACAGGATGTGCCTAAGATTTATTGGATCTAAATTAAATTCCCAATTTTAATTTCCTCCATAGCTTTTGTCAAGCTATATAATCTTTCCATTCCTTTATTTCTTTGTTTTAAAACTGTGAAAATACCTTTATCTGGCTTGTCTCTTTATATAAGCTTTCCCAAATAATGGTGTCTTGTCAGTGACTTGAACTTTTTCAGGGACCAAATGGAGTGACTAACATTATTTAAAAATATATGGATGAAAAAGAAAAATGGTGATAGTAACTTTAAAATATATTTTGCTATTTCAAAGGAGGTTATATGTGAAGAAAAAATTATTTGGGTAAATTCTTTAAAATGAAATGTAGTAAGAATACAACATAAGTTTCAATGAAAATTTACATTATAATTGACAGAGGAAGAAGGGAGAGGAATAAGGTTTTTTGTAAGGGTTTATTCATAGGTAGCGTGACAAGACAGATACTTGAATACAATCCCATTTGTCCATCATAAACAGAAATGTCAGCAGCTGGGCAAAATTTTTACCATAGTCTGGATCTCTGAGTCTCATAAGGACTGTGGAAGTAGAACAGACACGAAACCTGGAGGTAAACAGTCTCTCCTAAGAGTTAGAAGTTTAAATAAATCATGTACCTCTTTTTATTCAAATAGCTGTCTGAGAACCTAAGTTTTGTGTAATTTATACCATTTTTATCACATAATTTCTCTGAATTTAGCAGAAAAAATGTGTACCAGAAATGGCTGTGGGATTGCACACCTTTTCTCAGAGTTTATGAGGAATACCTGTATTTTTCTCACCTGCTATACATAGATCCAAACGTTTTTCTTGTTTGGTCTTTTCACTCCATTCTTTTCCTCTTTTTTTAATTAATGTGACTTCAAAAAAAAAACCCACCTTAATATTTTCTTAGTCTTCATCATTGACCATGTGGATTGACCATGGATACTTCTGTGTATTTCCATTGCAGTGTACAGATATTAAAAAAATACTGGTTTTGAAACTTTCTTAATACATCTGGCTTACTAATGAGACTCATTCCTTTTTCAGATATGCTCTCTGCATCATTTTCTTGGTCAGGAGTAGCTCTTTGGTTGGCATAAGTAATAATACAGCTTAGCCACTTTTGCTGTTTCTTTCTCCTGTCATTTCTTCATACGGTGAAGTAACTAGAAGAGAAATGGCTAAGCTTACAGAAAATGTTGAACAGTTCACTTGCATCAAAACAAGTCCCAAGAGATGTCAGTAACCTTTGCAGAAAAGATAGTAAAGAGCAAGATGTTGACTGTAACTTTTAGGTTGGCAGTTTTCTTATCAAGAGCTGCAGTAATGTCTTGGTTTATGCACTCCATTTGCTCTCATTGAAAATGCAGAGTTCAGGCGTGTCGCACACTTAACATTCAGCAACAGTGGAATCACTGCGTCTTACAAGAAGTTACTCTGTCTTACAAGGAAATGCCTGTTAACAATTTGTTAAGCTGAACTCAGGAGGAGAAAAGGGCATCTGAATTATGAAAATCTAGTCTTTCCATATGTTACAATAGTAATACTCATAAGCGAGTCAGCCTCTTTCTGGCAAGACCAAGTCCTGGTGTATATGCAAGACAATGACTTCCTTATCTGGCTTATACTGACAGCTATATTAATTCATTTTTTTTTTTTTTTTTTTTAAATAAACACTCCATTTCCATCTAGTCCTCTGGAAAGATGGTACAGCTTTTTATAGCAGTTAAGGAATGAGAGCAGCAGTCCCCCTCTCTCTTCACTGCTATGTTTTTCAACTTTAAATTCCTTCTAGACCTAATATCAAAGAAAGCAAGCTCACTAACAAGACCAATCTGACTGTGATGAGGGAAAACCTTGATTAATAATTAAATGTATATTTTAGGCAGTATTGTGGCCTAACCTTGTTGTAGATTGTGCGACTTTTTTTTCTTAATGCAAAATACTGTGATATGAGATAGAGCTGATAGTATTGAATTGTGTTGCTTGGAAAGTATGATTATGTGGGGTGCTGAATTAATAAACTGAACACTGACATTAGTCTTGTCTTTATCTGTGAGATGGTCAACGGCTGAAACAGAATGGGTTACTGAGTTACTAAGATACAGTACATAGCGTTTGAAATTTTTTCATCTCAGCTTCCTGAACCCTCCAGAACTACGTTAAATATTGCAGCTGCAGCATTCTTTTAAGTTCTACTACACTTACAGGAAGCCTGGATATTTCATCTTGGGTTCTCTTTTTTTTTTTTTACTTTTCTCTCCTATCATGAAATTGCAGTAATCAGTTCTCTGTTTTCCAGAGGCTAATTTTAAAGTTAGTTTTCCAAAAGTGTGATTTTTTTCCCTTTGTATAGTGATAAAAATCACCAGAGTCAAACCCTGACTTTGTGGTACCTTGTAAGTGTTTTTGCAGGAAGATGATGGCTTGATGAGTATACAGAAGAAGCTGCAGATAGTATTTCTTGGATTTTCTATTTCTCTTACATCTGCATTTCCTTAGATAAGTTAATTTGGTGGAATAAAAGATGTGAAAAAGGAATAATGAATCTGCATGCCATGGGCAGAATAAATGTTGGATTATTAGAGTCTAAGAAATATGCTTTTTTTACATCTCTCATGTAGCCTATAAAATCCTGAGAAACAGTGTTGGTTTTTGCAGATTTAATATAACTACCTTTTCTAAACAGCTGGGAAACAATTTTTCCCCAAAATGAAAAGGGTTTTAGAGTTAGTCTTTTCCCCTGTAGTACCCATAAGAAATTAGGAATATGAAGATTTTCCCTTCCAGATCAAACCTGAGTTTTCTCAGGACACCAGCTTTCAAATATGGAAAATTAGTATTCCTCTCATGCAGTTGCACTTAGCTTAATAAGAAATCCTGAATTATCTAAAGTAGAAGTCATCAGTCATCTATCCAAGTTATTCTACCTTATAATCGCTTCTGTACTGAAGTGTTCATATTTGCATAAAATGTTGAAAGATTTTTATAATACTACTTTTTCATATTTTCTCTCATGCAAGGAAATAGCAATCATTTCAGTAAGCATTTCTGTCAGTTATATGAAGACATTTGAGATCATGTTATAATGTGTTCTAGCTTTTCAGTGATTTAGATGAAGCAGAATTTCACATTCTCCTTTTTCTGTAGGGTACAAATCGCATCAGTGATTTAAATAGATTAGGAGACTGTCATTGTAATAGAGAACACCAGGGACTCAAAACACTGCAGATTACGTAATTGGTGAGGTGTGTGTTTTAGTCTTCACCAGCGTGGACAGTTCCTAACATGATGAAAATCGGTACTGAATAATGTGTCAAGAAGAGAAATTAAATAAAGCAGCAACCATACATGACAAAAATAACACACTTCTGAATGTAGCGTAAAGGCAATTCTGCTCATTTGTAATACCCATAGGAACAATTTGTAGGAAATACAGGGGGAGGTAAATGCATTTTAATTTAACATTAAGAATCCAGAAAGTCATGGTTAATAATGCTTAATGGGTATGTCATGACTGTATTCCTGGGCACAGTAAAATATGTATCTGCCATTTATACTTTGTGAAATGCTATTAGATTATACAAACTGTATCTGTAGTTTCCTTATTATGACGTACTAGCGGTAATGTTTCCAACCCTTCTTTAGAACATTTCTCTGTTTACAAAAAAAAATGCTTTCTTTCAAATTTTTAAGAGAAATTTTCAGATTTCTCTCTGGAAGACAGTATATTGTTAAACATTAAGAAAAACATTTTCTAGCATTTGATATTCCAGAGCCAATTTAGAAAGCTTGCACATTGCATGGAAGCCTTCTAATTTTTCTATGCAAAACCAGCTAGATTAGGAAAAAGTGCAGAATTTCTTGGCAAATTTGAAGATTTGGACTTTATAGAGGCAGTTTTTTAATTCTGGGAGGAATGAGATAACAGTATCAACACATAAAAAGACAATTTTCAGGTTCCTCAGCCTATTTCAGTTTTTTTGTGCTGAGAAGTGGAAAGTGAATGATTTTTTTAAACTAAATTTTCATTCATAAATGGTTCAGTGCAGGATCCACCAAGCAGGACATGGATTGATACCCTGAGAGTCAGCAGTTACACTTTAGACTTCTGTGGAACTGCAGCTGGAGTAGAAGACAGGAACAAAATGCTGGTAGCTTCACTTAATCATAATGCAGATGTTCTGTGAATAAGTGATCTAGTGCAATTCCTTACCCCACCATTAAAATTAAATCTTTCTCTGTAAATTAAGAAGTATGGAGTCTCCTGACTTGAGCCCGTACTCCAGATCAATATATTGGTTATCACATTGTAAATTGTTCATTCGTACCTCCCTAATAAGATCTGAATTTTATTTCAATGCAGAACTTCATTTCAGTCCCAAAACTTTTGAAAATAGCTGATGATCTCTAGTTAGGTCTACTCTAAAAGTCAGCCTAAATATATTTAACATCACTAGTTGCTCGTGTATGGAAAAACTGGAATATTTTCTAAGCAGTTAAAACCTCTGTTACTTGAACAGAACAATCAGCTGTCTGCTATATAAAAAGTCATAGTCAAGTGTTTCTCATGTCACTTTTGGGATGCCATATCCATAAAATTATTTGAAGAAATCCATAGTGTCTCTCTTTAGATAATTCACAATTATATGAAAAATAAATACATCTTTTAGGTAATCATGATGAAGATGACTCTCTATTTTTTCTTCTTTTTTTTTTTTTTTTTTTTTTTTTTTTTAGAATAGAATAGAATAGAATATTCAAGTTGGAAGGGACCTACAATGATCGTCTAGTCCAACTGCCTGACCCCTTCAGGGCTGACCAAAAGTTAAAGCATGTTATTAAGGGCGTTGTCCAAATGCCTTGGACATTGGACAGCTGACAGGCTTGGGACATCGACCACCTCTCTAGGAAGCCTGTTCCAGTGTTTGACCACCCTCTTTATAAAGAAATGCTTCCTAATGTCAAGTCTGAACCTCCCCTGACACAGCTTTGAACCATTCCCATGCGTCCTGTCACTGGATCCCAGAGAGATCAGCAGTTTCTCAGACGTTTGTTCTTTACTCTTACTCCTTATGTTCTTTCAGGTGCTATGCCTTTCTATTGAAATAGTTGGTTTTGCCATCATACTTTCCACAGTGTTTGTCCTCACAACAATAATTTCCTTTTTGCATTCATGAGTCTTCTTATTTAGATACACTTCCAGCAATACCACCTCTCTGTAGAACATAAAGAGTACATTGTACTGCATATTCTTTTTTCTCTGTTTCTTATGCGACCCAAACAGCTCCCATATGACTGACCCTTGTCTTTCTTCCATACTGTATCACCTTTGAGCCAATAAAGAATGGTGTCACTTAAATAATTTCTGTTATTCCTCAGAATCTGCTGTCTAAGAAACAAGTAACAGCAGTAGGCTGTGCTGCTAGGTATCACTGTTTTAGTTATCCCAAGCTTGTGTACAAGCCAACCTAAGGCTGTAGAAAGGAGAGGTCTACAAATTCTGCAGGAGCCAGTGAGAGTTACAGATACTTTCTTCTGGGGACAGACATCATGACTGTTAATGGTATCAAACTGACAATATTGTGGTGTAAACTCTAAAATTAATCACATACTTTTCTGATTTCCATTAGTGCATATGGCCGCTTTTTCCCCTTTCCTTGTGTCAACTGAATATGTCTTGATAGGTTTATTTTTAAGGTGGAGTGAAAGAGTAAGCTGTATGATTTTAAAATCAGGTAACACTAACCACAGAGAAAGAAAGGATAGACCAGTGGCCCCTTCGTGTGTATCAGCTCTGCCATTTTTCTCTCTGAGATACAAGTCAAACAATCTGCAGCCCTATAAAAATTCTTGTCAAGAACCTAGAGTTCTTCAGCTGGAAAGCAGAATGCCTTTATCTAGATCTCTGGAAGGTTGTGATGTGTGACTTTTTAAACAAAGCTTTAAGCATAAGCAAGTTGATGTCTTGAATTAACAAAATAAAGAGGATAACAGGGGAATTAACAGCAGAATGGTGAACTATAATGGACTTTTAGACCATGATTCTTTGCCATATATGAACATACAGTCCTGGAAAAATTGTTTAATTTCATCATGTTTAATTTCTTCTTTGCACAAATTAAGCTCATCTTCTTTTAGTTCAGGGAGTATGCCTCCCCAGAATGGGAATCTTCTTTGTACAGTATCAACAACATCTAATGCAAGTGGATCCTGATTCCTATTCACTTTCTGATCTTCTGCAGTAGTTACTTCAAAAATTGTATTTAATACAGTTTTGGAAAATTATAGACATTTGCATAGGAATTGCAAACTGTAAGAAATTTGTTTGAGTAAGAAAACAAATGACTATGCATGTATCAGGCTATATTTTTATATTTGCTTTTATAAGCAAAATGAAAAGCAATATGATGGCATAAATTGATTTATTCCCATTTAGGCCTTTTATGAGACTGCTAGACAAATGTGCTTCATATTAGATATTGGTTGTCTGGAATTAACTTAGTAAAATGCTTACTCTGCTTAGGTACTAAATGGAGGAAGATTGAAGCACAGCGCTTGGTACTTGCTTCATAGTACAAGGTAGGATGAGTTTTGCTGCTGTGTTCATTGGCTCCAGGACAAAAATATAAATAAATCAATAGCATGTTTAACACCTTTTTTGAGATACATCATGGTTTATAAAATTGACCTCTGATTTTCCCTAGACTGGTCCGTCCCCCCCCGCCCCCACAAAATTTAAGAACATAAACAGTTTTCAATTACTTTTTTAGTTTCCTGAAGTGTTTGGCCTCATGCTGTATTTCAAAGTCTTAAAAATACACGCTGTATTTCAAAAAGCTGTAAATAGATGAAAAATTAATTAGTGTATCAGAGTACATAATAATACATAACACTGAAGAAGTCTAAAATTTAAGAGTTCAGTCCTACTACAACAGCTACAATCATTTGAAATTCTTATATTTATTTCAGTAGCGCCAAGGTTAGATCTCAAAAATTATTCAGTGCACACAGTTCAGAAAAGAGAAAATCTCTGAGGGATTTAGGTGATCCATTTTCTGAGGACTGCAGATGCCTTTTTACTTTTGAGATCTGCTGAGTGTTCAGAGAAGATGACAGATTCTCAGCTGAGATCTGAAAAAAGAAATTAACTCCATGGAGATTCTGGAGTGTCAGTCTACCCTATTCCTTCACAAATAGCTTGAGCTGTGTTTCTTGATGTGTTGGTTTAGTAATATTTATTTAGGTGTTTAAAATTGAAGTGCTTTATACACTCCTTAAGCATTAATTTAAGTCCAGGCTAGACATGTCATTAGTCTAAATCAGGAGAATGTAATGAGTGCTCAACCAAAGACATAATATGTAAACTCATGGTCAGATGACAACTCTTTTTACTACTGGAAAAGAATTAACTACTTTTAAAATAAGTATGGTGGCCCATTTCCTGTCTAGAAAGAGTAAATTCAGTTGTTAGATTTCTTGTGCTGCTTTTCTGGAATTTAAGAGTTCCAGTCTTAAGTGCCCAGATATACTTGCATATTTATAGGAACTGAGCATTGCTATAATCACCTGTAAAAATTTGTCAAAGACCATTATAAATTTTGTCAAATATTTCTAATACTTTCTTCAGTTCAGTCCATGAAAATCAACTAGAAAATATGCCTGCCTTTTCAGTCTGCCTTGGATCTGCCACTGCAAAAATAATGGCTAACTGAAAAAACATCATAATCTTCAAAGCAGAAAATGCTGAATACCAGATTTGATTTATCAGATATTTGCAAAATTATCCATCATTTTTGAAGAATGAGTTTCTTGTAAAAATAGGCCTTTCAGTCAGTTTGTGAGTGTCTAAAAGCTCTGCTACCTGAAGTCCTTATGTATTTATACTTAACCCTGCACCTAGGAATGTCTCCTATAAAATCAAGGGAACTTATATACAGATTTTAAACTGATACACATTTGCAGGCTTGGACCACAAACTTTTACAAATAAAATTTATTATCTTCTGAATGATCTCTTTGTCGGATATTGCTAAGTAGATATCTAATATCTACTTTGGAAAAGTTTAGCAAGTTATTCACAATTTTTAAAAAAATTACTTCAGTAGAGTCTAACGAGCTAGTTGAAATGCTGAACAGGAAAACAATGTTAAGGGTAGCTCTTTTCTACCTTCTCTTTGGCTTCATATAGAGGTTTTCTTTGTAATGAAATAATTTTCCCATCATATCTCCTGTCTGGTTTCTTCTGAATCTCAGTTAAATTTTCTATCCTTTGCATTCTTTCTGTCAGGTTTGTACAATTAAATGGAGATTTCCCTTTTGAAGGGAATATTTTGGGCATGCATACGTTACATGATACTCTGAATGCTTATGTGCTATTAAAATTGGTGACTAGTTTTTCAAGCCTAGAGAGAGACTTTGAGCAGAATTAAGTCTGATTTTAAAAGTCAGGCCGATAGTATATAAAGACAGAGGATCAAATGGCTGCTAGACCTTTGGGTGTTCTTCCTTATTTTATTCCTTCATGAGAGACGTGATAGTAATATAGCCTCCTAATTTTTTTCTTTAGCAGAGAACTGCAGCTGTATTCACGTGTTGAGAAATGGTAAAGCATATTCACTCTCAGAGAGTGCATGATTTCAAATTATCTTCATGGTTTTTCATCCACACCTTTCTGAGTTTTTTCTGCTACTCAAAGCTGTTATTGGATTTGGGGCACTTTTATTTTTCAAATTGTTTTAAGTCATTTTTTATTTCTTCCCTCCACTTGATCAAGTCTCTTCACCTTTCTGCCTATATTATCAGTCCATGATTTGTTGCTTAATTTATTTCCATTTTGACAAGTTGCAAACTTGCAATTAATTCACAGATAATGTGAGTATGTATTCTGGTACCAGTAGTCTGAAGAGTCATAGTACCATACTCTTTGGACATATAAAACCCTGAAACTCAAAGTAATGTAATCTTGCTCTTAAAAAGATACAGTAAATCTACCGAATGCTTATAATTCTAATTGTGTGGCTGAATTTGAGTTATAAACTGTATTTTGAATTATCATGTCTCCATTTTGCCTGCTACATGAGTGAGACACATGGAGATAAGGAAAAGTTTATTACACCTACCTTTTCTTGGAAGAAAATAGACAGCATTCAGGTTATTTTTAGTGTATAGATGAGTGTATAGGAGTGTCCTGTGTATTCCCACATACCGACTGTGGTAAGACTGTTATGCTGCTTCTCACTGAAATCCCACATTGCAATTTCTTTAAATTAAAATGTCGTATTATTTTTATAGTTAGGAATTGAAGGAATAGCTTTTTTTCAATGTCTTAATGTTTTGTAGAAAGGTTAGAGTGCTTCCGTAGTGTACCTTGCTGGAAAAGTAATGTAGAGGCATGTCAAAGAAGTGATCTCTGTTATGTCATGGACTTATGAAAGCAGAAATCATAGAGGATTTGAGAGGAGGGATCTCTCTTTCAAAAAGTTCTTGTATTCTTAATAATGCTTCTTTTTATCTGTAGATCATAGAATCATAGAATCATAGAACAGTTTGGGTTGGAATGAACCCTTAAAGATCATCTAGTTCCAACCCCCTTGCCATGGGCAGGGACACCTTCCACTAGATCAGGTTGCGCAAAGCCTCACCCAGCCTGGCTTTGGACACTTCCAGGGAGGAGGGATCCACAGCTTCTCTTGGCAACATGTTACAGTGTCTCACCACCCTCACAGTAAAGAATTTCTTTCTAATATCTCATCTAAATCTACCCTCTTTCAGTTTAAAACTGTCACCCCTCATACTGTCACTATACTCCCTGATAAAGAGTCCTTCCCCATCTTTTCTGTAGACCCCCTTTAAGCACTGGAAGGCTCCTATAAGGTCTCCCCAGAGCCTTCTCTTCTC
>NW_008796051.1:3742939-3745326 GCF_000699145.1 Aptenodytes forsteri | reverse complement strand
TGCTGAGGGCTCCAGAGCTGGACGCAGTACTCCAGGTGGGGTCTCACCAGAGCAGAGTAGAGGGGCAGAATAACCTCCCTCAACCTGCTGGCCACGCTTCTTTGGATGCAGCCCAGGAGATGGTTGGCTTTCTGGGCTGCGAGCGCACATTGCCAGCTCATATTTAGTTTTTCATCCACCAATACCCCCAAGTCCTTCTCTGGAGGGCTGCTCTCAATCCACTCATCACCCAGCTGGTATCCATGTTTGGGATGCCCCGGCCCAGGTGCAGGACCATACACTTGGCCTTGTTAAACTTTATGAAGTTTGCACGGGCCCATCTCTCAAGCCTGTCAAGGTCCCTCTGGATGGCATCCCTTCCCTCTAGAGTATCAACCACATCACTCAGCACTCACTCAGATTTCAGAATCAGTCATGGAGATCAGCTGAGAACTGTTATTCTGTGTTGTGTCCCATCTTAGGTTCCCGTCCTTTGCCCATAAATGAACAAGTAAGGAAGAGTGTAAGAAAATGAGAATGTATAGCTTCTGGCAGTCCATGTTCTAGGGACATTCTGGGCTGCAGGTTGCCTCAAACCTGCTGTATTTAGCTAAGGACAGGTTGTGTGAGCTTCACTTCTAATATTTTTGGATTCCACAATATCCTCGGACCTTTATCCCTTCTCTTCTAGTTCCTATCTTATTTATTGTCTTCTTAAATAGCATTTGTTTAGTTCCTCTGTTTAAACTTAAGGTTCTTCTCTAGTATTAGTATGTCTTACTATATTCTTCCTTTCTACTCTTTCACTGAATATTATCTGGTTAGGACTTGCACCATTTTACTTAGGAATTCCTAAACACCTTCTCACATATCATGGGTAGACTGAATTATAATGATGATGCTTGAGGAAGACATTATATTTGATAAAATGACTAAGGTTGGTGGCTTATTTTTAGCTTAGTTTCCTATGGAAATTAGGTTTATGTGATGACACTGTTTGTCAGAAACTAAGTTTGTTTCTCCCCTGTGAAACCCTTATGCTCACTGCTGCTTCCATTATCATTTGAAGTAATTTCTCTTTCATTTGTCTATCAGCTAGCAAATTCATTGATATGAAACTCCTAGAAGTCTGAATTTGAGTAGAGAGATCTGTATTAAGATCTGTATGAAAATTTCCTTAGAGAGGAAAGTAGTTTGTAACACAGAGAAGCTCTGTCTTGAATACCTGGATGTTTAAAAGAATATAAGAAGGAAAACATGGTAGGTTGTATAGGTTGTGTTGTTTTGTTTTGGGAGAGGGATTTGGATTCGGTACTTCGGGCTAACAAAGGCAGAAGGTTTTTATTTAGTGCAAGGAAAGTATGTGGGATGTACATTGGATAGTGGGAAGAGTTGACTGGGGAAAGGGGATTATTTTTTTCATTTTGTGGGTAAAATATGGGAAAACAAATGTTAATGTCTCCAAGAGATGTTGGAATGCTGCATGCCTACAACATATTGAATATTTTGGTTTATATAAATTTTATGAAAACTACCATAATATATTTCTGTTGAAGGTAAAACATACACACATATATGAAACAGCTAGAGATTAGAGATTTAGTTTAGCTAGAACCTAAAGCAAAACCCTGGAGCATTTTGGTTCTCAAGCTTATCTCTTGTGATATGTGAAAGATGGTAGCTAACTAATAAAATGCAGAATAATTTCTTTTTAGTTTAAAAAAGAAAAGTTCTTAAAAGTTGTTGCATGCTTTTTATTGCCCCTTAACACTGAAACACCAAGCTCCTTTTGCATAAAGCATCTATTAAGCATGATTACTTCAGTAGGAGGTTTAGAGGTGTGAATTTATAGGAGCTGAGTGGTCATGTTCAATGTCTTCAGACCCAACATTCCTCTGTGTTGACTTGGTAGCCCTGGGCAATGATCAGGCGGTCCCAAATATTTTTATAAGTATTTTTTTCTAAATTTTATATTATAAAACTTTGTTGTATTTTACAAATGGATTTGGAATGTATTCTAAATTATTTTAGCTAAGGTAGGAAGCTACTTCCACCCTTTTTCCTTCCATGAGACTTGCAGTTTTCTGCTCTATTCATGTCATCTGCAGTTTTTCAAATGGGCTGTTCGCTAGGCAATCAGCCAGCTATTCAAAACACCTGCAGCGTATGTAGTGATAAGGCAGACTGCTCTCTGAAAGACATAAGTCTATCAGTATCTGAAGAGAAGGATAAGTTATGGAATCTTCTGCATGCTCAGTAATTAACTGATTGACTAGGTTTACATAGGTAATATCAGCAGAAACCATTATTTGCTATGTGTTTTAAACCTAGTATTAACAGCATTTTGCTGAACATTCAGCTGACTCTTTCATATAATTTAAATTATAATATATTGTGTCAAGGTTATT
>NW_008796051.1:3736728-3742894 GCF_000699145.1 Aptenodytes forsteri | reverse complement strand
TTTTAACTTTTTTTTTTTTTTTTTTTTTTTTTTACTACTAGCTCAACTGCATCGCTCTGGTTAATTTACTTGGTTACAGAAAATGAAGTGCAGTCTGCAAATGCTAGCACCCAACAATTCTATATGACATCATACTAAATCTGCTTCATCTTAATTTCTAAAACATGTGCATTTTGTTGGGCTGGGAGGAATTTATTGTTCAATTCTAAGACAGAATGCATCAGCCTTGAATTTCAGAAGAAGCAGATACTATTTTCTTGTTTGAGGTCTTTTTCTCTCAGCTTTGCAGTGTGTCTTGTGTGCACTCCTTCTCCATTGTCTCATGTCAACAGATCTGACCTGACGCTTAGCAGCAGTGATTGTACAGACAAAAGGACAATCCTTTAGCTAAGAAATTATTCTGAGTCCTCATTGTGAAAAGGGAACTCAACTGTTCCAAGCCCATGAATAAATTTAGACTTTGTCTGTGCTATAAAAAAAATACAGAAAAAAAGCCTCATTGAAACAATAAAGTTGGGATTTGCACAACAACCTTACAGGAAAACATTGTACATAAAAAACTGAGTATAATTTCAGTCAAATCAAGTCTGCTTTAAAAAACAGATTAGTCATCAGGGCAGTCAGGAACTCTCTTCCATTTCATTGATGCCACAGTACCTGCTTAGCTGCAGATATTATGAATTTTCCCATTACACTTAGAGTACTGAGAAAATGTGCACAGGAGGGTGGTGGTCACAATCCCTAGAGAACTGGGGCTTGTGACTTTTCCTGCCCATACAGAGCCAGGCATTTAACACCCAGAATGGATTTTGCCTATATGCTTGAATATCTGAGAGGCAGGATCAGACTTTTTTCACCTAGGTACTTTTTGCATTGTAGCTAAAAGCAGGGCAAAGATGTTTTACCTAGCTTTCTAATAAACAGAAAACACTGTGGCATTTTCCCAAGTCCAAAAGTTTAACCAAATTTCCAGTGGTTTAGCCTGTTCTCTAAATTAATGGAAGTCTCCTGTAAGCAGGTCCGTGATCATTGAAAAGGGGAAGGCAATACTTTTTTTTTTTTCCGCAGTACTAGAGTATAGCTATTTTTATTCAGAAAGGAAGGAAAGCCAGAAAAAATATTGAGCTAGTAGGAGTGGATATGATGGCAATCGTTATTATTTCAAAGGATCTATATTTGATCCTGATTGAACTTGTTTAGCTGCTGCCAGTCTGTATTATTTGAAGAAAACTGCCTACTAGCAAAGAAGGTAGTTGTCTCAGAAAATCATTGTGGAAGCAGGGTGACAGGAATAGAAATCAGAGCCTGAAACAGAAACAGACAACAGCACTGGTACGTTCTCTATCTCCTGTATAGACCTTCCCCCGTTATAAATATTTATGACTTTCCTGTTGGCTGAGCTTAGTTTAGTACAGATTTGTGCCAAGACTAAAGGGCCAGTAGTTCCTGCTTTTTTTTTTTTTTTTCTGGTGTGTAGTGCTAAATCTTAAGTCTGTCCATTTTTAATTGAGGACATGTTTCCATGATGTCAGTTTTAATCACACTTGTGTTTTCAGCAGGAACAGCAGTACTGCAAATTAAACATAAAGCATATGTCCTCATTACCTTCTTAAGTGCTTTATAGGACTGTCTGCAAGTGCTAATGTAGGGTTAGAAAAGGATACACTGTGAAGACACAAAGAATTGGTGTCATCTCTGGATCTTGTGATTTGTCTTTCCATGGCCCAAATGATTCTGCACTAAGGTCACCCTAACTTAAATGTATAAATCAGTTGTCAGCTCTGTCTCTGCTTTACAAATTACGTAAGTATGCCTGATCATTGCATTGATTACTCAGAATCTCAGACAACTGAAGGTGTGAAATTCATGATCAGAAAAATATGGCTTTAGTCATTTAATGAAGTGCAAAATGAATGTTTTAATTTTTCTTCCCATGTGTTTCTAAGATGTTGCTAACAGACTTGATTAGCAGGTAAAAACCTCTTGGAAGAGACCTGGAGTGAAGTCCAAGAGGGAGACAGAGGACTATGGAGAAAGTACCAAATGTGACTTACTCATGATCTTTCAGAGAAGTCACAGTCTGCCTTCAGTGGATTTAAAACATACACTTTTTAACATACGTACTTAAAACAAACCGTTGTGGGTTTTTTCCAAGGTATTTGCTGTTGAGCTCATAAGCAGCTTTATATTCCAAGAATCACCATTTTTGTATATGCAATGCCAGAGGCATGATCTCATTTTAGGAGCATTGGCTGACCCTTTCTAGATAACAGTTCCACAGTGATACAAATGTCATGCTCTGACAATCAGTTACAGTGGAAAGGTAGCATGATTTCACATATACCAGTTTGGGAATGTGAACAGTAGTCTTATTCTCCATCATCCACAATAAATAGTATTATGCCACGTCATATGGTTTGTGTAAAATATGGAATGTTTGAGGGTTAAGTTTAAAGAGCTGGTGTTCAGAAGCAAAGAACATTGTGTATTACAGTTCTTCCCTAAACAAAAGCTGGTTTAGTAATCTCATTTAAAATTTGCAATTTGCTTAAAATGGTTTCAATTTTTTGGTACCGAACTCTTGGAAGTGACTGTAGGTACAGAGATATTTCTTGGAAATGCTACAGATGTAAGAACTATGACTAGAAGCTGAAGAGAACATGTGACAGATAATGCTTAAATTTTATCCCTAAATCATAAGTGCGCAGGATTTGGCTGGTTGTGCAAATGTTGCAATGAGATGGGCAAATTTTTAGCATAAAGTTAATGCCTTATAAAATACATTGGTTGGCTTTTCTTTTTTTCTTAATAAGGCATTAGGAATAATCTTGGGTTACCCAAATGATTTTGTTTTCTTGCAGTAGAGACAGTGTTTGTCATGGGTGTATTAGTTTTCTTTAATTCTCATGCTAGGCAGACAATTTGTGTTTTATGAAACACCATAGACAGTTGTACTAGAATACAAATGAAAAATAAAGTTTGGGACATTTTGCTGAACTTGAAAAGCAATGCAGATTCAAACCTGGACTCAGTATCCAAATCCAGATCTTAGAGAGATTATTTTAGTGACCTCTGTCACAAAACACCACTGTATCTCCCTAGGGGAAGAAAACCCAGTATTTCCATGCTTTCTTTCAAGGCACATGGCCTAGAAAATCTCAAAATTAACAAAATCTGTGCAAAGCCACTATGATTTTTAGTAAGGGCCTGATATTTAAGTCATATATCTTTGAAGGTGATGTAGAATTTCACATACAAAATGCTATAAAGCACAATTTTCTAAGTGCAGAAGATCTGTAATGCACTGACATTAATTTCACCCTTATTTATTAACCGAAGAAAGAAGAAGAAGAAGAAGAAGAAGAAGAAGACGACCCATTCTTTTGTCTCCTTCAGAAAATAAATCTACTGGCCAGGGTAATAAACTATACTGAATTTCAGCCGATGATATGGAAATGTTTATTTATCTATGGTTCCTAAAACTTCTTAAGATATTGTTTCTCTCTCCATCAATTTTAAGGCTTCCATGTTAAAAAGAATTCTGAACTGCTGACAGCATACTTTACTTCCATCTAACCCATGACAAATGCTACTGAATAAACTTAATTCATCCAAGTGGACGAGTCTGGATGGAAAATTGCCTATAGCATTTAGGGAAACAAGATTTTTATATGAATATAAATATTTATATGAATATTTAGTATTATAGACATTGACTTAGGCAGAAGTGCTTGTTGTACTGCTAAACTATAATTATACAGTAATCAGCCATGAATTTTTTAATTGTAAGTGTTAATATTCTGTCATTTTCAAGAACATTAATTTGACCCGTGTTGATATCAGTCTCAAACTCCAGTTTTAAATCCTGAAAGTAATTTGAAAGAGTAAAACTAATAGATGTGGTTTAAAATGTCATCAGTGGCATTAAATCAGTAATGCAAAGTAAACCAGAATTTGGATTTTGGTTTAGCCTGAAAATGAAAATTCTTCCCATATGGAAATGTAATGTCATCCCCCAAAAAAGTATACTTCATGGTACATGAGACCTATCAGACTTGCCAGGTTAATATGCATATTTCTGTACATATACACACTCATATATGTGCTTATAGAATCATAGATCCCTCTGCAGAGCCTTCCTACCCTCAAGCAGAGGGTACCCTCTGCAAACTTACTGAAGGTGCACTCGATCCCCTCGTCCGGATCATTGATAAAGATATTGAACAGAACTGGCCCCAACACTGAGCCCTGGGGAACACCAGTTGTGACTGGCAGCCAACTGGATGTAACTCCATTCACCACAGCTCTTTGGGCCCGGCCGTCCAGCCAGTTTTTTATCCAGTGAAGAGTACACCCGCCCAAGCCATGAGCAGTGACCTCTAGGTGTATTTTTCAGCAATGTACTGGAGTACCTGGCAAATCATAATAGGAAATATCTCTGCATGTTCTGCCAGACACCTACTGCTCAGGTTACAAAAGCCCAGAGATAACTCATGAACTTTTCTCCAGAGATAAACCCCATTTTCTGTTGGAACAAAGCAATACGGTGTTTGCAAGAGTGATCCGAGTCTGGTCCTCTGTGAATAAGCAATTTCTATAGAATATATGGTGGTTATAAAAAATTCTACTGTAATATTTATATCTAAAAAGTAATTCAAAATGTTTAATTAACGTTAGACTAAAATCACCAACATTTTGACAAGTTACTAGGAAACTAGGAAATTGATACAGAAATGAGTGTCAACTTCATATCAGATGTTTTTAATCAGAATTTTTTTAACAATGTTGTTTTAGCAGATGTTTTCAGTTGATCTGTAGTTCTGAAATATCAGTGTAGTTGAAAAGAGAAAAGCCTTTATTTAGAGTTTCTTTATACTTTCTTTTGGAGGCTATGGTTTTATGACTTTATAACGGACTCTAGACTGGATGAACCATTTATCTATTTCTCTTAAAAGTGTATCCACAATGGATCCCTCTGCATTAAATAATCTAATGTATCAAATACCTGCCTCTGGGGAAAATCTCTCAGATGTCCCTTTTTCAGGTTTCATACAGGTGGGATTCAGAGCTATACTTAATTAACAAAATATTTCTTTGTTTAGGGAACAGAGCTTCTGAGGCAACAATGGTCTTGCTGACAAATAAGGATATGTGGTCACAGATGAATACAGTGTTGGATTCAGTTCAAGTAAAATCAGACAACAGAAAAGCGGGAAAATAATCACAGGTCAAAAGACTGGTCTAGCAGGTGCTGTAGTGGCTATCAAAGTTTTTACTGCCAATAATGTCCTAAGTAAAGGATGTATGTTGTTTTCTGTAGCTTTGAAGTTTTGCTTTCTACCATAAATAGGTTCTGAGTACAATGAAGAGATGTTGACAATGCTGGCATTTGGAGTGAACTCCAAATTCTACTTCCTTTTTGCCCTGATCACAAATTTAAGTTACTTTGTGAAAGTGAAGAAATCTGAAAATGTTTATGTTTAAAAGCTACAAAATCTTAATCACTTTTCATAGCTTGAATATATTAGCTTCACAACCAATTTTAATAGATTTAATTAAGCTCAAAGAATAGGATAGTGAATCTTTAAATGCTCCAGTTAACTAGAAAATGGCATCATCTTCCTTTCACTCCCCCACACTGCCTTTAATTATTCTCCTTGAATTAAAACTATTTGCTGTAATTAATTCTTTCTTGCAGAGGTGCCACTGTATAAAGTAGGGGGAAATGCATGACTTTTACATATGAAGACAGTTCATCTCACAACTAATGTCTGAAGACATATGACTGAATGTAGTAAGAGCTTTGCTTGTAATAGACCTACTTTAACCCCAGAGGAAGCTGGGACTGTTGAAGTTCATGGCATGTTCATTTTAAGAGGCAATTAAGGCCTTAAATCTTCCTTCCCTTCGTTACCCTTCCATCTCCAAAACCCAAAATATTCTGTTAAATGGATACTTTAAAAAATGTAGATGATAAAGTGTAACTCAGTACATCAGGCTTGTCTGAACATGTATTAGCATAGTTCTTAGTTTGCTGTTTACCTTAATTATTTTTCACAATGTTTATTCTGCACTTAGAGTTTAGCTTCTAAACTTAAGGCTGTAGCCTTTCAGGCACAATGAGTAAGGACAAAGGTACTTGAAGAGTACTCTATAAATCATGGTA
>NW_008796051.1:3698686-3736692 GCF_000699145.1 Aptenodytes forsteri | reverse complement strand
AAAATTTGATGTTCAATGTAGTAATTTTTTTTTTTTTTTTTTTGGCTACTAAGGCACTTCTTATTTACCAGACCTTCCACCTCAATAAATACAGTTGCAAAATTGTGGTTATGGAAAGAGTTATGAATCTAAACTCATGCAAGTTGCACTTGCAACTCAACTCTTCCTTCTTTTCCCCAAAAAAGTTGTTTTCAATGTTAATTAACCTTAAATGGACAGGTTGACATCATCATTCCTAACAACAAATGTATGCAGGAGTGTAACATATCTATGAAGGAAGGGAACTCAATAGAGAATTAGCAGATTTAGAGAAAAATCCATTATTAATTTGCTTTGAGACTGTGAAAAGTTTCAATCTTTTGAAGGAGGAGATTGTATACCAATTTCATTTTTAATTATAGAATTGCATATTGGTCCTAAATACTCTTTTCAAAATCCAAAATAACAAAATGATAACTTGAAACAATTTTATTTTACTTTGAAAAATGTTATTAATTTTTGTTAAAGTTTTGTTGAGCATTAAGTTGTTATTTTTGTCTGTCCATGAAATATTTTCCATTTAACTACAGAAATGTAGTTGAAATATTTTTACCAGCTCAACTTGTCTAGCTTCCCAGTTACACAAATATTTTAAGCTGGTATCCTGTAAACTTTGATGATCATGGGTTAATGTGCCTTGGATCAGGCCATAGAAGCTAATCGCAAATACTCCCAGGATCACAATCAAATTTGTGAAAGTATAATGTTGCATTGATTATTCATATTTTTTGCATCAATTACTATGCTCTTTCTTTTGTGAGAAGACAAGTGGTAGCCCAAGGTAGGAGAGTAACGGATATATCAAGTGAGAATAGATTATTAATCTCTTCTACACTGTTAGCTGCCTCAGTGGAGAACCAGTATTATGTATTTCAGAAAAAAAAAAAAATCTCCTTTGTTCTACTTCTTATTTTGAACTAAGCTAAAGGTCTTTCATGTTTACTCTCCTTTTATTATTTACATATTTCTACTAGGATTTTGCATTTCTTTTAAGTTGTAAATAAACTGTTTTTCCTCAAGCATTTTAGACTCTACGATATATTCAAACTGTAATCTAAACTATATTCCCTATTAGTTGCTTTTAGTATTAAAAAGTCTAAACTGAAGCATGCAAGGGCTTTAGTTATGGATTTTTATTGTAAAATCTATTTACATCAGTTCTGTGTACCTGCTATGACTCAGCATATGATTGTATATCGTCTTTTTTAATCCCCAAAAGTTCACCTGACATGCCTCTAGAGTACTAAATCACCTTACTTGCCTTACTTGAAAGTAAGAAGCACAGCAGTACCAAAATATCCAGCATTTGACTCCGGCAAATGGCTGTTTGGTGTTCTAAGAGTAAGGGTAGAAATGGTACAAACCAATTACTTATTTTCTGAGAAGACAAATCTGTTTTCCAGAATAAAAAGATTAGTGTAAAGGGCAATACAAGCCTAACTCCACTGCCCAATAATATGGGAAGTTTTATAATTACCAGTAACGATGGTGGATTTGTCCCAAGAAGCATGGTGAAATTAAAATAAAGATGTAGTAATTAATGGTTATTAACAGAAAATTGCTGCCCCACGAGATCTATTTGAGTGATTCCAGTACTGGTGATAGCAATGACTAGTCATGATCATGAAATTGTGTTTTGATTTTTTGTGTGTGTTGGATCCCAGAGACCTCTTGAAATATCACTAAGTTTAAAAGCAATGTATAGAGTAGATACAACTGTAGAAGCATTACTAGCATAAGTTAGTTGACACGCTGGATTTTCTCTTCCTAATGAGATGCCTGTAGAATGATGTTAAAATGAAATGACATATCAAATACTTCTTGATCATCAGTAGTTTTCATGTGTGTTTGACCACAAGGGGAGATTTTCTGCTGGGAAATTATATGATGCAGCTGATTATTTTGGCTGTGGTAATACAAGCGAAATCAATTAGATTTGAAGGCAAAAAGGACAGATTCAGCTTTGGAATAGTAACAGCTGACACAAAAAAAGACATCTTGAGGATTTAGCAAATGGAGAATTAAAAAATATTAGTTTTCATGTGTGTTTGACCACAAGGGGAGATTTTCTGCTGGGAAATTATATGATGCAGCTGATTATTTTGGCTGTGGTAATACAAGCGAAATCAATTAGATTTGAAGGCAAAAAGGACAGATTCAGCTTTGGAATAGTAACAGCTGACACAAAAAAAGACATCTTGAGGATTTAGCAAATGGAGAATTAAAAAATATGGGGGGGGGGAGAGGAGGTATTTAATTACAACATACAGTTTGTATTTTTTAATTTTATGACAGAGTAGTAGGAAGATACCACTGCAGAGGAAAAAAAAACAGAGTTCGTTGCATTTCAAGCAATGATTATAATTAAAGCTGTGCAGGGACACAGCTTAAGGCTATTCAGATCTTCTGGGAGGTGACAGAGAAGTACAAGATTCTTGCTGGCAACTTAATTAATCTTAATTTCTGGATGGCAGGAGGTAGTCCTGTTACAGAGTTCAAGATAACTTTTAGCTTTGCATGTTATAATTGCAGATCTTTGCTTTCTCTTTTTAAATAGTACCATTCATGTGCCCGTATTTTGGGAGTTCATAAAAATTAATGAGGTTCTCTTGCAAAATTTTTGAATGTGAGATAATTTTTATGGTGCCCACCAATGTGTTTGGTTTTTTTCCCCCAGATTCTAATCATCTTATTGTATTAAAAAGTCTAGTTAAAAGTCTAGTGTACACAGCATCAAAGTTTTACATATTTTGGTACTTGTGTTTACATTTTTTGCTGATTTACATCAAGGAATCCTTAACAAATAGGGAGCTAATTTCACATTGTAAAAAAATCCATTGAAAATGGTTGAAAAAGTACTTAGACAAAGTCTTTTAGACGTCTTAGGTATTCAGTAAAACTATTACTGGTTTTATTGTATATTACTAGAAAGCAATGCAGTTTGTTAATGGTTTGGGTAAAATTACTTCTTTTAAACATTCATAAAATTAATGCAATGCTAAATTAGTTAATGGTCATAAGCTACTGCAACAATGTGGTTCCTAATTACTTAAAAGTTTTTTTCAGCTACTGGAAGAAACAACTATTTCAGGTTACTTACTTATGAATACTTGTCATTCATGTAGTAATTTGCAACTTTTAATGCAGATGTACCTTGCAGTTAGATGTAGAGTTAGTCTGCTCAATTATTATTAAAACAAAGATCAAGAAATTTTATTGTCTCTTGAATTTATTTTTTGTGAAGCGTTACTGTAAACTACAAACTCAAATGAAAAACTTGATTTGTTTTCAGTATATTCACTTGGATAATGCAATCTTCTGTACCTTAGCAGAGAAATACAAGTATTTTCACTTCTGACCAACCAGAAGTGAACAGGGTTAAGGGTAGAAATCCTTTCCTTTCTCAGGAAGAAGCTCTGAGTAATTCCAGCTGCACCTAGATGCCTGGATTTCCCAAATTCTGCCAAATTAACATCCAATTGTTAGTAGTGTAGGTGACATCAGGAGAAGCAACAAGTATCAGAGTGCAGCAATAGGAGTAGGTCTGGTTTTGCTTTTGTACCTGGGTTCGTCATTCCCTGTACCAACCCATCTGGCCCTGATTTTTATCTCACCACGAGCTCTGTTACCACTCTCTGTGTCTGATTTTATGGGCAGCTCCTCTTAGCCATGGGTCAGATACTGATGGTCCTGCACCTGGAATTGGTAGAGGTCTTTATATTGAGAATGAGTCACAGTAGTCTTCTACTAAGTTAATAGTAAAACTACAGTACTGATCTTTAATTTCAAACTTTGGACAGCATTTTTTCTTTACCTTTGATCTTTGTGGTAAGTGCTAGAGAAGTTGCTTTTAAACTTTTTTTTAGAGATTGATCAACTCTAACCTGATTTGAATTCACAGACTAATTTTAAAGCAAAAAAACTTTTCATAAATCCAGATTAAAGTATTTCAAAATTGCTTTGACTGCAGTTATTTTGAACCTTTTAATTGTTTGTATGCTCTCTGTTACTTAATTATATTTCATTAGATAATTTGCGATTTCCTTATTTTGCCTAAATACATCAAAAGATGAATTACTGGAGAATGTTGCCTATGAGTATAATGAATTCATGAACACTGTGAGTGGTTAATAGCTTTACAAATCACACTGAGAAAACCCAGAATTTATTTCAACAGCTCATTGGTTATCCTTGCTAAGCCAGCAGTTCCCGTACTTTTTTTTTTCTTCTGTCAGCGAAACTAGTAACAGAAGTACTTGCCATCTTCATATATTAAAATATGATTTTGCATGGGCTTATTTATTATCAAAATTAAAATAGATGCTTGGTGCGTACATGGTTTTTGCATCCTGTGTGCTTTTATATTATATCATCCTTTCTTGTTTGCAAAACTGCTGGGAATCTTACAAAAACTTAGAAATGCATTTTCAGTGAAATGAGGTATAGAAAAATGCAGATACATTTGCTTCCTGAAAAAGAAATATTATGATGGATGACACAGTGATTTAATAGATCTAATGAATGAGAAGAAAGCAAGCAAATGGACTTTCTGACAGGCATCTGTGCATATGATTTGTTGATCTTACCCATATTACTGCCCATCATCTGGCTGCTGATGGGCAGTAATCCACTCCCACAGCAAGATAAAATGGGTTAGTAGAGAAACTGCTATGTTTTGGTTGTGGAACCAAAACTTGAGTTATTAAATGTTTTTTAACAAAGGATACATATGAGCAGAATTCATATCTCTGGCCCTGAGCTATAGTTGTCTTCATGATACCCATGGGTGTATTGTGGTATATACTGCTGTCACGTGGACGTCACGGCCAGATGCGCCAAATAAAAGTAAGTGTGTAAAAACACAATTAGATTGCTGTTACAATGTATGGGAGTAGAGACACCTTTTTTCTGCTTTATTATAAAACTCCTCTTGGTCCTTGTTCATGCCAGCTGCAGTGCAGAATCGTAGGCAATCAGCGCTGCTTTACCTATGTAGAGGACTGCTGTGTCAGTCCTCAGCTCCGCTTTATTCTCATCCGGGAGTAGCATGAGGTGTGCTTTGCTGTTGGCAGTTCATGAAAACTTAGTGGGAAGAGACTCACAGAAAGTGGTGCTATAAAGAAGAAAAGGGGACTTCAAATGTATTCTTCTGAAATGTTTGTGCCTATGACTGGGATGAAGACCATTTGAACAGCTCATTGGTCAGTCAGACACTGTGATTTCCAGTCATTGCTCATTTAAAAAATTTATTGTGGATGTTATAAAGGAAAATATTAACACTAATTGTAGCTATATTTTTTTTTTTAACTTTGTATTTTGATTCAATATCTTATGGGGATAGGGATAGGTTTGGAGAAATATTTTGTGTCTTTGTCTTGATGATTTACACAGTTCAAAAAAATTAAAAAAAATAATAGGTCAGTTCTTGATAAAATTAAGCAAGAGTTTGTTAGAAAGTGAATATTGTAACAAAAAAAACCCCCAACAAACAAACAGCAATTTCCTCTGTAAGGAAAAAAAGCTTAGCACATGATTCAGTGTTATCATCTTCAAGGGTCTTCACAGAAATATCTCTGACTCCAGAAGGTACTGGGAGGAGGAGCTATGAAGTGGCCATTCTCTATGTATACATTTTCATTAATCTAGAGAGACTTTTTTTTCAGTTAATAATCTGAAGAGAGATATTTATTTACATTTGAAAGTATGAATACTTCATAGTTAGCATGTTACTAAATACAGGGTAAAGCCAATAAGCTGTAATAGGCAGAGGGACAGCCACTGTTCTGAGGATACAATTGGCTTTTGAGGGACAGTGGGCTCTAGGAAAGAGCAAATACTGTTAATTCCAGCTTTCCATTCATTTTGATGTATGTTCTTGTGAAATGGATGTTCTTGTGAAATGGATGTGTTAGATCCAGTCCCAGAACACAACCATGTTGAATGACTGGAAAATGAATGGCTACAAATACAGTCCATCATGAAGCAGTTGTTAAATCTCCATCATAATCTGTTTTAGTCCATGATTTCAAATAGACAGGGTTACTTTTCTTACCCTTTGGCTGTTTAATTCAGATTGGGTTTTTTTCTGAGTTGTTTGACAGCAAAAGTTAACTTTCTCATATGCAAGTACTAAATTAGATTCTGTATTCATAGAACACATGAGAGAATGCTTAATACTTTTTAGGCATATAATTTAAATGCAAATGACTCCTAGGCTTTAAATGAATCATGTGCTTTACTAAATAAGTACCAAAACAGTGAGCAGGGGCATGAGAGGTGGGAGGAAGCTGTTCTGTTAGAAGCATATGTTAGCTCTGTCTTCTTTCCATGGTTTTAGGGCTGGCTAATATGGTGTACTACATTGTGAAATAATAAATTTTAATTGTTTTGTTTACAGCATGGCGAATTTGTGAATTAAACATAATTTATGTAAAACTGTTGTATGAGGCAAGAGGATGTGGACAGTGGGTAGACTAGATGGATTGTATTACTAAATCTAGAAAACAGCATTCAATTAAATGAAAATTAAATTTTCAAGAAATACGATGATTGTTTATAGAAATGTGATTAACTCATTGCTTGTAATACCTACCATTGGGAAAAAAACACTTGTAATACAATTATAGCAAATGAAGCTAAATTATTGTGTATTTAAAGGTTTAGAAGCATTGTGTGTCCTTGTTAATTGGCCAGATTTTATTTTTTAAATAGATTCGTCTCTAACATGTTATAAAAGGATGAAAAGCTGTACTTTAAAAAAAAAAAAAAACCACTTCTGATTTTGAGTATAGTTAGAAAATAAAAATATTAGGAAAATATTAGAATTTGGGTATATAAAGAGAAGAAAAATATTTTTCAAAAGCTAAATAATTATTAGAATTTGTTTATATTCTGATACTAAAAAGAGTGACTGACTCAGCTCAAGATTAAAAATACACTGAATTTAACACACTCAGATCAGTTTTAAAATAGAATTTATTAGTTAACTGTGTGAATGTATTTACACAGGCTTGAAAACTGACTACCAGTTTACTTTGCACCTTGAAGACAGAAATGCATGACTGCAGTCAGATTAAATTTACAAAGGAGATCTGCATTCAGATATCGTAGATCAACAGCTCTGGTTCATGCTAATGACAGTGGTTACCATAAATATTTTACAATGTGGCCCCTCAATTAGTAGTCCATTAAAACAATTGCATACCTAGTCAGTCCAAGAAATACCCCTTCCTAATTTTCTACCTAAAGAGCACTGTTATGATTTCCCCCGAAACTCAGGAGGTCATGATGGCCTCTAGCAACTCTCTGGTACCGTCTGGTAACAACATGGAAAATCAGCCTATGCAGTTCTTCGAGAAGGATGCTGAGTCTTGGGGATGAACCAGGAAGTAATCGAGATAGGTAAGAAATTTGGCCATACAAAGAGTGATGGTTTAAGATCTGCAATGCCACCAAGTTTGGGGGACAAATGAAGGTGCCAAGGCATGAAAGGGAGTGTGAGACTGGTGGGAAGTGAAGGTCCTACATATAAGGGATTTGGAGAACAGAAGATGCCCCAGCATGTGGACTATATGGCAAGGAGTTCATGAATTTGGGTCCCTAGTGGTAAGTGTAGGTGAGGAAGAACGGGAAGGGATAGTTCATTTTAGGGTTATCTGTCACTAATAGAAAAGCAAGCGAAGAACTAGAAAAGGAAGAATACAAGCGTCTAACTCCTTGCATAGTGAAAAGAATGCCTACAAGAGGAAGAAGTAACCTTTCCAGAAACCGTAGGAAACTCAATTCCATTATAGCTTCCTCTGAGAACAGAAGAAATTCTCTAACAGATGGTTTGGCAATAGTTAGGGGCAAAATGGTTAAGACATACTGCTTAACTGCCAAGTTCAAGACTAACTCCAGCATTGTGTCAATGGAGGCCTCACCAGAGCCAGCTGCTAATGAGTACTTTTTTATTTCAAACGAGGCATCTCTGGATTTGGCTGATTTCCAAGCTACTAGAAGGGAGGGAGCTAATATCCTTCCCCACTCTCTCTACTCATTACCATCTATCTCCTTCTCCTAGTCTCAACTCTCATGCTCGTCTGATAGCACAATAAGCAAATTTTAAACATTAACCCAATATGAGGTTTCTTTCTTCTTCCCTTCCCCTCCACTGTAACAGAAGAAAACAGGTTAGTTTTCTTATGTTACAGTGAGAGGGATTAGCCTTCTGTTTGACAAAAATGCTCCAAAACCACCTTTCAAAAGCATGGGGAGGAGAGGAATAAAAGGGAGTATCTGGACTTTCCCCATTTCAGTGGCAATGAGCCATTAATCATTCTGAAGCTGTCTTGTGAAACTGTGTCCATAGGCAAATGAAAAAGGGTGTATGTGTATCAGAGAGATATCTCTGAATGCTGTAAACATCTCTCTCTGCTTGCTACTAGCTGCAGAGAAGGGTGTGTGTTAGCTGTTAGCTGCATGGATCATTTACTTTTGACCTTGGCAATAGTATTTTTTACCAATTTCCAAGTATAGTTCTAAAACAAATTTGTCTGCCTCATTGCTTCTAAATCCTTTATAATACACACAAATCTCAAAGGTATGATGAATACCTTTAGTTTTTCCAGCACTGTGATCTACTTCTTTCTATTTCAATATAATAAACACTTTTATTTTGCAAATTTATCATGCATTTGAATTCTGCAGGTGTTTTTCCTGTATGCCTTAATATGTATCTGAATCAGGGATAATACAATTGCTCTTGACGGTCAAAAAGATAGCTTAGCCCATGTAATATGGCCAATTTGTTATTGCTGTGGGCATTCACTCACAGCTGGGTGATGGCTGAGCTTTTATTTTTGAATAGATATGATTGTATCAACCATTTCACTTCTTACCATTTTTTGTGACAAATAGCATGAAGATGTACTTAATTAAATTTTCAGTAAAGAGGGACACTGTCAAGGTTGCACAGTCTTGAAATCATCCCACTTTGAAAGTTGTTATTTACTGTATGCATTAGGATTTTCTCCACAAGTGATCTCTGAAAGAATACTTCCCTCCAGCATCTTGTTTCTACCTTTATTGTAGGTGCTCCTGAAAGTGTCTAAGATTATTGTTATCCTGAGTCCTTTTTTTTAACTGCAATGGCAACATTTCTAAGTGTATGAAACTTCTTACATATGCCTATACTTTTATGGCAATACAAGCCTTTCTCATGTCTATTTTTTTCTCTCCTTTGTGTGATTTTTTTTATGCATCTCTTCATAGCTAAAGGGAGTGCTTTCCTATTCATGCCATTTCTTTTTCTCTACTTAAAATTGCCTGAAAGAGAAAAATTTGCAAATGTGTTTTTATGGCTAGAGACAGGTAATGGGTCAACAGTGATGTAGAGAAATCATGACTGCTGCTACAATGCACAGTCCTCAATGATAGTTTAACTTCTGGGAATGATGCAGGTGTGGGTAATACTGTCATCAGGATGGCATTTGTGAATGTATACCTTCAGTGTAAAAAGCCCAGGGGTAGAATACTTCAGGCTAAGCTCTCCACAGGTGACAGTGGTAGAAAGCTCCACAGTAGGAGCCTCAAGAGTCCTGTAAGTGGGTATGGATGAACATCGCAACCAGGTTTGCATTTACCTGGAACATGTGGCTCAGTACACTTGAACTGCTCTGAAAAGCAGCTCTAGATGACTACAGCTCGAGGCCAGATGAAAAGGGATTGTTTAATACCATGTTAAGAAACTCTGGTTTGTGAGGAGTTTCTGGGATGCTCAGAAAATGATGAGTCTGTACAAAACTCATGCTCCAGAGAGGATTCAGAACTTGGGATGCATCTTGTGTGTTGGCCTCATATGTATACTAAGTGGGTAACATGGGACAAAAAAGCGCTGTTTAACTTTCCAGAAGGTCAAGAAATTAGATGTATGGTGTCTCTGGCAGAATGCCAGAGGATCCTCGTGCTGGAAGCCAAGCTTTCTTCATTATGTAAAATTCTGTTGTTATGGGTGATTTAAATTCCTTTCTGACCTAAAATCTCCTGCAGCCCGGGCAGAAGGAGGAACTCACTTTTTATTTTCTTATCTTTTAGAAATTTTGGGGTGGTTTTGGGGGGTTTTTTTGGGTTTTTTTTTTTGTTGTTGTTCTTAAAGATTTGGGCTTTGAAGAAAAAGCAGAAAGGAAGAGAAGTTTCCAAAAAAAGAACATAATAAGAAAGTGACAGAAAAAGTTAAAAAGAAATGAATGAGGGAAGATGCAGTTGTGCAAGGACATAGAGTCTTGCTAACATGTGATAGAACTTGGGAGTTTTGAGCAGAATTCAGATTGATTTTGGATCAGGCATTTTGTCTCAGTTTGTCTCCAAAATCTTGATCTTTTACACAGATATTTTTCAATAATTTTAATAACTGTGCTCCTTTGAACCTATTGCAGGCTTATGCAGACCTTGGAACCAACTAGAAATGATGAAATCTGAATAAATGGAAATATGTGTGGAAATTGGTCTTATGTAAATAGAAATTTGGATTGTGAAGTTTCTGCAATTCCTGTATAAAATACATGTGCTGTTAGGAATATCATATTCTATTTGCCAAGTAAAACATGACATGAGAAGTAAATCATGGTTAGATTTCTGGAATTATGGTTTCATGATCTTTCCTGTTCTGCTTAATGCTGTGCTGGCTAAGAGCTTATCTGACCTACAAAGATGTCACCGTTTTAGTCTTGGTTAGTATTTAGTGCTCATGTATGTTGGGATTGCCATACTTAAAAAAAGCAGTCATATCACCACTTCAGATGTAGAGGCAATAAACAAACACACACAAACAAACAAATGCTTTTGTTTCATTAACCCCACAAAAAGCAGTTAAAGAAACTGTAGAAGTTTCATTGGGAGCAGGATTCTTGCAGGATCTTCATTTGCTGGAGCTACTGAGAACTGAGATCAGTAAGGGAGATTGCTCCCTGTCCTCCTACCCACAACATTTTTCATCACGTCAGTCAACCAGGCAGCAGCACACAGACAAACCTGGGGAGGAGGCGGAGAGCGAAACAAACAAAAGGCAGAGAGGGATGCTAGCATTTTTTCCAACTAGAATTTCAGGGGGTTTGTTTTTCTATTTATGTGTTCCAGATTTTATCATCACATTAACTTGGGAAATAACTTTTGTTTTTACATCTGGAAACAACTTTTAATCCTCTTTGAAGAACTAAACACAATGAGACACATTTTTCTTCCAGGAATGTAATACTTTCTCTGTCAGGATGACACATAACCTAAAATTATAAGATGACCTGTGGAAAGATGAAAGGATACGTCTCTCTGTTTCACAGATTTTTTCTTGTCCAATTAATGGTTAGGCTTTACAAGATGGCAGAGTTGATCTAACAAATCACAGCTGTCAAAGGCCTCCCATTTCTCTTTCATGTACACCATCAACTGCCTTCTGACACCAAGTTCCATGCTGGTTTTTTTCCTTGCAGTGATTTGGGTGTTCATTTGACTGCTCAGTGGATTGATTCATCTTGATGAACTGTTAGGATGTTAACCTGATGAAAGAGGCAAATTGCTTTATGTGAGGTTCATGAGTCCATTTGGCTCACCTGAGAGGTGAGAGAAGTGTCAGAGCTGGTCCATGTGGCATCACGAGGCTCTAGAACGTCCCTGTGAGTGTCAGTGAGCAATTAGACCAATTCAGTTATCTCAGGAAAACTTAACTTGCATGTTTTTTGGTTTTTCTTTCTGTCCAGTAAATCACATACAATGTTTCTAACGACTTGTTTTGGTTGATTTCCACTGAGCAAAGCAGGTAAGAATGTACTGTGGAAATAGCAACACACATTTAATGCTTGGCAAGACACCACTTTAATCAGTAAAGCAGGCAGATAGTCTCTTTAGTAAGACTAGCATCAAATGAAAAAGAATAAATATCAACCTACAAATAAATAGAAGAAAAACTACAGATATTTTTTTCAACTGTTAATATAGTACAGCAATGGTAGGTCTACTTACCATACTACTGTATTAATTGCTTATCAGTATTTTGTATAGGATAGCTTTATTCCCAGCATAAAGCAATTTGGCTACAATGACCAACTGCTATTCAGTACTTGTTTACTACGAGTCTGTACTATACCATGCTATTGTATTGTCAGATTTCCAGGGCAAGGACTTTGTGTTTTGACACCTTTCTCCTATTACTCAGTGTTGTGTATACTAAGACTGTTCTGGCTGTATAAATAGCAGTTGACTCTGTGTGTGCATGTGTGTGAGAGACAGAGAAAGATGGAGAGAGATGGAGAAAGAGGGAGAGGAGAGGGGAAGCGGGAAGGGGAGGGAGGAAGAGAAACCTTACCCCCAGATGGTAGCTAAAAAACAGCAGGGTTCCCATAAATAGTGTGCTAATATTCTGCTACCTGGCTTGGCAATATGGAAATTGGACGTGTTATTTACCATAATCTGCTGGTGGTTAATTTTTCATTTGGAAAGGAGACTGCAGTTCTGGAGCTACCTAAGAGCTGAATGTTTTATAATACCGTGTGCTGAGAAGGAATGAGAAGAAATTTAAATATCAAAGATGTATAAACCACCCAACTTTGCCTGCCAAAACTGACATGTTGTTAGTTCTGTGGAGAAAGAATATTCAAACCTACCTGCTGCTTTTAATGAGTCCTGAGGTATTTGCCCCAAACTTGTGAATCAGATCAAATGATGACTAAACAAACACTGACCGTCATAGAACTGCTGATTACAGGTCTTTTTACTCATACTAGGTTAGTCTAATCTGGCACTGTGCATTTTGGAGACGTTTTGATACTCCTTTTCTCTAGCAGCAGTATACTAAGTGTAAATAGTTAATTCCAGCTTTGTGACTTTTTGTGGTTTAACCTGCAGGCAGCTAACCACCACAAAGCCGTTCGGTTGCTCCCCACCCCCAGTGGGATGGGGGAGAGAATCGGGAAAAAAAAAGTAAAATTCGTGGGTTGAGATAAAGACAGTTTAATAGGAAAGCAAGGGAAAATAATAATTATAATGACAAAAGAATATACAAAGCAAGTGATGCACAATGCAATTGCTTACCACCCGCCGACTGATGCCCAGCCAGTTCCCGAGCAGCGGTCACCCTGGCCAGCTTTCCCCCAGTTTATATACCGAGCGTTACGTCACATGGTATGGAATGTCCCTTTGGCCAGTTTGGGTCAGCTGTCCTGGCTTTGCCCCCTCCCAGCTTCTTGTGCACCTCCAGCCTGCTCAGTCGGTAGAGCATGGGAAGCTGAAAAGTCCTTGACCAGTGTAAACATTACCTAGCAACAACTAAAACATCTGTGTGTTATCAACATTATTCTCATCCTAAATCCAAACCACAGCACTGTACCAGCTGCTAGGAAGGAAATTAACTCTATCCCTGCCAAAACCAGGACACTCTACTCTGTCAGCCGTGTAAATAATATGTGCAATTATTAGCACAAAACCAACAAAACCATGATATCTTTCTTCACTATCAACTGTCAGAATAAGGATACTCTCACCTGGTAGCATTCAGTTACTCAGATTTCTAGTTTTGATGCCGAAGATTTTGAAAATAAAATAAAGAACTTTTGTCTATCATTGCCTGTGTGACCAAGGGACAGTGGAATAGAGTATGACAATGTGACAAGACATAGTAAGGGACAGAGGTGATACCTGTCAGGAAGAAGCCAGTACATGGCAAAAGCACTGTATTGATTTTTGTGAGCTATTAGAGCAAGATCATAAGGCAATTGCTTTTTAAATTTTTGTATTATTTACATAGATGCTACATATACCTTGTACCTCAGACCATTGATATAAGAACTGCTTGTATATTGACATAGTATTGCTTTAATAGTGTAAATCACAGATTGTATAAGGAAATTAGTGTTGCATCAACTGAAAACTACGCATCGGTATTCCAGTGTTAACATACCTAGGGGCAGCCTTGAGAAACCACTGATAACAGGGAAGGGCAAGATAAAAGTTCAAAAAAACGTTTTTGTACATGGAAGTAGCTGCTGCTAATGGGAATCTCCTGTCAGTGTAGGGTTACTAGTTTTATGCAACTTTTTATTTTCTACCTTTATAGCTACATGAGTGAATTCTGCCCACCAAGAGGTCGACATTGTTTTAAAGTTTGTTCCAGCCCAATTATTGTGGTAGAGTTGCATTGGCTCACACAGAAACATAACGACTTCTTGCAGTGATCGGCAGACAGGGTGGATGACTTGGTACATCTCACTGCTTCTCCAATTGCAGGCCACCTATAAAGGACACAATAGTAAGCGTATATAAGTGAAAAAGAAAAGAGATGAGAGAAGCACATGGGAACAGGTAGAATTGTCACCCCCTATTCACATCCTGACCTGCAGGCTCAGAGATGAAGTTAACAAGAGGGCCAGGATGAGCAAGTTGCCCATTTTGCAGCTGACAGAGCTGACGTTCTTGTCTTTGAAAGAAATGTCACAAAGCACTGGCAGCTGTCTTTCTTCTGCCAATCAGTTCCCAAACTCTTCTCTGACCTGCAACCCCAGGGGAATTTATATTGTCTTTTTTCTGCTGGCTTCCCCTTTTGTACTCCTTCATAGATTTTTGCCATTTGCCTCAACTGTATCCCATGGAAAGCACCGAGGATACTTTAATGTGATGATGAATCATCACATTAAAATATCTGTCATGTTCTTACATTGCTGTGAAGAAAATAAAAGATTAAGAAAATATTTTCAGTGTTGTTCATTTCCATTGAAGTGGTTCTGACTTGAGAATTGTGTATTTAGTGATAGTTTGGCAAAATTTCCAGAAATTTTTATGGACAGATAGTTTTACTGGTCATGATAACATGACAGCTTTTATTTCTATTTTAGCAAGCAATGGATTGCATTAAAGGAAACAGAACTGGTCTATACAGCTAGAGTACATCTAAACTAGAAATTATTAAAATATAAACAAAAAGAGAATTAAGTCTTTTTTTAATTGATGCCTCCAGAAGAACAATCACATTGCAAAAATAGCAGGATGCAGCCTTAAAAATGGCATTATACATTGGTACATCAATAACCTAAGTCCTGCCCTCCCTTCTCTTTCCATCTCCTCTCCTCTCCTCTCCCTTTTCTTTTGGCCTATATGGGGCCTCACATGAAACAGAAGGGTTAGTGACTTTGCTGTGGTAATAAAGGTCTGACAGAGAACCTCCTGATCCTATGTTTTTTAACCTATGAGTGGATGAGTTATCTCATCCCCCACTCTCCTTCTCAAGAGAAATAAGTTCAGCCCCAGCTTACACAGGAAGAACTGAAACGCATTAATTTCTGTTCTAGGCTTCCCAAATGGAAGAGGAGCTATTAAAGGACATTTTCATTTTATGGCCTTCTACACAAACTCTTTGCTAACTTCTTTGTTTGTGCATATATGTAGCTATATGTTCTTTTAGAAAGCTTACTGTTAGATCAACATTGGTACAAGGAAATGTGCTGCTTAACCATCTGCACTTATTTCGCTTTTCATCATGCTGTATCTTATATGTTCATAAGATAAAGAAGCTGCTCTTGCCTTGGTGGTTGTGGGGCCCATCCCCACCAGAACTTGATAACACTTGCTAAAAGCTTCCTTTGTCCTTCTCTCTCACTGTTGATTTTTAGTAGTTCTACTGAACTACTGAAAGTTCAGTAGAATAACACCATACAAAACCAAGAATAATATAGATTAATTATTATCAGGAAAACAGAAACAAGATAAAATGTTTCATTCTTACACATTAAAAAAAAAAAAAAGTGGCCTTTACCTTTTTATCTTTCTCATTTACACTCCATTTTGTTCTCTCTAGTGCCTATGTCTGTGAGCTCTGTGATAGCCAGTAAAATCTCCACTGAGAGTTACTGTGTAGGTATATGACAGTGTAAGAACTTTATGATGTGTTTAAGCATTGTTGAAAATATATGTAACTATGGAAACTTGTTAAAACAACATACAAGAGGTTGTTACAAGATGGGAGGTCAGTTATAGTCCCTTCAGGCAATAGCCTACAGTTGCAATGGCTTGGTGTAGATCAGACTGCACCGAAAGCAGTACCTTTTTTTTCTGGATAACCATAATAGAGGTATTTGTCTAGTAAGGGAAGAGTTTTGCTTCAATCCTGTGCAACAGGGTAACTAAGATTTCTTGTCTGATTTCCTTTTTCTCTGTTGAATTAGATGGCCTGAGTACCATAAAAACTGTATGGTAATTCATGGTGCCTGAAAGAACGGAGTTACGTCGAGCTATGCACCCCGGTCTTGGCTTCCTATTTGACTCCCTGTTTTAACTTTTCTTACAACAGCCAAATTGCAAAAAAGAGATTTCAATATAATGAACGCTAAATCGTATTCCTATGTTCCAACATATACTGAGTTCATTGTTTCACCTGATTATCACATGATCTGGTGATGTCGTTGTTTGGCAATTAAATGTTATATGGATAGATGGTAAGAAGCAAGTAAAATGGCAACAATATTTGCATTATATCTCCTCATTAATGTTGCAATTATTTTTTTGTTTGTTTCGTATCATCTCCCACGTTTAGGCAGTGGGTTTCTTCTAGTTTTATTATGGTCAGTATTGCAAGTGGAATCTGTGGAAATACAGTCATAAATTTAGAGTAACTACTAGAGTAACTACAGTGTAACATGGATACCACAGTGATGAATCGGATTCTGCAGTCAAGGTCTACTTCCTTTTAATTGCCATTTGGGGTCATTTTCATCCCACATTAAAGGCAATTGCTTATCCATAACATCTGTGAATCTAGTTACAAACACACTATAGCAGCTTTACTGATTCCATAATACCTCTTTGTAGCAAAACGTTGCCTGTGATAATAGCTAACATTGTTATGGCCTAAGCTAGATGTATAATAATATACTTCAACAATACATACTGCAATGTTAGGGCTTATCTTTTCAAATGAGGTAATCCTTTACCTGACAAGAAGATCAGGAATTAATTCTGCTCTCTTCAGAACAGATTCAGATGTACTGCTTCTTTTGTGAGGGTACTGAAGGATCAGTATTAAGCAGGGTCTGGCCTGATATAGCATGGTTTGCATCCTTTCAGTAAGATTTATTAGTTGTCCATCTGTTTGTACTCGTAATATTTGTTTGTCCAGCCATTTTAAGCCCATCTGTATTTTAGTGAATTCAATATCCTAGTGCTCGCCTGAATATTGCTGTCAGTAGTCTTGCCCTCTGTTGTTATTTGCAGTTAATTAGGATAGACTTACCAGACTATTCACCTAGAATTTAAGAAGGAGAGATTGTCTTACTGTTGGCTTATTCTTCTCCTCCATTTGATAAATGTTTACTGTCATGGCTCAATAAGGTATGAGCTGCAGTCTGTTAATTTTGGCAGTTTGTATTTGCTGAGGATGCTTGGCTTATCCTCCCACATTTCTACCTAATTCCACTTAATTTATTTACCTTCATTAATTTCTTGCATGATTCTGTGATCAACCATGTGGCCATTATTAACACTGATTGGACAGATAGTTGAATGCAAAAATTTTTATTAAGTTGAAGAGAGGAAAAGTCTGATTTAGACTTCTTTTTTCAATTAACTTGGCAGGTGCATAGGTAGCACTAGATGGGTAGATTCAATGGAAAAAAAAAAATGCTGGCATAGACATATTGTCATTATTTTTTGAAGTTTACACCTGATAAGTTTTTTACATAGAAACAGATCTAAATAATCTCAATTTGATGCAGAGACATTTATATCTGAGTTTTTAGTTTTAAAAAAGTACATGAAACAAACTGAAAAAAACAAAATTACTTGTTAATAGAGGTACACCATTTTGATTAAATCCATTATTAATAATATTTCCCATTAAAATGTGGGATTCAGGGGCTTAGCTGTTTTCCTTTGTCACTTGTGACATAAATGTAAATATTTATTTAATACTCTGGAGGACTAAGTATGTTAATTTGAAGAGTTGTGCAGCATACTTGGATGAAAGATTTTCACATGTTTAGATATTCACTACTTAATTGTTTTACCCCTGTTATATGAAGAATAATATGTCTCCTTATGCTTTCCCCAGGCCACTTAGGATGTATTTTCAATTTAAAAAAATCTGAGCCTTCTTCACCTTTTCTCTAATGTACATTCTTTGGGCCTGGCATAAACTCCCATTGCTTTGTTCAGAATCCTTGTCATTAACAACATCTTTTTTGTGAGACAGGGAAATGTCTCAGGCAGCAACATTATCACTTCTGTCTTGTATATTCAATTTCTGTGTTTATGCAACCCAGTACTTTGTTCTTTTTGCTGCACAAAGCATGTGCTTTCAATGGTCTTTGAACAGTAACCAGTAGTATTATCTCTTTATTGTTTTGTTAATTGATTGTTTCATTCAACACATCATTCTTAGATTGACTTTTTGCTCATAGACTATGTGAGAAAACCTAAACTGAACATTGATTATAGAAGTTTAAACTTTGTGGTTGATAACCGTAGTTTATTTTCTAAAACGCCATGCCACACAACTTAAAGCTTTTGAAATCAGCTGCAGTTCATTCCAAGGAATGGGTCATATAGCTAAAATCGGGGTTAGACAAATTGGGTTAGATCCAGAGGTAGGTGTGAAACAAAGAGAATTAAAGATCTGAATCCTCTGAAGAAAATCCTGTGGTAAGTTAGTAACTTACCTCATCATTATCATTTTTTGGCAGGTACAGTTGTATGGGAAAGACAGCAGAAGGTGATTGTCTGGTCAATATGTTACCCCTGGTGGCCTTACTGAATTTCTTGACCCAGCCACCAATAAACTTTCAGTGTTTGAGACACAGTTTAGTAAGTGCAGCTGGTTGCCAAATTTCTGCAACCAAAACAGTGCACCATGTACAGTGAAAGGAACTGAATGTCTAAAAATGTGACAAAAACATGTTCCACAGCTATAGGACAATGATAAGCTTATTCCGTTCAGAAAGGAAAGATTTCTCGTTTAAAGTTCAATACTCTTTAAAGTTCTGGACAAAACTGAAAGTATAGCAGCCAAGTGAAGAGAGGAGTTCTGTTTGAACAGACTACTAGAAATTATTTTGAAGACTGCTGGTTTTAATGTACTGAAATATAACACAGGAAGTGAAGCTCTGCCTTTCTGACACGCTATCAGTGATCATGAACTAGACACAGAAAAAAGCACATAGAGAGAGAAGAACTGCTTAGTCTTGATAAGCATCAAAAATTCTAATCCAATGGCTACATTTTAAGATAAAACAAGAAACAAAGATTGTTTCTTCATGTCTTGGAAGTTCAGCAAGGTACTTTTCTTCAGAAGATTCCTAAGATGGTATGCTGTATAACTGAAAGATGAGAGGAAAGACAGCAAAACAAGAATCCTCGCTATTGATTCTGTCTAGTAAGATGAATTGAGGCCATCAAAAATTAGCACATTTTGTTGATCAAGATTGATCTCACTCATCTGTATCAAGTTTTTGATTCATGTGGAGTTTTTGCCTTTTACTTTGGATGGTGCTGATCTTATTCTTGCAGGATAACTCATTAACAAGAAGAACCTGGGCTCTGTGCTTCATTATAGAGACACTATAGTCCAAATTTTAGCTTTCCAGTAACTGAGTTAATGTAGGAAGAAAGTAGGATTTGTTTAAGTCATAGGAAATACTCTGTCTATGACAAATCTGTATAGCATTCTTTGAGAACAAGAAAAACCTTTTGCACTGAGGTATACCATGTATCCATAGTCAATCAGAACAAACATAATGAAATTAAACTGCAACGCAATTTTAAAAATATATTGAAAAATAAGGTGTAACTGTAAGGATAAGAAAGTACTTGAATGGATCTCCTGGGTGAAGTAGCTTAGTCAGCCAAGTAAGGTGTAAGTGGAGCTAATTTGCTTTAAGGTGGTGGGATCGACTGGATGACTCTGAGGTCTCTTTGGACTGTACTTTTCTCTGAGTCATCCCAATTTAAAGTTTTTTCTCCTCTTCAAGAGGAAATTCTCAACTGGAGTAATGCTGGAACAACCCAGGAAATTGAAGAAGGTATTTTAATTGAAGTTGATCTGCCATACTTATCTCTTAAAGATGAGGGTGAGAATTATGGTAGTCCTTAGGCGTTAAATGTAATAAAATTGTGATTCTGCTTGTGTGTACATAGATACCACAAATATAGTAATCTAAATGGAGAAACCTTTCAAACCTAGCCAGTGGAGTTTGGATTGTCTCAGTTTTTTCTGTTGCTTGATGTTCACATGCAAATAAAGCATCCACTTTAGAAAATCCCTATAGTATTATTGGTAAGTTCAGAAAACTTGTGGACATGAGGATTGAAAGCATAATAGAATTAAATACAAAATAATAATTCTCTGAAACAATACTGATAATAATAGCAAGAGAGCAAGTCAATCCTTTAATTTGTTTAGCACTAATCTTTTTCTTGTGCAATGCACTAGAGATTATTATCTGTAGAGAAGATGTTATGTTAAGATACGATTTATGCAGATTGAAAGGTTTCAATAGAATTCTTTGTTGTAATATTTTCTAAAATTAAATGCAGATTGAATTTTCTTAGTACTTGTCTATTGTATGCAGTCTATACCAGTCCAAATCAAGACCAGATAGCATCTGCACTTCTGTCAGGCATTCTGGTGTTTTCACTGAGTTAATGAGGTTAGTGTTAACAGTAGAAACAGCTGGTTTTCTAGGTTTCCTGGTGGCTTCAGAGCTACATGCAACTGTAGTACTTTCCCTCTAAAGAAGTACCTCATAAATATAAAGATAAGCCTTATAATGCTCTGGTGAGACAAGCTAGAAGTATTTTCTGTATTTTGTAAGTGGAAGAAGAGGGAAGCTGCATACCTGGAGATACAGAAACTAGATGTTCTGGGTTTTGGTTGTTTTTTGTCGTTAGAGATTTCCTTGGCATTCCAATTGCTTTTATTCTGTTAATTTATTCTCTGCAAAAGTGAAACCAGTTGCCCAGCCTCCTAGCATCTAATAGAGGATGGTATCTTCTCTGTTCAGTGGAGAGGTGCCCCAGATTGGAGATTGCCATTGGGTCATGGAGAGGCTTATCTTTTCAGGAATATAGCTGTACTATTTCCAGTGACAGCTCAGCCATTTGTGCCTTTTTCACTTCAGAAAGAACTGAAAACAATAAATTTCTTCTGACCCTATGTAATAGTATGTGTGTGTATCCTGTTCCCTTCAGAAATGGGAAGTCAGTGCATAATGGTTGTGCATGAAGTCATTCAGAGCCACCTGTACATGTAACATCTGGCCTTCTACCCAAGGTGGTTTCTTTTGGAGCCATCATCTATTTACTTGTTCCCAAGCATCCCAGATTTCAGGATCTTATCGTGCAAGCCAACACCACATGAAAACATCATCATATCTCAGATTATCTCTGCACCTCACCTGATAAATATTCCCTCTGGGAGCCCCTAGGAAGCATGCAGCTGCACCAAGTTTGTCTGCAGGCCAGTCCAAATTCTACACGGTTTGCGTGAACTGGAACAACTAACTTAAGCTGGATCTGAGCTCGTCCCAATAACAAAGGTTTAACTGGTTGAACATGAGCTGACTCAGCCTAGGCTGGATTTTTGTGGAGACACGGAAGTGTCCTTGCACCAAAAATCCCAGTGTGCTTTCTAGGACCCTGGTTAGCCTGTTTTTTCAATTACCTCCTTATTATCCTAGTTAACAGGGTTGGCTATAGTGTGCCAGAAACACTGACACTGCAGAATCGTAGGATCTGCTGGGAAAGAAGGTGGAACAAACCAGAATATAGTTTCACCCCTTAAGTACTGAATATCTCCTATTCTCTTCTTCTTAAGAGCTACACCGTAAAAATAAAAAACAGTACAGAGATGTGGGGATGTGGAACATCTTTTGTATGAAGAGATTAAATAGATAAGTATTCAAAAGCCTGGAAAAAAGTAAGTGAATGGGATATGATCTAGACATGCTGTAAAATTGAATGTTGTGAAGACGAGGACAGGATTATTATTCTCTGTTTCTCATAACACAGAAACAAAAAAGCATCAGACGGTATTGTTGGACAGGGGTTTTAGAATGAATGGAAAGTACTTATTCCTATGGGATTTTCTTGAAGCTGTGGAAGTCATTGGCATAGGATCTTGAAAAAGCTAAAAAACAGATGCTGCCAAAGGGTGATTCCACAGTTTAGCAAAAAGGGTGACCAGTCAGATCTGTTAAACTAAAGGACACAATTATAACCTTAAATGCAAGCTTTCCCTAAACTACGGGTTTCTGGAATCTGAGAGGGTACAAAGGGCATTATTGTTATGTACTTGCTCTGTTCTTATTCCCTATACATAAACTACTGTCTAATGTCAGACATGATACTGAGCTCAGATAGACTGTCCAATGTATTGAGGTTTGGGGTTTTTGAGTGTCTCTGATGATAAATATTTTGTAACTTATTGTGAATTAAATGTTCAATTTTCTGCAGTTTTTAAGACTTAAATAAATCTGTAGATGTTGTTGTTTTACACTTATCACTAACAGTCACTTTCAGTGAAGGCTAGAAACTTGAAACCTGTGAATGATGCCTGTAGACTATGACACCTGTGATGGTCCACATGGGACATCAGAGGAATTGGTGTGGCCAGACGAAAAGAAAATTCTGATACATTGATACTTGTTTAAACAGAATAGGGTTAATATTCCTCCTTGAAGTGCCTGAACAAAATATTAGGACGATTAGGCTCTTTCAACCATTACTAGTCTGTATGGGCTTACTTTGCCTTTAATTTTGTTTTTTTAAGACTGTAGAAGGAAGATTTGCTGTCATGTATCTCTTCAACTGAGATTTCCAAAGCATCACATACTCTTTTCATCTCAACTTCTGTATGTGTTATCAGTGCTAAATGATCTGTTAAAATAATTAAGAAATACTTCGCTAGTAATTTTTTTTTTTAAAGAAAGGTATTACTTTTCCTTCTGCTGGAAAATATTCGCTCTGTGTTTGCAGCTGTTTTGGTTTTTTCCACATAGATTTTGATATTATGTTATACACTTGCTTTCTACCAGTGTACAGTAAACCTGGCAGAGGTATCAGGTAGATAAATATTGAAGTTGTTGCTGAAAAACCATTGAAGAGATATCTGTGCCATGAACTTTTGTGTCTCTTGGTATAAGTCACTATATTTTAATTTGAATCTCTTGACAAAGGAAAGACTTACACTCCTTCAAAAGTGCTTGATCCTATATGTATCATGCATAACCACTCTGGCAAAGGAGGGTTGAAGTAATTTTAGGATGGAGGAGTACCAGATTGTCTAATAAGCTATGGCTGTCTTAGAATTTGTTCACATTAGACCTAAATATGTTGGCAGGAATTGTGTTGATCCACAAAAAGAAAATGTCTACAACTGAGTCAGCATTAGGAAGTAAATACTGTTTACATTTTAACTCTACCCATGCATATAGGTCTGTAGCACCAGATGCAGGTATTTGCACAAAGGCCTAAGGAATTCACTGTCTCTGTGCTGGCTTTCAGTACTAAATACAAGCCCAGGAAAACAAAGTAATCTTGAAATGTATGGTATTTTCCAAAGAATGTGTTTCACATCAAATCAGGCACGGGACAGGGTTGTTTGCTCAAAGAATAACGTGGATTCTTTTAGGTTCCCAGTTATTTCTTACTTGCATCAATTTCTTATAAACCAAATTTAAAAAATTTTAATGTTTGGTTTTTTTTTTTTTTCCAGACAGTAGGTTTGCTCACTGGCCTAAACTAGGTAGCTTCCTTCCTATTGACAAAAATAGTCAAGGTAACAAAAGATTCATGATGGTCTTGTAGCAAGCAAACGTCCTCAGTCTAGAAGGTACTGCACATTTGTTTGTCCCTCTAAACAGTTATCTTAACAGTGGCATGTATAGTCCTATCATTTTTCATCCTGGTGTCCTAGTCATGCTGCCTTTGGGCAGACATAAGAATTTTACTTGGGCATTTTTAGAAGGAAAATCCAAAGAAGGAAGAGCGCCAGATAGCCATGGTGCTTCGTACTTAATGTACATTAGTAGTCAAATGGGACAGTCACATTGAAGCTTCCTGCAATATGCAGGAACTGAAGGAATTAATCTTCACAGAGGGGGTCCCTCTGTGCCAGCGTCAGTCACATCAGATCAGACCTGCCTGTCCTGGCTGCAGACTAAAAGAAGGGCCTTCCTGGTACCTAGCACAACGTGACATTCACAGCAGGTCTAGCATTGCTAAGATGCCAGCAGCAGCTTGGGGACATGCTGTGAAATAAGAGGAAAATTGGTGGGAAAAGAGGGAGAGATACAAAATCGTGATTCATGTACATTTTTAAGGACTGACGGATCCTGTCTGCAGAAACTGATCAAGGTTAGGTAACACAAAAATAAACATATAAAAGGAATATGCTGGTTCTTTGTTTGCTTTTCCAATTTCCTTTTGAGCCCTGGATATGGACACCGATTTTTTCTAAAACCTCAGCACAAGCTTGAAGTTTTTAAAGTGTGTTAATTCTTTGTATTGCAGGGCCTGAGAGCCACCCATTACCAGCTGTTTTGGGGAGTGTCTTCATTAGCATGTAGGGAGTCCCCTCTGACGGGAATCTCCCTATCAGGTGTGCACTTTGGTTCACATCATGTGGAAATGGCAGAACACACAAGCTGGATTCATTTCAGCTAAAATGAAGCTAAAACATCAGTTTTGGTGCATGCCTAGCATGCTCTAAACATTAATGGGCCTTCAGACCCTGTGAGCAGTCTAGAGCTAGACCATAACAGAGCTGGAGGTATTTAGACCCAACTGTTTTGCCCCACAAACCTGTTCCTTTTGTGCTGCACCACTTGCTAAAGTAGGTACAGGCTTTATGTTGAAAAAATAATTGTCAGCATGTCCAGTGCAGGCAGTCAAAAATGCTGTTTCAAATTTTTTTATCCTTACTATTTTTCCCAAAGTTCACAGATTTTAGTCTTCATGTCCATTTTATCTGAGTTTGGAAGGAGTAGAAATAATGAATATCCTATGTCTGCCTTCCTTCTTGCCACAAGTTATATGTTGGTTTTTTTAAAAAGTTTCCAGTTAATGGCAAAAAGCAGCTCTGAAATACCAAGAACACTGCGAAGCAGAGCTCTTACAGCGAGGTTTCATTTATAATTCTACAGCTACCCCTGAACTGCTTCAGTGCTGCATGATTGGATGTGACAAGTGCTGGGTGGCTGACAGTTTTCCCAGAAAACACATCCCACTTCAGCCAGCAGCTCTTGAGTGTGTGGTAGGAATTGCTCGGTGAAACTACCTACCTTCTGATAGGTAAGAATTGGATTAGATTACATTAGATTAATTTAGGTGATTGTAATGGTCCATATGAATCAACTTCATGGCTCGTATGCTGCCAGAATCTCGTAAGAGCAGCCAGACGTTTCAGAGGTGTAGGGTTTGCACCTGGATTTAACACCTTCCTCAGCCATGAATCTGTCACCAAACTGCATCTGTCCCTTTGAATGGTTTCCAGTTTTTAGGTTGATCAATCCCTTAAATGCCATTCTGCTGTGTCTTATCAAACAGTTTTCTCATTTCAATATGAGGCAGCTTGTATAAAACCATCAGCTGCTATAAAAACATCATTCATTTTCCTGTTCTCTGATACAAGCATACAAAATCCTTTAAAATGCCCCTAACCCCAAGAACAGCAGTTTCCCTGCTGTTTTTATCTGGTCTGTCCTTGCCACTCAGCACAGTTCCCTCCTTTTAATAAATTTTAATCTAGTTTTTTATATCTATAAAATGCATATTTACGAAGTTCCCCTTGCTGGATCATATCTGTGTATTGCCATATATATACACATTTATGTGTGTACGTATATATATATGCACAGGTTCATACACATACGTTTGTCATGTATGTATTTATGTGTATATGTATTTAATTCAAGCATAGTTTACATGGCTTTATACAAGTTTACACATAGTTTATATAAGCTAGAATAGCAATTGCAAATAGTAAGAGTGCAGTGATATCAGTGACACATTTCCTTTTGGCCACTGGTTCACATATGTTGTCATGCAACGATGATTATGGTAAACACCATATTTTATATCTCTATTTTTGTTAAGGTCTGCACAGGCTTTTTCCTGAACATGTGTGTTATTCTTGTTCAAAGTTAGCACTTTTTAAAACAAAGAAGCAAATGTGACTTTTTTAAAGGAATGCCATTCTGGAATTATTTTTTGATCAGTAGCAGAGTTTTCTGGGTTTTGAACATGGACTCTCTATGTATTCTACCAGTACAATACTTGCTGTGGCTACATCGTATTTTCAATTCATTGGTTACTTAAGTGCTGGTTAGCCTTCTAACTGCTATGATATGCACTGCTGGTTAGTGCATATTCATGGATCTTCTTCAACACTGGTTTCATAATATGGGTGACTTGTTTTAGCTTAGAAATCCTAAGAGCTCCACAAACACTGGTGAAAGCTTATTATTTGCAAGAGCTTTGCAGATGAGGGAGGTCAAAAAGGAAACAGAAATTTATGCGCCGTGGTTACATAAGAGCTGAATTTGTTACATGTTACTGAAACTACTAAAGCTTCCAGCAGAACCTTTGTGCTCGTGTGTGTGTGTGTGTGTGTATTCTAAAACCATAGGTTATCCTTGACTTCATAAATTTGCAAGAGCTTTGCAGATGAGGGAGGTCAAAAAGGAAACAGAAATTTATGCGCCGTGGTTACATAAGAGCTGAATTGTGTTACATGTTACTGAAACTACTAAAGCTTCCAGCAGAACCTTTGTGATCGTGTGTGTGTGTGTGTATTCTAAAACCATAGGTTATCCTTGACTTCATAACCACTGTGATTTGGATCTTTCATCTTCACTTGGGTCTATTGTGAATAAAGGACAAAGTGCAGTAATGAGCGAAAAGATTTATAAAACAGAACATTAAACTTATATCCTTTACCTTCCTACTGTGAAAAGAGAAAGTGCAATCTGAGTACCATCAAGAATTAGACTCAATTTGTTCTTTTTCTTTGTCTTATTTGGAGATTCCATGTAATTTTCAGATATTGATCAGTCTTCACATACCTCTGTGAGTTAGACAAATACAGGATTAGTATCTCATTTTAGCAGCTTAGAATGGAAAGCATGAAGATATATATTTAAAGATTTATTTTTTTTTTTTTTTATATACTGAACAAGATACTGGACCAGGAATAGAATTAAAAATTTTGATTCAGTTTGTACAAGGTATTATACTGTTCTGTAGTATTTCAGTGTTTTTTCTTGGGGGGGGGCAGTTTGATTTTTTTGTTGCTTGCTTTTGCAACTATAACTGCAAAACCAGGAAGTGTCTGGAATGTTATGCAAAGTTATATCTTTATGCTGGAAAATGTTTATGCTTTGTTACAAACTAGCAGTAATTTGTCCTTTGAGCAGTCTGGTTTTGCCTGACCCTCCACTGAATGGAACTTTGTAGACATGAAAATTAGCTGCACTTCCGTCATTCTTTCACCTCTGCTTGGATACCCTCTGAGGCATATTTCAAACTGCAGTCCTGTGCCCAATCTGTTAGCCCAAACCAGCTTGTGTTAACAGTGTAGAGACTGTTAGAGAGCAGGGGGGGCGTTATTACTTGGTGGACAAACAAATGCAGGCAAAGCTGCTTTGTTCCTTCTTAGTTACACAGTTAAGCACCTTCAACACATTTGTTTACAGAAGCTTAGTCACTCAGTATGTTAATGCATTTGCATAGCATGTCAAAGAATCTATAGATCTTATTTATTACATTCAGGATATTTCAATGCAGTAGAGCCAGCTGAAAGAAGAAATATATTAGCATTGAATTAGAGAAGGTTGAAGAGAACAAAATGCCTGACTGCTGTGTTGTAACTGACAAATGTCCTCAATTCAGTGTGAAAATATTTCTGAAAGATTATCCCTGAGGTTTTTGTTTGAATTTGGGTTTTAGTTTAGGGTTTTCCTTGTCATGGGCTTCCTCTGCTTCTGTATATCATTTTTGCTTTAAAGAGCTTCAAGTGCTCAGAATTCCTGAGCCTACATTTAATCTTACTTTTTTTCCCCTCCATTTGTTTAGCAATGAGCAGTTTCTGGCAAAACCTGTTATTGGTTATTGCTAGCTTTAGTACAGTAACTCAGGTTTTAAAACTCAGCTGTGGCCATTGCAATCTTTCTTAGTCTTCAGGTATACCCTTTAACTTGCTTTGGTCTATCTGGTCTTTGGTTCTGCGTATGATAGATATGCCCATCCTTTTCATTTATACTCATTCCTTGTGTTTCTATGACACAGAATTACAAATTGCCTTCTGGCTGCCACCATGTCTCAGTCTGCTGATGCCCTAAGTGGCAGGATTGGCTCATTCAAGTTCATTAACATCTTTTTCGTATTGGAATTAAGGTGTTTTAATGCTTCCAAGTGCTTACGTTCATTCTTTCTCCTGTGTTCTTTTACCTTTTTCCACAGCATTTTTTAGAGGAGCAGGATCTCAGGTTGGTTTCCTGTAAAACTCATGCTGTGGTCCAATAAAACATGTGCTTATAGCTTGCTTATAGGTACATGGACATGCTTATAACTAAGCACATATTTAGTAAGCTTGCTGCATTTGAAAGATCAGGATTGTTGTTTTGGTTAATTTCCAAAGTGATCTATGTGTTTAACATTTAATGGTCCAGAACTGAAATTGCCATTGTTCTTTGTAGACAGCAAATTGACTGTACCTGGGTTTACTACAAAACATGAAAGTTAAAACCATGAAATAGTAGTAATAAGTGAGATAAGTAATGTGCTGGATTATTTTTTTTTATGGAAAATGGAACCAGGATGTTGTAAATGGCGGGTGGATGCACCCTGTTAACTTACTGAATGCTGCTTGTTCTTTAACTACAGCTCTTTTTCTTCAGATCTTATTCCTACTGGTGAGTTAGAAGTGTCTTCTGTTTAAGAAATTTTTCAGTTACATTATTCTGAAGGTTTTAGTTAATTACACGTAAGTCAGACTTAGAATTGTATTTTTCTTTGAATCTGAATCAGTCATCTTGTCTTTCTAAATTGAACCTGAAGATTTTGGACAAAAGCCACATTTACCTCTTGTAAGAGGGCCTTGAAAATCTGTAGGACAGTGCTCGGTGTTACCATGCAGTTATGTTTGGCTACCATTCTTCCTCTTCCTTCTCCTTGATAGATTTTCACTAGAGCTGAATGGAGCATCCTTGGCATTGTGAGAACTGCGTGGGCTTTGCTAACCATTAGTCAGAATAGCACATATCCTAAGAGCAGCCTGGAGTCCCAAGCCAGCTAACTCTGAACTTTGCAGTGCGTAGTATCAGCTCCAGAGAGGAGTTCCCTGGGTGTCAGTACATTCATTTCTTTCCTTTGGACTCCCATTTGTTTGAGTAACTTACAATTTCATGCACAAGTAAGAAATAAAAGCTATGGTTTAAAATTCTCTCTTAAAAAGGCTCAACACCTATGAGAGGCCCCCTTCATGGGGAAAACCCTGTTACTGCACTTAGTCCCTTTGCTGCTATTAAATATTGCATTACAGCAAGTATTGGAAATGAATATACAAATTTGTAGGGCTGATTTTAAAAGCAAAATTTACATTCATACAGACAGTGTTTTTCTAATGGTTTTATATTGAAAATGTATTTTCTAATCTTTTACTCTTTGAATAATAATAATTGGATTGCCAATATTATAATCTGTTGGAGCACTTAAGTGGGATTCAGTTCACAGCATGTGCAGTAGACGTTAATCAGTTCATGATCAGTTATAAAGCAGAGCATAAAAGAATCCATTATAAAACACCCCTAAAAAAGAAAATTGTCTTCCAACTTCACACTAGAAAACACAATGTGTAAATTCAAGCAAAACAGACAAATTCTGTGTTTTAAGACCTGGAGATTTCACTTTGGAGATAAAGTATAACCAGAGTGCAAAACCGAATACTTTATGTTTGTCCCAGTAATTCCTGGCCTGGGGTTGACAGGCAAGTTTTTTAGATATGGCAAGCACAAAAACAAACTATATTGTCAAATTACAACAAGTTGCGCTGAGAAAGGGTGTCATTAATACTTTTGTAGTTTTATTTCTGTATTATTAAACACATTGTTTTGGTTTTGTGTCAGGGGTTGGTGTGTACAGTGCTGCAACAATTTGGGGTTTTGCCTGGACTAACGATCTACGTTACTGCTGTTCCTGCCAGAAAGTTACTAATCTGCTCCTGAGAGGTGATTCTGCTGAGGGGACGTGCCAAGGCACAGTTCAACTCATGGCCTCCCAAACTCCTCTTAAATGGCAGGTAGCCTGCCCACTCCTCCTCGCCTGACTCATTACCTTTGAACAAACAGGTGTCCCAATACTGCCAGCTTTATCTTCTGTCTTAATAACAGACAAGATGTAATCTAGAAAGAATTTTAGTTTATTCTTGTGGAGCAAAAGTTTAAGTCCTTGAATTGTAAAGATCCAGAAGAGAAACATAAGGTGAGAAAATGAACATAAGTCTTCTTTCTCAGTTTCTTTTACATCCTCAAAATGCATTTTGACTGGAATAGTCAAAGTCAACAACTTGTCAAGCAGCAGCTCAACTTCTGGTTGCTGTCCTTCAGAGGGAAACCTAAGTTAGCCTAGTGCTGGGTCAGGGCCGGCAACTTTTTCTGCCCTCCACCTCCCATTCTGTCTTGAGCAGCTGCCTGTGACACTACAGTGTTGCTCCTCTAGTTCCAATTACACTCAATTTGTCTTTTTAACAAAAACTTAGCTTCCTGATTCTTTCATCCAGTCGCTTTGGTATCCTTCATTCTTTATACCACGTTGCTAGAAACAGTTTATTTGGCCCAAGGCTGATGCAGGGTAAATCTGCAGGCATGAATAGTATGTATTCAAAATGACTACTGTACTTTATGGATCATAGCACTGCAGGACAATTCAGGATGACAGGGACCTCAAGAGGTCTCTAGTCCAACCCTCTGCCCAGAGCAGGCTCAGCTGTGGGTCAGACCACATTGCTCAGGGCTTAATTTCATGGCAGCCGGAAACCTTCTGCCTGCCTAGGACAGGGCTGCCTTTTGCTCCTGCCCCAGTTGCATGAGGGCCCCATTGGCCACTTCTTCCTACCAGCTGGACAGCAGCCCTACCCTCATGCATACAGACTTGTCTGCTGCCTCAGTTTGGTGTCACCTGCAAATCTGACAGAGTGCACTTGGTCACCTTCTAGGTCACGGATAGAGATGTTAAACAGGACAGGCCCCAGGACAGACCCTGCGGGACACCATGAGGCACCAGCCTCCAGGTAGATATGACCCAGTGACCACCACCTCTGAGCCCAACTCTCCAACCAGGTATTTACCCACTGGGTTGGGCACCAACCCAGGCCCTAACATCCAGCTTGGATACAAGGACATTGTGGAAGAAGTATTGAAAGCCTTGCTAAATTCGAGGTAAATTTGTCCACAAATCCTGTCATTTTATCACAGGAGGTAACTAGCTGATTTGGTCATGATTCACCCTTGGTCAAAACACACTCACAGTTCTCCATCACCTTCTTCTCCCTTGTGTTTAGAAATGTGCTCCAAGAGGACCCACTCTATGATTTTCCCACGACCAAAGTAAGACTTGAGGTTACCAGCATGATCCTTTTGGCTTGAAGATAGATGCATCATTTGCTTTCTCCCTATTGTCAGAGATCTCCCCCAAACCCCAAGACCTTTCTTGTTGCAGAACGGCCTTGCAAGCACGTCAGCCAGCTTTCTTAACACAGCTGGGTGCAGCCCATGAGCTTGTTGAGAGCTCACAAGTAATCCCTGACTCATCCTCCTCTGGTCATTTTCCTTGTTCTTGAATCGCATCCTTAAGCACAGAGAGAGACCTTGTTAATGCATACTGAGACAAAAGGCATTCCCTGTTTAGCCAGGCTCATCTGCCTCCATAGAGGAGCCCCATGTGTCTGAGCTGCACCATTACACTGAGGACCACCTCCTCCTCCACTTCACTGTCCACCTCTAACTGAAAGGGTTTTGCCTGTCCACTGCTTACCCCAGTTGTGTGAGCTGTCCCACCACATCTTAGTCACTGTGGTTTTGTTTCCCCATCCGTGAGCAGCTGTGTGCGTACCCTGGGGTGGGAGCCCTGTCACCCTGCAATACTGTTCCTGAGGTCTCTTTCGCTCCCATTGCCCAGCACCCTTTCCTTTCCACCCCATCCATCACCTCTTTACAAGGCTGTAGGTCGTCATCTGTCTTCCCCATTGTTTCTGTTTAAAAGCTTTTCTCAGTGTGATTTAATCTTTCCACAGAAATTATATGTTCCACATTATTAACACCAAGGAGAGATTTTAGTTTTATATGGTTTCCTCCATCCTGCTGGGAGACTGCTGGAGATGTTGTTCCCCACCTGCAGTCTTGCTTATGGCTTCTGAAGTCATGATGCCATGCTGTGTACAGCAGCATTAGTTAGATTTTAGAGGAGATGTTAACTCAGTAGAGGATGAAGGACTGTGAGTAGTTGTTTATAGTTGATAAAGGCTGACAATTATTTCCTGATAACCTTCCATTTCTGTCATATTTTTGTGATGATAATCTTGAAGCTCTCAACCTATCATTGCTGTGTGAATTTCTAATGGATTCTGTAGATGTTTGTATTTATAATCTCCTGTCTGGAAGTTTGTTTTCATAGATTAAACCTACTTTCTCTCTTTCCCCCCCCACTGAAATAGAAAATTTATATGTGTAAGTTCTTATTAAGAAGTGACATAAAGAAGTTTAAGCTCATATACATTGTCTTAAGGGTTTTATAATTTAAACTGTGGTCATTGCCATGATAGTCTCATTTTTTCCATATATATATATATATATATATAGCCATGCAGAGCGCTTCCCTATATAGAAAACCTCATGAACAGAGTTAATTCTCAATTTACAGCCAAGCTGGGCTGAAGTGCTACAGAGTTTCCCTATATAGAAAACCTCATGAACAGAGTTAATTCTCAATTTACAGCCAAGCTGGGGACTGAAGTGCTATTACTAAATCTTTAATCCTGAAGACTTTGACAAGTATCAATTTTAGGGTTTTAATTTCAAAATGACATTTACAGAAGTCCAGTGCCAAGTATTGCCACTAAAAATTTCCAGTTTCTTGGGATGTCAGAAAATGTGTTAGCTAAATCCCCTGCCTTACTCAAAGAATGTCAATAGAAAGCATTCTAGTGGCCTAGCTGTCCCTACAAAATTGGCAGGTTCTGCATGCTTTTGTTTTAGATGAGCCATTTCAGAAAATCTTGAACATTTCAGACTTCAGTCAGGTGGCTATTCTCACTAGATAGTTAGATAACAGCTATATCAAAATGGCTATATCAAAACCTGTGCCACCTCAGTGGTTTTTGGCACTAACAGAGTGTGAAATATCTTCTGTTTTGAGTGAAAGTTTGAGCTGTTTTACAGACAGTCCCAAACTTTTAATTTTCTTTCTGACTTTGATGTTACAGTTGCAGTAAAGGATTGGGAGGAAAGATTTCTAGCTTCCATTTTAGATTTTACCTGTAATTTCTTCAGTTAACTCAGGAAAGGAAAGTCCCTTAGTGTTCAATCACTGACAGTGCAGATTATACTCAAAATGCTGGAATCAACTTCCAGCTGAAGAAGTCACAGCGAGTGATAGTTTTTCAGCAAAGAACAGACTTTTGTGAGTTCATGCATTTGAGCTCAGCCTCCACACTGTCTCACTGACTTGTAGGAACTTTGACCTACGTTCACGCACACTCACAGTTACAGACAAGACCTGTTTATAAGCCATTTGTGACCTGAAAAAGTTTAACAATCATAATATGAAATAAAAGGGATGGTGTGTTCCTACCCATAAGAAGAGGATAAAGGCTCAATGTTGGAAGAGTGAGATTAAGATGTCTGAAATTTGTGCAAGGCTGAGGATTTCTTCACTCTTATAAGCTGAATAAGGTCTACAGAGTAGTTCAAATATAGCTCTGTTACTAACTGAAAAAATAGCTAAAATTATTTCCAGTTCTAATAGTGTACTGTTTGTTATCAATTGCTTCATGAATGCGGTAGCTTATTTCAGGCAATAAATTGCTCCCACACTCTTTGCTGTAAGTATTCCTCCAGGTATCCAGTACTCGAACATGTTTTTATGGCCCCATAGGCGATATGATATATTTCTGTTACTTGGCTGGATGAATACAGCAGCTCCTTGAATCATGCTCCCCATGTGGATTATGAATTGAGAACTTCCCTTCTGCTGTATTTGCTGAAAAGGGCAGTCATTCCTGTTGACAGTCATTCCTGTGTGCCAACAGAAATCTGCAGAAAGTGAATACAAATAGTATGAAAACAATAGGACTTATTTTTAAAAAAGGACTGAATAATAATAATAATAATAATAATAATAATAATTTGAATAATTTGAATAACTGAATATTTTTAGTCTTTGCTGCCTATGTCTCCCTGTGGAATGAGAGATTTATTTATTTAATCTCAGAAGAATGGTGAGGATTCATTCATGGGTCTGCTAGTGCTGTAACAGCTATTGCTAATAGTTGTCATTATTATGTTACATGAGCTAGCCAAGTTCTTCCTTTCTACAGGCTGCTGTAAATTGTGGCACAGTCATCCTCTTCTATGCCTTCCCTTTTATCCTTTTGCCCTCAGTGTATCCAGGTGCTTTAGAGTACTTATATGAAAAATTACACCCACACTAAGTGTATAGCGTGATGGTATTTTACAACGTAACAGTGCAGTTCCATGAAATGGGTCAAGGCAGCTTAGTAACCCGAAGTTGCAGAAGGGGGCAATCCCCTTCCCAAGCTTCCCCTACCCTACTCCTACCTTTCCAAAGCTACCTGCTCTGGGTGCTTGCCTTCTGCATCTTCCTATTGCTTTTTTCTGGGTGTGCTTCTCATCAGACTCCTCCATAACCTGACACAATTTGCTAATCTACTAGAAAACTAACCTAGCTGGACTTCTCAGCTGAGTTTATTCACCAAAGTTTTTAACAGGGCTCTGCAGCTGGAGGAAGGTAGGTGGCAGGGGCACACAGCTGGGAGCACTGGGGAGCAGGAGTGGAAGAAAAGGGAGGAAGTGGAAACTGAACCTTCCCTGTGCAAGTAGCTGCGAGCTGGTAACCAGCTGCTGATCAGCTCTGCAGGTTGGCTGGTACATGCTTGGGCACAACCTGCTGCACCAAGGCCATACCTCTTCCAGCAGAGTGGTCATTACAAAGTGAGTTTACATGGCAACAGGCAAATCACTGTGTAAATTTATGTCATGCCAGGACCCAGTACCTGTGTTTTGACCTAGTAATATGTTAGCCAGACTTGAACGGTACAATGTCCTCTTAACAGCTGTGTGTGTTCTGTACGTCAAATGTCAAACAAAATTTCCAATGCTCCTCTGGCCTTTGCTCATTTCATCCCAGGGTGAGCTGAGGTTACATATCCTCCTGCAGAATAATCATGCAGTGAGGACTGAAACAAAAGAATTAGGTTATGTTGTGATTTATATCTCCATCAGCCTAGTCTTGTTGTGTTAGCTGAAGACAGTGGTCACAAAAGGCACGTTTTTCAGATGCTGTAATAAACATCTAGGGCTGACAGCATGTTGCGTTTACTTTCCTTGTAGGTAATTCTTTCTGAGGGGAGAACTGAAATCTGAGTGTGTCTCATTTCTTCTGTTTTGTTGGCAGTTCTTCTGTGCATTGTTCCTCCTTTCTCTCTATGACCTTTTTGTTTGTGTTGTTTTGAAAAGTGAGGAGACACCATGGCTCTGCTTTGTGTTCCACAGGGAATATAAAGGAGCGCTATATTTTCTTTTTCTTGTAAACACCTTTTCTTACTCAAAATAACCACCTTTTCATCTTGTTATTTATAGTCTGTGGTAAATGCATAAAGCACTTCACAAAACACAAAAGGCAAAATCTCTGCATTTCAAAGAGCACTATTCTATCTCTAGCAAGTTACAGAAAAGAAACAAAGGCATTGTTAGGAGTCTAAGGTCCTAATCCTACAGCACTAAGGTTAGTGTGAACATTGTCATTAATTTAAATGAGCCAAAAATTAGCTCTAAATACTTCCTAGGATAAAACTCAGAGGAGAAAAAATAAAGTTTTGCTTCTTGTGGTTATTTTAGGAACTCTGTAACAGGATTGCTTGACAGCTAAAATAAATTATGGATGTCATAATTTTGACAGACTAGCCTGGACATCACAAATCATATTTCAAGTCCCAGCTTTATCAAAAGTAGTCTGTATAACTTGAGGTGAAGTAAAGTTTGCAGCCAGACCTTTAAAATTAACTTGATACCCCATTTCTGCTAGGCATAAGTTCTCAGTACTTTTGTGAACCAGTCCTAACTGCTGAATTTTATTCCATTCCATTTTGCCATCTTAATCTTGCTAAAACACCTTTTGAAATCAGAATGTATGTAGCTGGTAGAGTTCCTGAGAATTCAAACAGAGATCTGGGAAGATTTTGAGTAGTACTACAAATGTGGGATGTATGGGTAGATATATATGGAATAAAAAAATTAAATGTTTTTGCATAGATTTTGCACCAGTGTATCTGCATTGAAGATAATTGCATTAATCTAAGATACAGCAAGGGAGGTGACTGACGAGACCTTGGAGGGTTTCAAGCCCTGGCTGAATAAAGCCTGAGCAACCTGGTCTGACCCCACAGTTGAGCCTGCTCTGGGCAGGAGGTTGGACTGGAGACCTCCTGTGAGCACTTTTAATGAGGGGGGGGGGAAAAGAAAAAAGGACATCCCCCCCAACCCCCCACCCCAAATAACTAAACCCTGAAACACAGGTTGATGCACATGATAGAAAGGACTGACTCTCCAAGCATAACTGTACAAATAGCAATTTCACTACCAACTAGTCAGCCTTGTAAGATCATGGAGCAGATCCTCCTGGAAATTAAGTTGAAGCATATGGAACAGAGGGAGGTGATTAGACACAGCCAGCATGGCTTCACCAAGACCATATTGTGCCTGACTAATCTAGTGGCCTTCTGTGATGGAATGACTGCGTTAGTGGACAAGGGAGAGCTACAGATGTCATCTACCTAGATTTCTGTAAGGCCTTTGATATAGTCCCCCACAACATTCTTGCCACTAAATTGGAGATATGGGTTTGATGGATGGACTGTTAGATGGATAAGGAATTAGCTGAATGGCCATGTCCAAAGAGCCAATGGCTCAAGGAGTGGAAACCAGTAATGAGTGATGTCCCTCAAGGGTCCAAACTGGGACCAATACTATTAATATCTTAATCAATGACATAGTGGGACTGAGTGCACTGTCAGCAAGTTTGCAGATAAAACCAAGCTGAGTGGTGCAGTTGATTCTGTAGAGGGAAGGGATGCCATCCAGAGGGACCCTGACAGGCTTGAGGACTGGGCCTGTGTGAACCTCATGAAGTTCAACAAGGCCAAGTGAAACGTTCCTGCACCTGGGTCAGGGCAATACCCAGTATCAATTCAGACTAGGGGATGAAGGGATTGAGAGCAGTCCTGCAGAGAAGGGATACTGATGGATGAAAAATTGGACATGAGACAGCAATGTGTGCCTGCAGCCCAGAAAGCCGATCATATCCTGGGCTGCATAAAAAGAAGCGTGGCCAGCAGGTTGAAGGAGGTAAATTCTTACCCTCTACTCTGCTCTGGTGAGACCCCACCTGGAATTCTGCTCCCAGCTCTGGCATTCCCAGCACAAGAAAGATGTTTACCTGTTGGCCTGGCTGAACGGGGAGCTCTTGCTGGGACTCAGGAAAAAAGGGAGAGTTTCCCGCTTGTGGAAGAAGGGGCAGGCGACTCAAGAAGAGTACAGGGATCTTGTTAGGTCATGCAGAGAAGAAATGAGAAAGGCAAAAGCCCAGCTAGAACGCAATCTGGCCGCTGTCGTTAAAGACAACAAAAAAAGTTTTTACAAATATATTAATGACAAGAAGAGAGCCAAGGA
>NW_008796051.1:3659776-3697220 GCF_000699145.1 Aptenodytes forsteri | reverse complement strand
AGTGGTGGAGTCCCCATCCCTGGAGGTATTTAAAAGACATGTAGATGAGGCGCTTAGGGACATGGTTTAGTGGGCATGGTGGTGTTGGGTTGACGGTTGGACTTGATGATCTTAGAGGTCTTTTCCAACCTCAATGATTCTATGATTCTATGATTCTATGGAGCACATCCAGAGGAGGAGCATGAAAATAACAATCAGAGGGCTGGAACACCTCTCCTATGAAAAAAAGGCTGAGGGAGTTGGGGTTGTTCAGCCTGGAGAAGAGAAGGCTCCAGGGAGACGTAATTGAGGCCTTTTAATACTTAAAGGTGCCTTATAAGAAAGGTGAAGAGACTTTTTACTAAGGCCTGTAGTGACAGAACAACGGGTAACAGTTTTAAACTGAAAGAGGATAGATTTAGATGGGACATGCGATGAGGGCAGTAAGACACTGAAACAGGTTGCCCAAAGAAGTTGTGGATGCCCCACCACCGGAAGTCTTCAAAGTCAGGTTGGACGGGGCTCTGAGCAACCTGATCTAGTGGAAGGTGTCCCTGTCCATGGCAGGGGGGTTGAGCTAGATAGTCTTTAAAGGTCCCTACCAACCCAAACCATTCTATGATTCTATGATGCTTTCCTGTAGAGAGGAAGCTGGTAGTGCAGCTAATTAATTTCCTTTCTTGCAGTAATCTTTACTTACAGTCTGAGATTATTAAGTCTGGCTGGACATTAAGATCTAATTTAGGTGCAGCCTACCTGGCTGTATGAACACTTTCTGTTAGCTGCTCCTTTCACTCACTCACAAGCTTCTCCCTCACTGCTCTTCTTACCCATGTTTTGCGTTTCTCCAGTGCTACAATCACCACTCTTTATTCTTCTGCACTTCTCACTATGCTCTTCAGTCTCTTTCAGAGCCACCATAGGTTTTTGCTACAGGTCTGCTAACCAATTTTTTTCTCATCCTACTTCTTGAATTAATTTATATGATGCTGAAAATAAAACATGGTCTCTGAACTCACATGACACTATTAAATATGTTGTCTGATTTTACACTTGGCAGAAAACCTTAACACATGTTCACCTTCTTCCATGCCAGAGTTTGTACCCTAATGCTGGGGGATGTTGGCTTATTGTTAATGCTCAGGCCAGGCACACTTAGAAAGTTAGTTGACTTACTTCTGTGTATGCAGTTTCATGCTTTTCTCATGCACTACTTGCTGTAAATCTCTTTTTAACAGAGATACCTCTCTAACAGAATACCATGAAACAACCATGCATCAGGACTGCCTGCTGGTTGTCTTCATTTTTCTCCTTTTGCTCTGCAGGATGTTAACAGAGTTCCCATACTTGTTTGAGCTTCTCTCTCCTTGAGGCAGATAGAAAAACTGGGAAGGAACCTGGAGGGGGGGTTGCTTTCTTTTTTGGCCTCGGTAACTTCATAAAGCTTGCTTCAGCTTCTGGATTTTATTCTTAAGCATCAGGACTGCCTGCTGGTTGTCTTCATTTTTCTCCTTTTGCTCTGCAGGATGTTAACAGAGTTCCCATACTTGTTTGAGCTTCTCTCTCCTTGAGGCAGATAGAAAAACTGGGAAGGAACCTGGAGGGGGGGTTGCTTTCTTTTTTGGCCTCGGTAACTTCATAAAGCTTGCTTCAGCTTCTGGATTTTATTCTTAAATTTTCAGAAGAAAAGCAGCCCCTGGAATGTGCAAATGGCACTGATTCCTGGAAAGGAACTGTGAATAAAACCTTGGCCACTGTGACTCTCATTGTTTTCTATACACAAAGAAATATCTTACATTCTTTATGCATTTTTGAATACCCAAAGACAAGGAAATTCTCTCTATAGGTTAACTCCAGCATGTTTTGAATACATTTATTTGTTCGCTGCAATAAATACTGCAGTTCTGATACAAAATCTGTTAAGTACATAGCAATCATTTTAATGTAGACCCACATGTTTTGTAGAGAATATTAGACAACATTCTATTGTCTAATATGATGCCAAAGCAGCTTGGTTTAAAAATTATAAAAAGGAAATGGAGTCTCTAAGTTCTTTTTGCAAGCACACAGAATTTGAACTGTTTTTTAAAAACTTTTTTTTGCTTCACATTAAAATGTTTTCAGCAGGGTTTCTTTATTTTGGCATATTGTGGGCTTTCAAGCGTGATTGGAATTCTGCACAGCATCGTAGTTCTGATTTGCATGTCCTGTTAGAGACACTATTCAACTGTAAATTAATTATGGAAAATAATGGAACTCTATAATTAAGATTTGGCAAAAGTCAGTAAGTCTCTGCTCTATTATATTTTAAACTTTTTCTATATGAAATGAATATGCTTAAAAAAGGGGTTTGTATTTTTCTGTGCCTAAAAATCTGAGTCATTCATATATCGCTAAATAAGCTGCTGAAATGTCTAGTTACTTTGTGATTGAAAAATATAACCTTAACTGAAAAGTTAGTCATTCCTTACCTAAGTGTTCTGCTTCATATCACAGTTGATACGAATCAGCAATAGAACGGCAACAGCACTGCTTGTTATGCTTTACTAGCAATGGAAAGGTACCCTTAACTGTGAAGTTGTGTCAATCACCGAGTCTCAGTTCATTTCTGGTTCTTCTAGGCAGTGTGGGGAAGCCAATTTCAGTTTGTAGCCTTGCTACCAGGTAAAAAATATACCTCAAAGAGGATGTCTGTGGTTTACCTAAATCATTACAAGTTGATAAACCCATGTTTATTTGTCACAGGGAAAACAATGCACAATGATATTTTATAAAATTAATTATTATTTTGTTTTAAACACAGATGTCTGAGGTATACTGACAGTAGTATTAGCTTTTCAGACATAGTGACAGAAAAAACAGCAGCAGCATAAACCCACTTATTTTTACTTATAGAAATGTTAAGCAGATGGCTTAGCTTCTTCTCTGTGATGGTTATGTGTTTTCTGGTTTTCCCATTGTGCAGGATAAAGAGTACAGCATACACACCACCTAGGTGTACCATCCTGCATTTTCACCCTGTACATGAAGAAGAGAAATTTGTACATAAATGATATTAATGAAATACTGTTCTTAGTAAAATACTTAGTCATGCATTGGTCTTTAGTCTCAGAAATATAACCACATTATTAAAAATCTCTTGTACTCAGTTGTTTTTTTTTAAGGAGGCTAAACAAACAAAAATAATGGTTTTATAGAAAAGTACTGAATCTACTTATTTATTTGTATAAAAGAATACCAGTTAACAGTTCTTTACTTAAAATTTTGCTTGTGATTCAAGTTGATCATGGATGTTAAATGTGGTCAGTCTTCTGTATGATCTTTGCATGGGTTCAAATTTTGTCTCTAAGGATTCAGATATGACAGATGTGGAGAATACTGGCCCTGCTCATCCCAAAATATTCCAAGTATCCAAGACACCCTATTGACTCTTTGCTAGCAAAAGAGGCAGAAAGTACGGTAGCTTTGCAAAATTTCTTGGACATGAAATAGCTGTAATAGGTAATCTACAGCTGCACGTTTTGTTACAACAATGCAACTAATACACAATATTTTTAAAGGGTATCCTCACAGCAGCCACCAAACTCTTCCTTAGATAGTGCTTCTTTTTCCTTTTTCAGTCAGTTCTTATATGGCCATAATATCCAGACTCTCTTAAAATGAAAAGCTTGTTTACACACCCATCCCTGCCTCCAGTGGTTATTTTTCTGAGGCATGAACCCTCTTAAATATCACCTGTTTTAGCTACTTTTATAGGAAAGAAATCAAATGGCTAAATTCAAAGTGTTCATTAACTTGGAATACCATCTGCTATATCTTACATTAAAATGCCTTATTCTGAGCCTAATGGCGCAAAATCTTATTTTAGACTGCTGGCTTCATTCCAGAAAAAAAGAAAATGTACTGAAGGTTCAAGTCAATGGAAGCAAATTTTCACATGATTTCAAAATAACCTTAGCAAAGCTAAATGGCATGAAGAAAGTGGTATGTACAGATCAAGGAAATCTATCACTTAATGAGGAATAGTTCTGAATTTTAGGTTACACAGTGGTCTGTAACTACTCCCTTAGGCTGTTACAAAGTAATAAATTCAGACTGTGCCTGTTGGCAGTGATTGACTTCCATGTAATTTCTTAATGACACCAAGTGATTAATACATATTTTATGTTCCTAATTAAAGTTTATTCAGTGGATCAGAATAGTTTCTTTCTACGATTCTACTCACTTACAGTTTGCTATTGCCTTTAAAATGAGCCGTGATGCATTTGCAGGCATATCTTGAGCTTTTTAAACTTGTGACTCAATGTAGAAGATTGTATGAGAAAGAGGTTGATGCTCTCAGCTGAACATATACCTTTGGTATATAGGTATTTTCCTTCAAAAATTCTAACCTCAATAGCTGCTGCTATTCAGCAATTGCAGTAATGCTACGCCTATAGCTGGGGGAAGGGAGGGGGGGCTCCTGTCTCTTTTAGTGCATCTAAAACTTTCTCTCAAAGTTTCTACATTAAATCCTTTCTGATTGAGAGAAAGGAAACAGTTTGAAGCATAGATAGGCAGAAGACACATATTTCAGAGGTTACTTATCCTGGTTGTCAAGTTTTAAGTTCACAGTTACTGACCCAGGACCTTATTAACTTTTAGCTCTCAATAAATGTGGAACTTTATGCCTTTTTTTTTTTTTCCTTTCTTAAGAAAAACTGTGGGGTTTTTTTGTTGTATCTCTTAAATGTTAATAATAATTAAAACAAAAAACAAACCAGTGTCAAACTTAACAAAAATATTCTGGAAAATGTTGTGTCCTTTGTGTATAAAAAGGGAGAAAAGATCAAAAGTTTTCTCTGCACATTTAGAGACAAGTCATCTTTATTTATTTCACTGAGGATTTTCTCCCCTTTTCACTAAGTCAAATTTTGCAGGAGAATGAAATGCTTTGTTGAGTACAAGGTACTAGGAAAAAGATAAATGAATTCAGTATTCTAACTGATACCTTCTTGGTTGCTAATATATCTGAGAAAGTTTTTATAGATTGTATTTTTCCAATGAAATCTATGCTGATCTTTTTTTAACTGTGAAATGTTATAGAGTAAGGACCCAGCATGCTCACATCCTTCATATACAGAGCTCTTGCTTTGAAATCACAACATGATGACAACATGAGCAAAACTAAGATGTTTACAAGTTTGTATTTATGAAGAATTTGAAAAGAGGGGTATCCATTTGTACTATTACCCTTTTTTTTTAATTTGAAAATTTCAATAGTGATTACCAAATCTTTTTCTAATAAACATCAAACCTAAATATTCTTTTCAAAATCCAACCTTTGCGGTTATATGCTGTAAAATATGCATTTCTGTGGAGAACCTTTGGAAATGTTAATCCTTGCTCAAATGCCATGGTTGTGAATTTTCAAAGAGGGAACAATTTTTGTCAGATCAGAATCATTCTTTCTTGAAAAAATTAAAATATGTCAATCCATTATTATCCTAAGCTTTCCATTCTAAAATTTAAATCAAATACTTAATCACCCACTTTCATTGGAATCAAAATATTTTCATTCACGGAATTAAAATGAAAGTTTCTTTTGGCTCACCTAAGTGTTCATTTGTATTTCCCACTGTGAGTGCAATGCCTTATAAGAGATGTAAATCCAATTCTGATTCAGTTGCATTCCAGAAGTGAACAGGCTACTCTGCATTAGACGTGCCTTTGTATAAATGTGTTTCATTATGGGAGTTAAATAGCTCTGAGTACTTAATGGAGGACAGTAAAATGTTTTGCCCATTGAAAAGAATGGGAGACAGGATCAATACAACACTAAGAACACAGTACAGTGTTTAAAGAAAAAATATTTAATTTCAATTTAGCACTGACAGATTATATTGATGACCTGAAAGGAAACATACTTTTCTGGTAAAAGTTCCATCTTTTTGTTTTGATTGGAAATGTTGAAACAACAAAGGAATCATCAAATTTCCTGATAGACTCTTTGGCACATTTTTTTTTTTAATTTTGAGAAGCCATGTTTGAGGTTAAAAAAATTTCTTCAGTTCTGGTAAAGAATAATAACCTTAAGCTACCATACAGTTCATTCAGTTTCTCTTAGTTGCTGATACATTCGGATAAAACTCTCATCTGCTTCCTAACCAATTTTCAACAGGTCATGCTCATCTTCTGCATTTTTTCTTGTCTTCCATAAAGGTTGGAAGAAAGACACCAGTTTATCTATAGAGTTGCAGCCCATCAAACTTCATATTGCAACAACCAGCTCAAAAATGATACTGGGTATCATCTCTACAGTAACACAAGATCTATAACATACAAACTTTTTCCTATACTAGTCAGTGTCATTAAAAGTCTACAAATCTGTCTCAGATTGTGTGCTCAATTTCATAGCTTTGAATACATTTGTCTTTCCAAGGTCAGGGAGAGTAATTATGGATTTGGTGTAGTGACTCTCTTTCCTCTGGGCTTGAAAACTATAGTCTTTTCCAGATCTGTTCTGTGAGTCTATTTCATCTGTAAGTTCAAAGGGACTTTGAGCAATTGTAACAAAGACTATAATTGCTGAGAACTTACTGAAAATAAGGGATGAAAAAGTTCTCAGGCAGATAATCCCTAATAGAAAATATGTTAGTATTAAAAAAGACTGGAGGAAGAGGTCTCAGATTAGCATAGAATAGAAACTTCAGCATCCCATTTTAGTATTTGAGTCCAGTAGAATTAGCCACGTGTTCATGCTGGTTTATACTAAAGGTAATGGATGTAAGCTCAAGGAATCCACAGTATGCACTGCAGAGATGCACAAAATGGACCTGAACCTGTGGCAGTCTCTTGCAGGAATGTGCGGGGTGTTCATACCATAATCACCGGGGAATTTGCAGGAACTGTATTATTGTAAATGCAGTAGGGATATGAATGGGATCTCTGCAGTTCCCAAATGGAAAGTGCCTCTCCTAATATAGCACCTGGAGCACTGGTAAGTGGTAGAGTTTCCAGAGGAATTAGCTCAAGCCCAGTGCACTTGCAGTAATAAATCAGTCAACTCGAAAGTGACTCTGCCTGAAGCCCTTCTATCCCTGTATCATGATTCCCATGACTTCTTTATCTGGCAAGACAGTGGAGAACATCTGCATCCAGATAGGCTTTGCTGGGAGCTTTTTAGTCTATGAAAAGAGTGGCTGTCTTGTTTCCCAAACCAAGTTCACTCCTCAGACAATATTTGTTGCTGACTTTGTCCTGTACTGCAGACAGTAAGCACAGGCATGGTGCGAAATTACATTAAAGGCTTCAGTCTAAATTATTCCACACATTTCAGGCTATTGGCTGCAATAAAATAGGTTTTTGTGGCATAAGGAATGAAAAGGTGAAGTATAAGCTCAGCTGGAATTGGTGGGAGTTCTTCTCCATGGTCTCCAGTAGGTCCAAAATTTCGTAATAGGTATTCAAAACCCTGTGACAGAACTTCAGGTTTTTAAGAACGTTGAAGTGCATATATGTAGAAATCCTGGGGAAGAGTTTATGATCTGCTTTGTATATATTTATAGTGTGAGCTTTTAACCTGTATGAAGATAAGAAAAGGGTTTGTAAAAGCCACTCAGGGAAATTAGTTCAATTTGTTTGGCCAGTTACAGTTTGTTCTCTGAAATAATATGCTTTAAATAGCCTCAATATGTTTTCTGAATGTCTGAAATGAAGAACAGTAATTGGAAAAATAAATCACTAGTCCAGACGTTATCAATGGGTGTTGGGTCAAATTTTTTTATGTTCTTGGAGTATTTATCAGCTGAATTAAAGCATATTACATTTCATCCAAAATATCAGCTCAGCATCTCAGTAATGTCTCAAATATTATTCAGGCAGAAAACATTTCTAATTCATAGGATGTTAGCTTTTAAAATAATGTAATTCCTATACTGATATACTAAACTCGAACTACATACACTGTACTCGCAAACACAGACTACTTTAAGTGTATATTTTATCTTTCTGTTTCATAAGCCCAGATGGTAATCTGTTTGCTTTGGGGTAAGTTCATGAAATGAAGCATCTGGAGTTTAGAGTGTTTTGATTTGCTTCACTAGCTGCACCAAGCTCTGACTATATAACAAAATATTTGCTGCTAGAGCTCTTACTCTGAAAGTAGTGTTGCCAAAGGGTAAGAAAAGCATAAATGTATTGGTACTCTTTTCCAGACTACAATTCTGCTAAGATTACTACAAACCTTAAGGGCAAGAGCTCAGTTTCCCAATCTGAAGACGAATGTCATGTGTTTTATAAACACAGTCCTCTAAAATGAATCAGGTCTGCACTTGAATCATCCATCAAGTTACAAGTGCAAGGTCAAATAACATTTTGCTTTAGTATAAGAACATTCATATAAAGTTGATTTAGTTATAGTGACAGTTCTAGATTCTCTTTTATATTGCTAAAAGATATCAATTACATTACGGGTAGATTACAGCTATAAAATGAAGTACCTCTTATGTATGCATGCTGGAGAGCTGCCTTATTTTATAGGTGTAACTTTTTTAATTCAGGCACTTGTTTCTGTATATGACTATGAATAAGGAGAAATCCTGGCTGTGGAAGAGAAAGAGGAAATCTCAGAGGCAGCTCAAATTTGTTTCAGAGTATGCCAGAGAAGCAGTAAACAAAGTAATTCCTTGATTGGTTCTTCCTTCTTTGGTAATCCCCATGGATTTTAACAGCGCTTTGTATATTATGCCTTACCACTGGCACTGAAATTGCTCTGTGTATCCCTGGTTAAAGCAAACAGCATCCATGGAAGCATGACACATATTTCTTACCTTTGTGACCTAGAAGAGATGCAGGGCCACTCTGAGTAACAAATAAAATATTAAACATGCTTACCTACAAAAGCTAACAAACAGTAGCTTAACTGTAGGATTTGCTGTTTCACATTGATTGTTGTAACTGTGTACTAGGCCTACTTTCAGGTGTTGTTGAAATTACACATACCTTTTTTTTTGGTGATGAACTTGTCCTTAAGTTCTGAGAGTAAATTATCCTTGGTTTTGAATGGCACAAAACTAAATATTCATTCTTCTGCAAGAAATTAGCATTACATCATGGAAAGCAATGTTGCTATTGTAAACAATAGAGGCAGGCAAACTACAGAGGTGGAAGGTACCTGAAAAACAAAGATTATGGGCACCTGCAGAAAATACAAGAGTATTATTGGACTTATGCTCAAACAAATGCATGTTTTCTTAATCCCTGTTCTTGTAACTTCTCATCTCTTCTTGTCTCAGCCCATATCTGACTGAAATGGGAAACATTCCTGAATAAAGGTCTTACTCCTTCACTTTTTCTCGTGACAAATCCTATTTGCTGAGCTGACAAGAAAAGATTATACAATGAACTGTTGCAACAGTTTAATATTACATCATATAATTTCATTAACTCCTTTTTCTTCTGTCAGAGTGATTTCTTTGAATTGGCATGCAGCAAAATAAAGCTGTCTGTCAGACTTTATACAAATGAAACCTGCAATTAATAGTGATGATTGAATGTCAAATGGTGCAAGTGAGTACTGGGCATTCTGGATGTTCGTGTTGTGTTTGTCCAGTTCAGTGTGACATGTTTAAGCTGTGTCCCTAACTCTGTTTTACACTGAATGGCAGTTTGAGTTGTTATCTAATGTAGTTTTGTCAAGTTTTTGGTTCATAAGGGGCTGTGTGTCGTCCTGATACCCATGATAAAAAGAGATGATTTCTCATAAAAAAGAGGTTGACATAGTAATTTCAGCTATTGTAACCACTTAATCCTAAATACCTCCAAAATTTTAAACAAAATTAAATCAAGTGGTTCCCAGAACACTGGTCCACCATGAGGTGTTTCACAACTATAAGAGAACCTATCTGAGCTGTGTGGTGGTGTCACAGATTATCAGAAGTGAGTTGATGACGCAGTCCATTGCAAGAAATATTCAGAACATTTGTCTATCATTAGGCAATTCTTAATAGCTGTAATTCTGCTGATGTGTAACACACCAAACAGTATTTCACCCACCATGCAAGCAGATGGGATGAGATGGCTGAGAGATTTGAGTAGGAAGCATATGTCAAAATTAGTTACCTTTATGTTTGGAATGGCACAGATGAAATAAAAACCTACAGACAATAGGCATAAACAACACTGCCTTCTGCTTTTCCAGATAGATGTAATTTGGTTTTGGTAGAGGGCTGTAAACCTGGATACCACTTGAGTGGTATGTAGAGGAATGAAACTAACAATTATGTAGTCTTTATAGAGGAATCTTGTTGGTGGCAAAGAGAATAAACACTGAAAAGAGCGAGAATGATTATGATTTCAGCAGGTGACACATTGACATTTAACCTGGATTCCAGTATATTTGCTTTCATTTCTTGGTAATTTTTGTTTTGCATTTTTTTTGTGGCATTTTGATAGAGAGTGACCAATTAGTGTGACTTTTATTGAAAAACTAGTAAAATGTTGAGAGCCATAAGAAATAATTGTTTTGAAGGACTGATTTTACAAAGACCGTAAGTTTCTTCACATCGCTTTTGCCTATAGTACTTCTTAAACATTAACCTTAGTCAGCATTCATTCTAATTGAAGGTTATATGATGATGATAAATGAAGAGAATGGCAGAATTTAATTCTCTTATTGCAGAATGCCTCAGTATCCATTCTTTTGACTTTCAACAAAAGCATCAATGAATGTGTACGGGCTTTGTGCAAAGCAAATGAGATAATATATGCTTTGGCTTCAGAAATCTGAAATTTATTAGTTTTCAAAAACCTCATACATAATTATTAAAATAGAAATTGTAGTAACTGAAGATCATATAACTCTTGAGGACATTTAAAGTGAAATTTGAACAATTTTTTTCAGCTTTCTCATGGTTTTAAACCTGAAAATACTGCCTCAGTTCACTTTTGATCACTTGTGATAACCAAAATAAAGTGATGAGAGATATATATTTTAGGTCAGATGATAAAATATGAACCCAAGCCTATATCCAATTTCTTTCAATATTAGAAATTATTGAAAGAATCATGAAAGGTAGGTCTAATGGGTCCTCAAGAGTATATAACCTACTGTTCTCCCCCACTGCTGCCTCTAGCTGTTTGTATGTCATTTCTGAGAGATATTTATTTAAGTTTCATAATGATGCAGTACTGAAGTACTGGAGGTTCTGCAACTGCCATAGACATTACATTTCAGTGCTAAACTATTCTTAGAATTAGAAAGCTTTTTTTTTCCCCAGAGGAAGTTTGATCTGTTTTTCTGCAATTTGAACTCAGTACTTTCAGTTGTGTCAACTTTAACATCTGTTTTTTCTGTTTCCAGTATTTTCTTGTGCAGAATCTGAAATGCTAAAATGCAATTACATGTCTACAGAGCATAGTATACCCTGTAACTCCGAATAGGAAGCAGTGGACATTTCAGTGCAATGCCTACTCTCACAGAGCTACACTTCCACTGTGTCATTCTGAAACTCCTCTTAGCTGAGGAGAGTGGAATGAAGTCAGGAGAAGAAATAGGTGCTTGTGGGTTACCGTGGTCTGGCACAACTTAGCAATTCCACTAAGAGCGGTAAAGTTTTGGAAAGTTTTGCTATATATTCGTAAAGCTGACTCTCAAAGGCTGTGTTTACAGACCTCAGTGTGCAGCAGGTTTTTTTAATTAATTTTTTGAACTAATTCCTTCAATAGGAAGGAAGTCTCTGAGATATGCTTTCAGGGAAAGTGTGATATCTGTGTCCAACAAGGTTTACTTTTTTATTAGCTAGTTCATTTAGGTTTTTAAAAAACTGGCTCTAAGCTTAATATGTATTGCAAGCAATCTAACACATCTGTTGAAAAAAACCCATTGCCTGCCTTAGGCTTATATTGAAATTTTTATTTGTTCAATTCATTAATGCTTGACAAGAAACATACATTTTAACATAATGTTTTGAACTATGACAGATTTACAAAAAAACCTACTGCTGTCAGTGCATCTTGGGTAACATTTCTTTGGAAATCTGTAAAAAAAAATCAGTGATTTAATTTGCGGAAAAATATGACCACTTTCCTTACAAAATTCTATTGTCTAAAGAATTTCATTATTTTATGCCTGAAACTCTACTGTAAATTATATATAAAACTAATTAATTTTGGTGTCAAGATATAGATCTGGAGGATCGTCATTATTATTAATAGAATTTTGAAAGCTTTTTAAAATCTGAAACATTTATTGTTTGACAGTTAAAGCAGTCAGCTTTTTGGTTGTGTTGCATCTCAACATTTTAGTTCTGTGGCCTTCAATGTTTTCAGTATTTTAGAATATGTAGGTCACATAACTTATTTTCATGATGCTCGTGTTTTTTGCATGCTTTTAGGGCAAAACTATCTTAATTCATTTCACGTCTGGCATGTGGCTCAAAAAATCCAGCTGAAATCTCTGTAATATCTTCAGGCTGTCCCTGTGTAGTGTGTTTTGGTGACTTCTAGTTTTGATGACTTCTTGTTTTGATATTGTGATACTCTCAGAATTATGTTTGTGACAGTCGTCCTCTTCCTTAAAGCAACGTCTTGATTGAGATTGCACTTAAGCTGCTGTAATAGACAAATTTAGATGAAGTATTCCAGAGTTACCAAAGCGGGGTTCCTGCAGATTATTTTCCCTCCAAAAATTTGACGATGATCAGCATCTGGGGCAAAAAGTTCTGTGTTTTCCCTGCACAATCCATGAATGAAATACATATTTTTCTTTATTTTTGACTTTTATTCTGCTGGATATTGTATAGTTCCCACTGGTTCTTGTAGTGGGCACTATCTATGCCAGTAAAGATTTTGTAGAAAATTGTGGTAGACCCTCCTCTCTCATTTGTCTCTCAGTATTTTCCATTTTTTCTCTCTTCCATTCACAGTAATTCTTATCATTCAGGTTTGCTTTCTTGACTACTAAGCTCGTGTCCTTGCAGACCTGCTTTCTAAGACTCCCAAATCTTACTTCTGAGGGGTGGTGATGGTTTCAGAACACACTATTTTTTATCTGATGTGAGTGCTTTTTTTTTTCCATGTGTATCACTGTACACGCAGCAACACTGAATTTCCTCTACCATTTCCACACCTGGTTAGTAAGCTTGTGTGGTTCTCCAGCATCAGCTTGGTACCACCTAAAGAGCAGCTTGGGGCCAAGGGCAGCTTGTTGTAAGACAAAATACTGGTGGTATCCCGCTACCAGGGAAACTGATTAGTTCCTCTGTTTCTCACCTTTTAGGCAATCACTTATCTCTAAGGACCTCTTCCTTGTCCCAGAGAAACCTGGTTTCTCTAATAGCCTTTTCTGATGGACCTTGTTGAATTCCCATTTGGATCTGTCAAATAACACCCCTCTATTCCTCTAGTACCACTTGGGTTTTGCCCTCAGAAATAATGAAGTAATGAGATGGAGATGTTATCAACATTTGGGAGTTTGATTCTTGAGCTTCTCCAATGGAGGAGATTTTAATGTTGATACTCCATTGTACTGCTGTATTTTGGGGAGGACATAAATCTGATTATTTAAATATCCTTTGAAGGTTAGTTAGAATATAAAGCACAGTTCAGAGTTAAATTCCCTTGGCCTCCAAAGGCTCACACTCATCTTTATTTTAAGTCTGCTATGTGTGCAACCAAAGGTGAAGGGAAATGGCTACAATACTTAAAATACTTCCCTTTTGTTTCAGCATAAAAGAAATGAAACGTATTTTTAGAGTCATGGTGGATTTGCTTATTTGTATAAGGTTTTTTTCTGTTCTAATTTTATTCTGTATTAAGTCTCAGAAGCATTCAAGGTTATAAAAGGCACGATTAAAAAATAGTTACAATTCCTCATAGGAAGTGAAAAACCTGAAAAAAAATTATTGCTTTTCCCCTTCTCCATTAAAATCACCAGAGAAGTTAGCTTTGAACCTATTACTTTAACCTACACAGTAGTGAAAGCAAAGCATGCTTTTTATTTAACTTAATACTACATAATAGATTTAGGAATTCAATACAGTGTAGAAACCTTTCACATTACAGTAGAATACATATTTAGACTGTAAGACACTCTTCCAGTATGGTGTGAAAGAACTGCTGCTTCTGTGGGAAAGCACTATGGAAAGATTGCTGTTCTGTAAATAGCACTGTTTTCTTTCGTAGGAAAATACCTTGTCATTGAAACAAATAAAAAGGTCCAGTAATAATGAAGTAAGATATTGCAATGGTGGAACAACTTGCTTACCCTTTGCCCTCTTGAGCTGACCTAATCAGTATAACAGCACATGCACTGAATGACCAAATATTTGCTCTTACCAGAGCAGAATTGTCCTGTTGTAGACTTCACCACAGAACAGCACTGAAATACTATTGCTTTTTTGACTTAACCTCATAATGTTGGGTTTATCCCAGTGAAAGTATAGCTCGTTAGGAATAGACACTTCTGTCTGTCTTAAGGAAGAGTTGCCAGGAGCGTGTAAAGAAACTGTGGTGGGCTGACCTTGGCTGGCTGCCAGACCACCACCCAGCTGCTCTCTCAATCCCCCTCCTCAACAGGACAGGGGGAGAAAATAAGATGAAAAAACTCATGGGTCAAGATAAGTACCAGGAGATCACTTACCAATTATTGTCACAGGCAAAACAGACTCAATTTAGAGAAGATTTAATTTATTCTATTACTAATTAAAAATAGAGTAGAATGGTAAGAAACAAATACAAAACTGAAACCACCTTCCCCTCACTGCCCCCCATCTTCCCATTCTCAACTTCACTCCTCCATGCCCAACTTCTCTACCTTCAGAGTTACATTCAGAAATAAGTTGTTTTACAGTTTCTATGTGTTTTGACACTTCTTATGATTTCATCTAGATAAGGCATTTTCAATCTAGTTAGAAAGCAGGAATAAAGAAAATAAGCTAAAAGTTAAATAAACTGTCTAGAAATGAATTCTGCCTGTTAATAGAACACCTTTTTTGTCATTCAAATGTGTTCAGGCAATGCAATATTATCTTCTCCTAGTGGCTTTTTCTTCCTGCTTTCTTGTATTGCTGGTTATTTCCATTTCTTCAAATAATGATTTGACCTCTTTATTAATAGAAGATAGCATTTGATTTTCAAAATATTCCACTCAGTCTCTGTCCCTAGTAGATACAAAGATAAGAGCTGTACAATCAGATTTAGGCATGAATATGAGTTTCCATAAAGAAGAAAATATTTAAGTATCTGAATATCTGGAGAGGTGTTCAAATTTCAGCAAAATGTTGGAGAATTGAAGGTTTTTTTCCATGACAATTGTTCAAAAAAATTCCAAGGCAAACTTTTTGCCCACACCTGTTAATTTCCTCACCTAAGCAACATGGGGGGGGAGGGGGCAGTTGTTTGGTTTTTTTGTCGTACTAACAGCTCATACAGAGCAACAGAAAGCCAAGCAAATTGCATAAAGGGGCCCCAGAAGCCCAAGAGATGGATTTCTAGAGAATTTGCTGAATCACTCCACTCCTTCAAAATAATCATTTCAAGGGGAGAATATTTTCAGCTAGGTCCCATTGGACCCTGCACTACAAAAAAATAAATGAATAGTGTATAAAGTTTTTATTTTCACAAAGTAAGCTGGTGGAAAATGTTATGCTAGGGAGATAATAGAGAATTGATGCAAATCTCATGCCAAAACTACTGCTTTGGTGAACGAGCAACCTGAATTCTTCTCTAGGGAAACAGTTTTGTTTAGTGAAGACAATCCTGCTTGGAGTGCTGGCAGCTCTTTGCTGCCTTCCAAGTCTCCTTCTGCAATTTGCATAAATTCCATATGTTACAGATTCCCTCTGCAGTTCAGCTGTTGGTCCCTTTACCTTGTCCATGGTCAAGCATATAGTATAATATAAAATGATTGAATTAACTCACATATTTGTATACCATATAAAAAGTTAGCTGAATGAGAATTAAATAAAAATTATATTTCACCATGAAATTTGTATTTACTTACAATACTTTCTCTTTCCCATAACTGCCATGTTATGTTTATATAATATCCTAAGAATATTTTTTAAGTAATATTTTTCTCTTCTTTTTTATATGCTATATTTCAGTTTTCAGAATAATCTCTGTCAGATCATAATGTGCTTTATGTAGAGGTGCAGAGTCTTCTTTTTCAGGCATTGTGAAAGGTCTTGGAAAAGTCATTTCTATATTGCAAGAAACCAAAGAATTTTGTCCTCTTGGTTTGTCTTTCTGAAAAGTCTAGGTGGACATGTTGATCAAAAGAGTTCATGGCATTTTTTTCAGATTACTTTTGAAATACCACAGTCATTACTAGTCTTTGGAATCAGTGTAGTTCTGGATTATTGTATAATCTATAGTTCTTTTGCTCTATCAGGGGTTATTCTGGTCCTGACAAACATATGAGTCAGAACTTTTCTTAACTCCTCTGTCTTCACTATTGAAGAGAGTTGTTTTTTCATATGTCCCATTAAAAAAATGGAAAGTCCAGATTTTAATTCAATATGGCAAGAGGATACAGTTCTAAAAACCTCCTTTCTTACTGTAGAGTTGGAGACAAGGATGGAGAAAGCTGTGGAGGTGCCAAATTCCATCACCAGCAGAGACAAGTAGTCAATCCTACTGTTGAAAAGAATTTTTTTTCTTTGTCTCCATTCTGGGTTTAATGCTTTGTCAGTTTCACCTTCAGATTCTTTAGTAAATGGCTTTCTAAGTTACTGTAGGCAATGCAGTTGCCTGCTCCCTTTGAGTGCCAGTGAGTGCACATTATTATTTGGTATTATTAGGAGCTTTCACTTGCCTCTAACCCTATTGACCTCAGCAGAGGCATTTACGGCTCTGACAATCCTTTCTGTTCCTTTTTGGGTAGGAGCTAAATATGATCCTAAAACATCTCAAGGAATTTCACTAAAAACATTAATGTTTCAAAAAGCTCAGTACAACCGACAAGTCTAAATAAATTTTCCTCTTATTGTTTTCTAGTAAGCGAGCAGTGGAGCTGGAAAACTTGGCAGCAAACTCTTTGTCTTTCCTGCTTGTATCTGTGGAGCCTGGATTTTGCAAGGTAAATGTTCCATTTTAATTGACTGTAATTTTATATTATTATAGTTTCCAATGACTACAATGACCTTATAATACCTCTAGGTTTTGAAGAAAATACCCTTGCTTGGTGTTTCATCTACAATTTTAGCAGTGAATTGTATTAGAATACTCTTATAACTTAAAATAAATGCAATGAGTTGCTTTGGATTCATTAACAAGCACACCTCCCTCGCAGGAAGAAAGGAAAAGGATGCCAAGATCTAGGTTATTTGTGAGTTTCTGGGTTATTGCTTCTTTATTTCCATCAATCTGAGTGAAAGAACAGCTAACCTGAGCCTGAAGATTTAAATCTGAATGTGAATGCATTTATTATGTCAAGATGTATTCTCTGTATTCTGTGTTTATTGGTGATTTTGTGTTTATTGGTGATTTTATTAGAGGGGAGACTGAAGGCGATTCGTCAGAGGTACCCGGCTATGTTTGACAATCTTTATTGCTGTACAGTTTTTAAAATGAGAGGTTCTTATTCATGCACTTAAACATAGTTCTTAATAGTGATATTTGAAAGGTAGTCATGTTAAATATTTGGAAAATTCAGTTCTTTTACACGTGGTGAAAAAAAGGTCTTCAAAAGCTTTTTTATTATATATTATAAAGAATTGAACCAGAAGCTATGCAAAAGCTGCTCCAAATTCATGCTTTTAAATGGAGTGCTGAGCAGAAGAATTACCCCCTCTCAAAAGAAGTGCCACTTTGAGCTGTACATTCAAGGTGGAAAATTGGCCCTTTTGAAAAACAAAATCAGCAGACTTCCCAGCACCTAAAACGGGGGAGTGAATATTCTACTCTTCAGCATTTATTTAACAAGCTGAACCCCAAGGCTGTGCATTTTAATGTATTGTATTTCTTTACTAAGGAGAGAAAAAAAAGGTGAATCCGCCTTTGCTGTGAGTGAAACCCTGCTATGAGATGTGGGTGGTGATTGTAAAAAGAAAAGTAGCAGCATTTCCTTCTAGGCGACTTCTGAGGATGAAATCCATTTGTAAATACTGAAAAAGGCTGGCCATTTTTCCCAGCTCTCTTTCACCTCTAGAAACAGTAAAAAAATTTCAGTTGTGAGGAAAAGCCCAAACACAATGATTTTCCATGCAGATGGTTAGGCATTGAACAATCGGACTTGCCAGAAAAGTGTGGGTGGTGTTGTGTTTCGAAGAGGTGCTGGTGCAGCTCCCCAGATTTTGTGTTGTGTTACATAGGCCTCATCTATCTTGAGTTCGTGAATCCAGCAGAAGCAGAGAAAGCACTAGCAATCAGCAGTCTGATGGCTAAAGCCATAATTTTACAAGAGCGTAAACACAATTTTCATGATTATCTTGCATTGTGTTTAGTGACAATTTAAGCACGTACTTAAACACTTGCAGAATTGGGATATATTTGGCTCAATGGCAGCTAAAGAAGTGACAGTTGAAGACAATGAGTAAAATTTCCAAAGCATCTATACCTGATATAGCAGCAGGCACGTGCTGGTCTTTCTCCATCATATATGATAGCTCGGTATCTTAGGCAGGATAACAGTCACAAAAAATAATATAATGTTTTAAAACACAATTGGCAAAAAGCATTTAATTTCTTTCTAAAAAACTAGTATTATGACTTTTTAACCAGTTCTGACTTAGAGGGCTTCCTTTGGTTGTAGGTGTGGTTAAATCTGAAGGTGCCATTGATTCTAGTGACTTATGTGTAATTTTTGGCATTGACATTTCAATAGCAAAACATCAATATTCAATTTGGAGTTAGCAATAAGTCACTGCCAGTGAGAATAGACTAATACATCTTTATGATGATGATCTTCTGTGGGGTAATGAGATGTTTTTAATCAGCCAAAAGGGTAGGTTCAGAGTTGCAATTTGATCATTCTATTTTTAAACAGGTTTGGGGAATTATTGTGACGTAAATTGTCCTTCATTCTGTCTTTTGTCTTCCTCCTTCTGAAAAGATTTATTACCACCTATTTAACTTGTTTTCCTAACATTCTTCTTGTGAATTTGGAATGCATAGTGCATAACATTTGTGGATTTGCATAAGCTTGATGCTGTGAAAGTTTTCTCTCTACTTCTGATTTCACATTAGGGTACTAAAAAAAACATCCGAAACCCCTGAGTAGTTTTTAGGCATCTCAAGAATGTTTCTTTGGTTACTAATGTAGAAAATACTAAGTGCTAATGTAAGTCACTGAGCCACTATAGGTGTAATGTCTTTTTCTACTTCAGAAATTAAAAAAAAGAAAAGGAAGAGGTTATTTCAGAGTGTCACCACATATGTCCATACGTATGTATTTCTTTTCTAAAGAGAAAAGATCCCAGTACTCCATAAGCTGAAATTGTCCACATGAGCAAAAATTATATATCTTTGTGCTCGGGACATTCAAGATAAAATAAAATTAGGTTGGAGGTGGTGTCCTCTAATCTAATAGCCCAGTCGTTTTTATATACCAGTGGCCTGATTCTGATTTAAGGTCATTTTTCTTCCTGGGCAAATACAGACTCTCACCTGGCACTGGGGTGTGTGAATTCTTTCTAAACATTTTGTATAGTCCCTTTACTGATTAGTAAATGCTATTTGGACCAGAAATCCTCTAAGTGTGTTTCTTAAGACTCTAGCTGATGAACTGTTCTCCCTTTTTTCTTCTATGAATAGCCATCCTGGAGAGAACAACACTGTGATGGTGCTAAAGTGCTGTGCTTTTATTTTGGGTATCTGCAGTCAACAGCCTGTATTCATTCAAATGAGTACAAGCGATATGAAGATTGTCCATACTGTGATATTGGCTGTTGCTGATGGTGTGTTTGTGTAGCCAGATTAACTCAGTTTCCTTCCCCAGATGGACAACAGTGCTGTAAGAACTGATTTTTACTAATGCAGCCACCCTGAGTTTTAGCCTACCAGGGTGAGAGATATTTTTTATATTATCAGATATAGCCAAACTTCATATGAGTGCAGTACTTGTCTAGAAATGATTAACTATTATTTCCACTGTCTTCTATATTGACTCTAATTGCTTGTGCTTAAACATCTATTTTTCTTGAGTAACTTCCCTGAACTTGATGGACCTGTAGATTGAGGAAAAAAATGCATCTCCTGAACATTCCTAGAGGAGAAAACCAAAAAATTCTGGATGATTGTATTTTTTTCTGCTCTTTAATCTATGAATCTAGATTAAAAAAGGCATTTATCCAGGGGTTTGGTAGTATAATTACTTAAGGTTTCTCAGATCTCTCAGTGTTATCAGGTCTGTCTGCCTGAAAATAAATAAAAGCTGCCATGACTGCTATGCTTTCGAGACCAGAAGCTACTGTTCTTCAGACTGAAAAGGAAAATTTGAATGGTTGTGTTGAAATTACTATAAATATATACAACATGGTATGTAAATAAAAAGAGTAGATCACCTCAGGTTTAAACCATTTATTTTAATCCACGTGCTTGACTCCTCTCTGATGATTCAGTCTAGTACCTTCAAAAGTAACAGGTGGCTTCGGGTGCTCAGATTATACAGCCTGAAGGAATCTGATTTTCACTAAGTTCTGACCACTCCTTTTATGAAATTCAGGCTGCTTCTAAATTCAAAATGCACACCCATAAAATCACTTAGAGGAATCTTTGTTTACACTGGAGCTGCAAGACATGCTGATTCTTAAAACTACCAGAATAAATTAAAATAATCCATTTCAGTCTTTTGGGGTGTTATCTTGAGCTCTTATGTATGTGATGGTCTGCATACATTTCTCTGAGTTACAACTGGACTTTAAATAAGTGTTAGGAATTATTTGGAAGTTCTTAAGTTTACTGAATATCAGACTTTATTTTCCAGATAAAGTTCAGAAATAAGTTGTGGAGTAGGGACAATAGGCATCTACACTCCTATATAATGAATAGATATTTAAAACCGATGCACAGCAAACAAGACCTTCATTTATAGAGACATGCAGTTCATTCAGTGAAGACACTCCAGTTTGTTCCCTGGCCTCCCCCAAGCATCAGGTGTTGTTTACATTTAAAGTGGACTAGAATTACTGTTTGGAAATTATAAACTTATCCTCAGTATTCTTTGGTTTTGAAGAGTAAGAATGTTGATCAGAGCTGAACAAAATCTTAGAGAAACAATCTTCTGGAAAAGTGAAGTTAAAATTCACAAATAAAAAGGGGATTTCTTTGTGTTACAAAGTTTTGTTATACGGCTATCCTGCAGCCACTTCCTATGTTTTGGAGAAGATAAAGACACCTTAAGAAAAGCTAGAAGATCTGTGGTCTTCTTTTAGTAGCAATGCCAGTATGCTTCCATTTTCTGTCACAAGCAATGCACCATTTTAGATTGTGCATCATCCTTGAAATAATGGATTCAGTCCTTCCTTGACTTTCCTTCATGCCTCACTCACAACCCTACTGTGCATCCTTAAATCTTTCCATTTTGCATTTTCAGCATTGCAGGCCGATCTTTGGAATGGAATTTTGCAATGAGGGCTCATCATAGTAAAATACTGTGCTGCATTTCATTAATCAGAAAGTATATGAGCAGGAAAAAAAGGAATAACTTTCTATACTATTACTGTCAATACAAGGGTGACACTTGAGCTACAGTAATAATAAAAGGTAAAAGGAGGCTTTATCAAGATAATGTATGTAACTATCCAAAACTGAACTGAGTGGGTTGGTTTATTTTGATGTTGGAAGAAGAATTTGCATGCCAAAAAGTGTTTTTTGGTTCCTGACTGGCAAAAAAAGAAACATAAAAAATCTGTTATATAACAGCAGCCTGCTGATACACAGATTTTTAATAAATATATAGGTGATCACGGTTCAACACCTTGAATTCTTTTACATAATCTCTATTTTTAATACAGCTGTGATTTCTGGTATGTTTTGTCAGTACCATTAGAAATTGTATAGAAGCTTTTGACGTGAATGTTAAGTCTCATTCTTGAATAACAAGTTTCAGAGCTTTATTCCATCCTTGTTTACTGCCTCACTGTGAATTAAATCACCCTTAGACTAGAAGATTATTCTCAGACTCACTATACATTTAAGTTTAATCCTGCAGGCCGCTGCGTTTTTGCCTCATTTTACTCTTGTGCACAGAAGGATTTTCTGCCGGCCAGGGGATGTTGATTGGCAGGTGAGACCCCAGGCCTGAAAGTCCAGGAACTACAGGATGTTGAAAAGCTACAATCAAGTGCTTGATGATGAGGAGCCCTGCCAGCTCCCTGGGAGAGCCCTCTCAAATCCATTAAAAAGCCCTTGAGTGTGCAAGGAAGAACAGGTCACCCAGCTGCGTGAATGAGAACAACTATAGGTCGATAGGACTTTAAAGTAATATAATTTGACATGTCTTGAGAAAGCACTCAAGTGGAGAGGCCATGTAGCACAGTGTGTGTGTGCTGTCCTGGAAAAAGGAGCTATGGGTACCCCAAAGGTAGAAAGAGGTATTTTTCTGCAAATACTTCTTCCAAAGTGGTTTCTGTCACTGTCACAAGAGGAAATTCTATTGTCATCACATTCTTAAAGACAAAGGCATGAAGGATGAGGAGTCAATATGGAATAATAAAAAATATATCACCTCAGTAGAATATGAATATTTTAATGATAAATCTGGAGGTAGAGAAGCAGCACGCTCCTTTCTTTATATATAAATAGCAGGCTAAAAAAAAGAATAGTCTTCCAAATTTCCCAGAGGGTCATCAAGAGATTTAATCAAGATTACTCTTCAGTTCTTTAATTTGCTCAGGTAGAGCCCCTGTGCTGAGTCTGGTGTTCTGTCTCTGAAGCATACTGATACCGTTCTGAAGGCCATTACTTGAACTCTCTCATTGCAGTCAGTACACAGAATAAATCTGCAAAATTCATTTTTTCCCACACATGGCTGTTTCTGCCTGTGCAAATTCCTTTCTGGAATCATTCTCCTCCAAAATTTGGCCTTCTAATGGGGAAAATTATTTGGAAACAATTACACAAAATCGGAGCAGTTTTAATTGGAAGATTTAAAGCAGCTGCTAGTCACCTTCATCTACTACAAGAAAATGAGAGCTCTCTCGTACCATTTATTCAAATGTATTCACTCTAAAAATATTCATATAAATTAAGCAGAAAGCAGCCACCATTTCAGTTTCTTGATGTCTTATCAGACAAGAAGATCAGTGCCTCAGTCAGACATAAAGGTCAATTCAGAAAAGGGAGGGAATGGAGAAAAGGGAATGAACCAAGAACTGTATGGTTTTAGTTTTAGTTTTAGTTTTAGTTTTAGTTTTAGTTTTGACATTAGAAGAACAGTGATGCTTTTCAGAATCAAAGACCCAGCATTATGGGACAAAGTAGGCTATTTCTGCAGTATTCATGCATATACAAAAATGTGGCATTCCTAATGCATTCCCTATACTTCTGATTTTCATCAAGGTCCAATTCATATCATTTGGCATGAAAATTAAAGCCCATATCCTAAGCTAATGTAAATCATGATATCACTGGAGGTATACTAATTTACAAGAAATTATGATAGCCCTCAGACCTGTTTTGGAAATTCTACTCACTCTGTAGTGAAGTTGATGGGAGAAATATTTCAAAACATTTTTGATGAAAAAGTTGATGGAAATTGCTGTGTTTATTCATTTGGACATATTCAAAGTAAAGGTGTTCATTATTTATTTTTTTCCTGTAATGTGTTCTTAACTTATACTAATTTACAAGAAATTATGATAGCCCTCAGACCTGTTTTGGAAATTCTACTCACTCTGTAGTGAAGTTGATGGGAGAAATATTTCAAAACATTTTTGATGAAAAAGTTGATGGAAATTGCTGTGTTTATTCATTTGGACATATTCAAAGTAAAGGTGTTCATTATTTATTTTTTTCCTGTAATGTGTTCTTAACTTGACTTTTGTTGTGCCTAAAAATACCAGATATTGAAATTTGGGAGAAGCTTGTTACATGCAATAAGAGCAACTGAAGCAGTGTGCCTTCACACGTTATCCAAGAGCCAAAAATACATCTATTTTAATTTCAGTTATGAAACTTTAGGATCGCCTAAACTGTGTTAGCAAATCGGTAATTATTTAACAAATGTTATGAAGAGAGAGGAAAAAAAAAGGGACAGCTATGTTGTTCCTGCTTAAAAATGGATATTTACAATATCCATAGAATGCTAACAGCTACTTAAGTCTTAAAAAAAAGTAAAAAAACCCCCCAAACTTAAACAAAATGCACCAAACTTGTTCATCTTCATGCAAGAACCCTAGTGTGCTTACAATCGGATGTACTGAAAGAAGTAAGGACCCACACTTTAAAAGGTTGAAAGCACCTTATGCCTGTATGTTTCTTTACAACTCACAGCATAGTTTTCAAATATTTGGTGGTATGTTTTTAATAGTTCTGGTGTTTGCACTGAATCTTTTCTTTTAGAAGGATAAATTAAGGCAAGTCCGATGACTAGATCTTGTCAGCATCAGAATGCGTGGGTAGTACTAACATAATAGCAAATACCTCAGCCAACAAAGTTACTTGGTATGGTCAGGTATTGCTAAAACCATGCTTATCTTATGCACTGCCTAATTGTTTTCATACTTTTCCAAACACATAAATAGAGTAAGTATAGCATGAATTTTTTTTGTTTCCTTTTCCCACTTGGGTTTGGAAACCACTCTCCCTTTTAAGGAGAAATTATTATTAATGATGGGCTTTTCTCATTTCTTCTCAGAATATCACAATTGATCACATCCAGATTTATCTGCCTAGCTACTTGCATGTGTTATTTACAGAGTGTTGTTTTTCTTTTACTTTCCTTTCTCTTTTTTCGTGAGCCACCCCATAGCATCATGTAGCTCTTCATAATTAGACAGCAGCACCCCTGGGGAGCAGGGCTGCTTGTTATAAAAACAGAACTGTGGCATTTGTAGTTTTATTCAGAATTTTTCAAGGAACCTGTGATGTCTGAAACAGTAATTGGACCCGTAGCATACACTATAATCATGCATATTATTCAATGCAATGGTAACATGATACAGAATGGCAAAAAAAACCCAACCCAAGACGGTTAGTGAGATAGTGCCTCTTACGCTTGGATAACCCAGGGAAAAAGATATCTTTAGCACAGCTGTGTGGATGGGCTAAAGAAGAGCATTTAAGCTGCATAGCATCCCAAAAGGTGAAAATCATGCCAGTGAAGGTGAAAGTGATCAGGGTTTTGAAGGGGAGGTAATGGAGAAAAGACAGGGTATAAAGGAAATGTGGAATTAAGTTGTAGTATAAAATAAGTGCCAGTGGGGTTCCAGTAAGGGTCAATTTTGGCAAAACTGACCGAGATGACAGATAGATGAACCTGAAGAGAAGGGAAGAGTAAATCTCCCAGGGGAAAAAAGACTTTTGAACTTTGAGTGGAAACCATTCTAATTAATGCACCTGATTCATTTGAATTAAGATTCTGATCCTGACTACTCAAAATTCCTTCACATTTTTTGGACTGTACAGCTGTGAAGGCTAGTCCATACTCTGGGTGTGAGGAGCTTACACTTTGTAAGTTGTAAATTATGTAATGTGATAATATTCTGGCTTCATTTAACCATATTATAGAGCTCCTCAGCTCTGCTGAGCATCTTAATTACAGGAATTCATTTTACCAAGATGGTATTCAATGTGCAGAAATAAAAGAGAAAAAACCAGTTATTGTTGCTGTAGTCAGCAAAATGTATGTTTTGTGAGTAGTGCCAGGTAGATGGATAATGGTTAGCAGAACTGCATCCTGTGGAGAATGACACATTTTCTGGGTCACTAAATAGTCAGCTCGCTCAGTTCAAGTACAATAGTAATTGAATGTTAGAAGATTTATGGTGACAGTGGATTGGGCATACTAGTTCACTAAATAAAAAGGACAGACTTCTTTCCTCTAAACACAGTTTTTGGTACTCAGGAAAGCTTTATTATTCTATTATGAACTGACCAGATTCTGCGATGTTCACCCACTGTTTGAATACTGGCTTTTCCCTTGAGTTCATCTTTCCTTCAGCAAGCAGGCAATCTCTGAGAGCAGTCAGCGTGTCTGTCAGGTGGAGGGATGCTCTGAGGACTGTCGCCTTCCATCTTTCATTTCTTTCCCTTCAGTTACATAAATAATAACAGTTTCAGCCCTGTCGCTCCAGGGTTATGTGAACCCATGGACATAACTGGGATTTCTTTGAGAGTCACTGAGGGCAGCACTGGTTGCTGCAAGCTCTGAGGCATTAGTTTTTCCCATCTTTGGCTATGAATGGTCCTGTTAATTTCAAAGCAGTTGTGAGCCAAGTTGAAGTCCTCTGAAGGACTGACCTAGGGCTGCTTCTGCCCCATTGGGGTCTGGATGGAGGGGTGGCGTTGCCTTTCCACTTGTGCTCCTGTCCAACTCACCTCAGAGGTAGACGTGGAAGGTTGGTGCTGTATCTGTGAGCAAACGAGTGCCAGCCAAATGTGAGTGCCGGTTCCAAAAATAACCACCTGTAGAGACTGGTGTGAGCTTTGCTGTAAGGACTGAAGAGGAAAGTCACCCTAGTTAAAGTGCAATTTCATCTATCAGAGGAAGGATTTTTCCTTTTCAATCAGATGAGGGTTTCATTTTCAAAACGCTGTCTTGCTCTGGAGGTTGCTGCATAAAGAGAAAGTCTGGGTACTCCAAAGGAAGACCCACATACACAGTTATGCTGACGTTACTGTATGTTCTCTCTTTAGTACACTGTCTAGTGTCCTAATTCAAGTACAGTACCATGCTTACCTTACACAAACTTCTAATGGTATATTTCAGGTTAAAATGCTGGGCTTTTTATCTTCACTCTCAAATTAGCATTGTGATTTTAAAACAAAACTTTTAATATACTCGATAAGAAAAAGAAATACTGGAATCAGAAGGAAACTTCTGTGATTTCTCAAATAGAAGTATTTAGCAGAGCAATGAATTTTAATGAATACCTGAGGGAAAGTAGTACTTAGATAATTTTGCCTTTGAAGATACTGTTTTATTGAAGTCTTTTAAAGTAAGCACATTGAACTTTTGAATATATTTTATGTTTTCAAATAATTTATCCTGCTTTTTGAGATAATTCTCAGATCTTAAGTGTATATTGTAATAATGTTAAAAACAAACACAAAAATACCTGGATAGTTTTTGATTAGTAAAATGCATCTGGGTAAGTGATTGCATTCCATGCATATAAGCTTTATTTTCAGTTGAAACTGAGACTGCTGAGAAGGAAAGGCTTTCCACCGTTGTAGCCATACTTTAAAGGACACGTAGGACTAGGCAGGTGTAGGGCTTTTATGAGTATTCTGGCTGTGTCCTATGTGCTGATGGGAAACACCACTGTGAGGATATAGTGTCCTTCATAGTTTTAGTCCTTATAGTCCTGAATAAACTATGGTTGTTACATTTATTAAAAGTTAAACAAACTAAATTTATAGTGTTCCAAAATGCTAATCCTCAGGGGGGAAAAAAAAAAAAAAGTCTTTTCTATTTGAGACTTATTTTATTGTTTATTACTTGCATTAATTCCTTTAAATGATGAAATTATTTGTTCTGTTCATTTTCCAGCTATTCCTCCACTTTCTCCACCCTTGTCACACACTTTTAAAGAGTTTGTACTGCAATAGCATCTTCTGGCATTTCTTTCTCTAAATGGTAAACAAAAGCATTTAAAAGAGATCTTTCAAAAATTCAAGAAAATTTGAAAATATTTTGAGGAGAGCCTTTAATTAAGTATCACTGATCATTTCTGGCTAACGAGGAAGCCTTTGTTGAATTGCAGAAGACAGTTCTGCACAGTTCTGTAAGGGGTACAAAGGGCAACCTATTTTCTTTGTAATGCTTTTGCTTCTCTTCTTCTCCCACGTAATACTAGGAGGTGTTTCTTCTTTGGCCTTTATCCTTCATTAACACATAATTTTGTGTAAATCTTCAGGAGCACTTCTTGGACCTTTTGCTGCTCTGTATCTGACTAGCCATGTTACGTAGTGCCTGCATATTATAAGTGTGAAAAGTTTGAACCCAAGATGGGGGCCAAAAGGAAAAGATCTTTGTTGGTGCCAAATAGGCAAAGGTTTAATGATTTATTAACTCTTCTGGAAAGCCAGTCACTCATGCTTATCATCTAGGTTTCCTTGCGATTGTTAGCAGCAGAGACAGTCAGTGCTGCCATGAACTTCATTCAAACCCTGCCAGTGCCTCCTCTTAAAAAGAGTTTCTACATTTACATTGACCGTTACCTTAATATAATAGAGAAATATGGCTTTCTCGCTTTTGCCCGTATATGGGCACTTGTTTCTTTCAATCTTTTAAGGCAAACATTAAGAACGTTGGTAGATGGTAAACATTTTGTGATCTATTTCACTGCACAATTACAAACTACTTTTTCCTGTGCTTCATTCTTTTTTGGTGCACAGCTAGGACAGATTTAAGTTAAAAAGAGAACTTTAAATGTAGTTGCCCTGCTTTTATTTGCTGTTTCAGTTTGCAACCTAATTTTACTCTCTTCCAATCAATGTAAGGGCATAGGGAGAGGACATGGTTTTGGGTGTTTGGATGTTCATTAATTCATAAACCAGAATCATTAATATTCTTGGAGTTCAAAACAGAAGCATAAATCATTCCTTTATGAAGTGAGGTATTGTGCTTCTAATGCTCATGTGAAGAATACTTTGCAAATCAGGAACCAATGCATATGTTTTACAGGTCAGAGACAGATAACCAAAGCTCAAGACTTTGTGCAAATAATTACATATCTGTCAAGTCATAACCGGAAAATCCAATTTACCATTTTATAAAAATTTTAAGACTTTTTCAATTATTTGTGGTTTTTTCTGTTTCTTTTTCTACTTCAGAAATACCATAACACAATCCACACCTGTTTTCTGTTTCTTTTTCTGCTTCAGAAATACCATAACACAATTGCCACACCTGTAGTTTGGATCACCATAGATCATGTGATACCTTTATGCTTGGGAGGTGCTCACAAAATGCTGATCTGCAAACAGGACATTTATTGTGTAGATAGTCCTTGAACCTTGTTATTTTTTTACTTTTTTTGTTTGTCTTTAAGTGCTGTGCAGACAGACAGAGCATGAGTAAAGGCAGATTGATGAAGAACTTTAAATTACTCATTTTAGAGAGAAATTCTCTTCTCTAAAAACAAGCGTTAATTCTTTCATGACTGGTATTAACTAAATTAATTATGCAATAACTACCCCACTGTAAAACCATCTTGGAGGTGTTGCATTGATATGTTTTTATGGTAGCATAAAAATGAAATAAGGTCAGCAATAGAACTGTCCAAAGTTTTCTGACAATGCCAGAGAAGAATGGTCCAACAGGTAACTGGTTTAAGCCAAAATAAGTAGATCATAGTTAAGAAGTTAATTTCTAGAAAAATGTTTCAATTCAGTTTTGAGCAGTTTTTTCTTCTGAAGAGACTTTAAACACAAATCAAAATGTATAGTTGAAAATAACCCTCAAATTACAATTTCTTTCCCATTATTTACTTTGTATCTGACAGAAGCATCTGGCAAAAACAAAAATGAGTTGATAAAAGATCAGTATCATTGAAAAAGTTTTTTGATTAAAAATATGGCCAAAACCCCCCAAGTTCTGTTCCTTCATATGATTAAATTTAACTAAATTTATGTCACAGTTAAACGAAATCAGCTTTCTCCTGTTTGTTTTGTTCTGGGTAATTAACATGTATTAGTTAGTCTAAGGTAAAAATACATCTTACCTCCACTCAGAGTCTTGCAAAAGGAAAATTATTGTAAGTTGTCTTTCTCAGGTTTTTGTTATTTTTATGAATATTTATTAAAAATTGTAGAAAAAAAGAATAATTATGATGATTCAAAATTTAAGTATACATGAAGTTCTGGTTACTAATCTTAAAAAAGAAATAGTTGCTGTAGATTGATCAGATATACTGGGCTTCTCTATGAAGACTGTATCTCTTTCAATTGGCAAAGAGGCTTTTGAGGGGATGTTGGAGAAGTCAATGCATTGTATAGAGAGTGCCAATAGGAATAAATAACCACTTCCCTCAGAAGAATAGGGACAACCAAAGAAATATTCAGGAAGAAAGTTGGGAGCTCTAAAGGGAATATTTTCACAGAATGGACAATTTATGGAACTAAATATTCCTGGAATTTGTGAAAGGCAATCTATAACTAGGTTGAAGAACATATCAGGAAAGTGGAATGGAGCAGAAGCTTTTTTGGTGTCATCAAAATGGTATAACATCTGACCTGGAAAATGCATCAATTTCTGTTTGCTAAAAGTGTTTGTAGGGGAACATAGCAAGTTGCCTGTATTCACCTGTGGGCTTTTGCTACTGCTCCCCAACAGAGGCATAATATCTCAATGGTCACTTGGTTTCACCAGACAGTAGATCTACTGTTACATTGCTAGGAAGTATTTTGGTTTGAGTTTTTCTGTTTGTTTTTGAGACGTACTCATAGTGATACCTTCTATAAACTAAAGCCCCAACTGTATTTCAATAATAAAGTCTGCCAAGAGGCATATTGATGGAAAAAGTGGTATGGATAGTTAGGTAAGATATACAGGTTAGAAATAAAGGAAGAATTGTTTTTGCATTTTTAAATTACTGTTTAAATGTAAAACATAAATATGTTTGCCATGTAGACAATTTCTCTAACTCCACTAAAATGCTGGCAGGGTTGTACTTACAGATGCAGTAAAATTTTAAAATTAAGAACAAATTAATAACTTGTCATTTCAGGGTCAGTGCTGAAATAAGAGTATGCAGTAATCTTAGATAAATTTCTTTCATCCACCTTTCCTTTAATATAGTCAAATTAAGTTAAAAAATACTTTGAAGTGTTACTTTAAGAATTGCCTGTACTTCTTCTAGGAACATAATTTCCCAAGTGTCTAAAGTTTATGTGAATACTTTTGACTAACCAATCACATTAGCCTAAAATGGATTCCCACCTACATGGTTTACACTCTCACTTTGCAAAATTGTGCTCTTATTTATTTTTGTTTAAAAATATTACAGATTTTTTTTTTAATTGCTAACTTGATAAAATCAGCTTGCAGTGACAGGCTTTTCAACCATAAAGCAGTAAACAAATCCTATTTGACCCTGCCTAGTCAAGACAGAATGCAGAACTAGATTTTGTAATTATACTCACCTAAAGTAGCATGAAAGATAATAAAGTAGTGACAAGTCGTAAATGAATGTACATAGCTTGTCTTCCTCTGGGGTCCAAGTAAGTCATCACTGACAAAGAATACCTGGTTTAAAAGTTGCTAGGGTTCACACAGCCTTACTGAAGATTTATTCCGGCATAATTCCATACATAATTTGGGGTCAGATCTGTGCTTGTCTGCTACATCTTCACATTAACCAAACTAAATTTCAACTTTGGGATTACAGAAGACAGCTACTCAGGAAGCCCAAGTCCTCTTCTTGCCTGACACAGAGAGCTGGCAGGGTGACCCACTGCAAAGAGGCATGGGGAGAGAAACTGCAGAGCACAGTCCACCAGAATAGTGTTTCTGGACTTTTTTTGTTTGTTTGCTTGTTTGTTTTTCTGCTTCAGGTCAGAAGAGGGTGTGTGCAGTTTTCTGTTGTGGGTAGGGGCTGATCGGGGATGGCATCCCAAATCTGACAGCTGTCTCCCACAGCTGCAGAGTTGGCACATACTGCACGTATTGCACTCTGTATTGCACATTGCAAGCAAACAGTGGATTGGGTAATTTTTTTCTTAATTAAATCTTAAGCATGGATTTTGGGCATGGTTCTAAACCATAAGCTATCCACAAATGGCAGAGCAAAAGAAATTTTTCTTCAAAATTGGGAATGTCCAGATGGGAAGTTAATCAACACATAGAAGTGAATGTCATCATCTTTTTGAGTAACTTTTTTGTTCATCATTGCTTCAACAACCAGTGTGTGTTCTTCCAGACAGGGAGAACTGAATACATGTCTTGGGGATGTCTACATATTTAGCTATTGCAGCAACCTGATTGGGTCTGCAGCACCTCTGTTCAAAAGATGCTCAGCTTGATAAGAAGGAGCAGCTTACAGAAGCCAGGACAGAGGTGTAGAAGGGTGTTATGGCCCGGGGATTTCATGTCTGTGCATGCAAGCACAGGTAATTGTTTTGCAGCACTGCTGTACAATTCCGGTAACGCTGTATGGCAGCCAAGGTGGCTGCTTCCCTCAGGGGCTCAGAGGAGGGAGGATCTCAGCCATTCCTTGTCAACTTGGAAAGCATCATTTTAGATTGTCTTGCTAATAAATGAAGTGGGTCAGGTGTAGCTTAAGGCAGCGGGACTTACCCTTCAGACATAGTTTCAGTCTGAAAACTTTGGGGATCCCATATCTGGTTTTATTCATGTATTCAGGGTTGTGACATGATTATCTGTATTCAGTGATGATTGGCCATGAAATAGTCTGGTTGTTTCTAAGAGGTGGGTAGAATTGACTTTTGCATTCAGGACTTTTTTTTTTTTCTTTTCTTTCTAGCAAGAAGGAATTTTATAGATCATAATGGTTAAGATAGAAAGATTTTTTTTTTTTTTTTAATGAGGTGAAAGGAAAAAAGTTTTCTAAGATTACGTATTAGGCTGCTGAAAAAAGCACTCACAACCCCCAAGTCCTAATCCAGCTCTCTATTTAGACAGCTAAACAACATAATCATCTTCTGGAAAGATACCTTCTGCACAGAAAGCTGAATCATAGAATCACAGAATGGTTTGGGTTGGAAGGGACCTTCAAAGATCATTTAGTCCCACCATCCTGCCATGGACAGGGACATCTTTCACTAGGTCAGGTTGCTCAAAGCCCCATCAAACTTGACTTTGAACAATTCCAGGGGTGGGGCATCCACAACTTCTTTGGGCAACCTGTTCCAGTGTCTCACCACCCCCATCATAAAAAATGTCTTCCTTATGCCCAGTCCACCCTCTTCCTGTTTAAAAGTGTTGCCCCTTGTCCTGTCATTAGAGGCATTGGTAAAAAATCTCTCCATCTTTCATACAAGCCCCCTTTAAGTATTGAAAGGCTACAATAAGGTCTCCCCAGAGCCTTCTCTTCTCCAGGCTGAACAACCCCAACTCTCTCAGCCTTTCTTCATAGGTGTTCCAGCCCTCTGATCATTCATGGATCATGGAGGATCATTTTCATGTTCCTCCTCTGGACATGCTCCAACAGGTCCATGACTTTCTTGTGCTGGGGACCCCAGAGCTGGACGCAGTACTCCAGGTGGGGTCTCACCAGAGCAGAGTAGAGGGGCAGAATCACCTCCCTTGACCTGCTGGCCATGTGTCTTTTTATGCAGCCCAGGATCTGATTGGCTTTCTAGACTGCAAGCACACATTGCTGGCTCATGTCCAATTTTTCATCCACCAGTATCCCTTCTCGTCAGGGCTGCTCTCAATCCCTTCATCCCCTAGTCTGAATTGATACTGGGGATTGCCCTGACCCAGGTGTAGGACCTTGCACTTGGCCTTGTTGAACTTCATGAGGTTCACTGAGGTGAGGCTGACTGGTCGCTAGTTCCCAGGGTACTCCTTATTACCCTCTTATTAATTACTTACTATTATGTCAAAACTGATTTTAGTTTTACTTCTTTTATGGGGGTTCTTTTTTTCATTCTTCATTCAGACAGTCAGTTTGAGAAATGTAAATGTGATTTGCATAACCAGGGAATGGGAAATGGTATAGCAAGTCTTAACTTATTCTGAAATAACTTCGGTCTAAGCTAATAGCTTGTTTCCCATGATTTCATGCAACTAGGTCTGAGAAAAGATAAGGAAAACCTATGACTAAGGTCAGAATTTTCAGATAAGAATATTTCAGTTACAAAATACCTACCCAGTAAACTTAATATAGAGCAGCAACAATTGGATAACATACTAGTTACTAATAATTTAAGACAATATGTCATTGACGCTAACAGTATTGTTTCTTATGAAGCTGCTTCATGGATCTTAATTTTGTTGTCAGCATTGTCTCTGGTATGCTCTTCAGTTACAGAAGAAAACACTTGCAGCTATTTGCTCCACTGTCATAGTGTGGCTCCATAATGTAGTATGTCTTCATGTGTGGAGACATAGCTGGCCCAAGTTGCCAGTGTACCTTACCATAACACTTGCTTTAGGCAGGTGGGTATTTCCTTGGAAAATGTATTGCTGTAGGCACAGAATGTTAATTGCTGGTAGCTACTCTGTCATCTTGCAAACACAGTGATTTTAGGGTTACCGTTACTGCCTTATTAACCAGCTGGTGCAAGACCACTAATTAAAGGAAGACTTACTCCTGTTGTTGTGTACAGTAAGAATCATTAATAATGGCAAAAATATTACAGCCTTACAAGCATTTCCATCTTTTTTGCTGGGTTTTATAAGAGCAAATTTCCAGATAAATTACATTCTGCCTTTATACCCTGTGCTGCTCTTAATGTAAATTGCAGGAGAGGTGAGTCAGGACATACTCTTTTTCATCATCGGTATTCCCTTTCGTAATTTCTTGCAAATGAAGACAGGATGAATACTCCTACCTTAGGAAAAAAAAAAAAGGAGGAAAAATGTTTTTATGTGTGTTTAGGAACAGAGATGTCACTAAAGTTTTATGAAACTTTTTTTTATTCTAACAGAAGCAATTAGAAATTAATTCAAGTTGATTTGCTTTTGCTTTTATGATTTCTCTGGGGGTGAAACTTAACACCTAAACTGATCTGAAGATGTACATCTTTAACACTATAGATTCAAGGATAGGTCCTATGCCTATAACTTCCATTGTGCAAGGAAGACCTGAGGATGCCTGGCATCGTACCATGACTGTTGCTGAGGGCTTTGCTCTTGGTCTGTTGACAGTAAAGTTTTAAAGTAGGCATGAAATGTTCTTTTCAGTATTATACCTACACCTTTGTGTAGGAAATTATTCCGAACTTCAGTTTCATTAACGCAAGATGCTAAAGACATTCCATGATATTTCCTATTAGTAGACTTTTATGGGGGAAAAATTCAACCTAGACTGCAGAAGAGAATCTCTCTTCCCACCCCAAAATACTATCATACCCAGTCAAAATTAGACATGGCAAAGAAATAATTGCTGTAAGACTTCCCCCCCCACCCCCAACATTGCTTCATCAAAATTATGATGTGCAAATCAAACTCAGAAAATTTAATGATGCAGTAGGTATAGAACACGTCAGCTTTAAACTTAACAGATTTTAAAATATAAATACAAAAAATAGTATATCAAAACTACACACTTCGTTGCTTAGGAAGCTCTCTTTCCCCCTCCCCCCACACCAATGTCAAGACATTTGAGAAAATAGACCCTACCCTGCATTTTCAATGAATGGATATTTTCTCCTGAAAACATTTCATTATGGAAGGTCTTGCTGGCTGGCAGTTGCACAGATTCACCACACTGTATTAGACATAGATCATGTAAAACACACATGCCTTTGTTAATAGGAAATTCATAAAGACAGAAAACAACTGTAAAGTTGAATCTTTTAGTTTGATTTTTTTTTTCTTTTAATTCCCCTCACACAAACATTACTATTTGAAATTATTGGTAATTGTTGGCAAATAGTGTTTGTGAAAACTGAATGCAAATGATCCACTCAGTTTTAATTGTTGTACACAGCTGCTAGTGAACACTGGTTTTATAGAAGCAGCGTGCAAATTATAAAAAACAGATAGATAAAATCATCTGGAACATATTCAGAGGTTTTTAATTCTCTTATTTGTAAGTTAGTCTTTTGAGGTTAAGCCCGGCAAAGTAGAACCAAACACACACTTCAATGTAAAGAAATTTTTTACGGAACATTTTTCTTTTGTAAACTACCAGTTTCCCACAAGGCAGTAAAACTCATTGATATTTAGATATAAATGACATAAGATTGGTTCTCTGGCTCTTCTTTTTAGTACTTCTGCTGTATAAATATCTTTAATTAGATTTTGTACACTAGAAATAAATTGTCATGTTAAACGAAGTCAAATTTGCTCTCTCTATAGCCTCCTAAGGGGAAGCAGATATACGGATAACGTAATCCATCATTAATAACAATTGTGTGAACAAAACACACCTGTATTTACATGCAGGCTGAGAAAGGGTACACAGCTGGCTAACTTTAGGAAGGCCATGTAATGCTTTCAGCTAAACACACTGCCAATGTGAGCTGGGGTCATCAGTCAATTTGATGCTCTAGTGAGCTTAAATAAAAAACTGTAAGAAAGTTCATAAGTGGAAAATAACAGATAAAGACTATCATTGATACAAAACACAGAGATCAACTCAGTGTTAGGCCTTGCACTTCTAAATAAATAACAATACACTAGGAAACCAGGTATTGTATTGACATCCCATTTTAATCCTTGTTAGAGCATTTCTCAAGACTGTTTCATGCCAAATCAGGCTGCTTTGACAAATAGGATTTTTTCCTTCTTTTTTCTTTTTACAAAAAACATCACCCCCAAGAACTTATTCAGGAGAAATTATGGAAAATCTTTGCTGAAAAAATGACATTTCTCATTTAAAAGTTTTTCAAAAGTTTGCTATGTTACATGGTTTCACAATTCCTTTACAACATTTTTGTAAGTAAAATAAAAATGAAAATTTATATCACTTTCCTAAAGGGTCATCTCAATAAACAAAAGCAGATTTTTAGTTGCAACAGACCTTCAGAAGAAGGTTTGAAAGAAGGAACATTGACTTGTTTTATTTATTTATTTTCCATTTTCATTTCCATTCTGTTTCCACACTTAAGGCAGACAACTCCTCCCTAACTCTCAGTCAGATTGTGAAATATTTATGATAGAGCCACAAATAGAAAGCACAAATTTATGCCAACTGTTCAGATCTGAAATAGGATGTTCCTTCATTAAAACAGACTTACTAGTCCGACAACTGTATATTACTGAGTTTACTGTTTAGGAAAATTCATAATTTCCTACAATAAATGAAAAACAACAGTAATGGCTATTAGACTTGCAGAAGGTATAAGTCTTTCTTTATCACCTCCTCTATAGTTGTTTTCTTCAGCTGTCACTAAATATTAACCACATAACTCCCTGGTCTTCTTACAGTTAAAGAAAATCATGTGTTGACACTAATAGAGCTTTCTAATCTATCCAATAGAACAGTGGTCTTCCTGATTTTTATGGTCTTTGATGCTGCGAAATATAAGGTACTTCCCTCCTGATACTAATTATTCATCATCTGAGAACACAAGATAGTTTTGCTGCTGCTTCTCTAAAAGCACACTTTTTCGTTTTGATGGGATGAGTTCGGAGGTGGAAGTGATGTAGTTGGAGAAGTCATAGAAAGTCATAGAAAGTCATAGAATCATTAAGGTTGGAAAAGACCTCTAAGATCATCGAGTCCAACCATTAACCTAACACTAC
>NW_008796051.1:3655338-3657185 GCF_000699145.1 Aptenodytes forsteri | reverse complement strand
AGAATCGAGAATTCTATCATTTCATGGTCGCTAAGCCCAAGATGGCCTCCGACCACCACATCTCCCACCAGTCCTTCTCTGTTTGTAAACAGCAGGTCGAGCGAGGCACCTCCCCTGGTAGGCTCACTTACCAGCTGTGTCAGGAAGTTGTCTTCCACACACGAAGTCAGTTAAGAGTAAAAGAAAAAAGGTTGGATAGATTAACTGACAGACTGGGCTATATTCTAGGTGTAACTATTCCTGAGCTACTACATTTTAAGCAGAGATTTTATAATGTTATCGTTAACTCCCAATGCACTGTGATGTTCCTTCTTGTTTTTATGTATTTTTAACTGAACATGGTTTAGATCTTAATAAAGGAATTTTCTCACTTTTGTTTTCTCTTTCCTTCTTTGTATAGTCTGGGTTAATACATTGATTCAAACCAAATGAAAAGAGAAAGGAAAGTAAGTACAGTGCTGAACAAAAATAAAATTTTATGTGGCAGCTGTAGAAAATTGTGTTGGACCTCTTGGAACCAAATTCAGTGGGCTTAAATTTCTTGATTGGCAGGGAGTTAACATAGTTTCTGGGATTAGTGCCCAAACTAGAAGTTTTAGCAATGTTTGAAAGAAGGCAACAGTTAGTGAACTGGGGGGGAGAAATAATCTTTTCTACTTTCAATTTCTTAGGCCAGCATGCAACTAATTCACAGGGGAAAAAAACCCCAAAACTTCACTTCCATGTAAATAAAGTTGTCCTTTTTTGCCTCTAGTATTGCAAAAAAACCTATGGCACCTCTGCCACTTAATTTGAAAAAATTTATTAATCAAAAAATCTGATGTGTAGACACCTATTACTACATATATTGACTATTATTTTTATTACAGGATTAGTTCAACAAAGGCAGAAACAAAATCTCATGCCATTATATGTTTCACAAGCTCTTCACATTTTCTAGAAATGTTCTGATACTCAGATTTTGCTGGATTTATGCCACACAATTTAATTAGATCTTTTATTTTAATGTTAGTCAGATGTCCGGTGTTTTTTTCTCTCTCTCAGATAGACATTGGGCCAGACCAAGTGAGGTGTACTCATATTCCCAGTGATTTAGCTTGCAACTACCTCTAATTCTTAAATTTTCCTTTTCTCACTAAATTTTAGTTTTTATTTTTGTTGTCTTTCATTCTATTTTTTCATACATAATTCAAAACATGTCTGTAACATGACTCCTTATTTTTGAAATTCAATTTAGGTGAGCAAATGAGCTTTTTTTTTCCACAGAATATTTTAAGGGAAACTAAGGTCAAAATTTTCTTCTTCGAATCCCAACTCCTGTTTCCACTGAAGTCAATAGTAATATTGATGTATTCATTATGAACAGGAGCTGGTCTTTACACACTGAAACTTGAGCAGTTATCTCTGAATTTCAATATCTGAATAGCACTGAAGTTCCTAAAATTACCATCTAAGATTAAGATAAACTTTCTTAAAATTTCTCCCTCAGCCACAAATCTAAAGGGAAACTCCTTTGACCATGAACTCACCTTAGTTGTGTTGAGGCAAGTTTTTCACCTTTCTGTAATCAAAGTTTAGGCCTCAGCAATGTTGGTTTTCAATGTCCTGGTTTTGGCAGGGATAGAGTTAATTTCCTTTCTAGCAGCTGGTACAGTGTTTTGGATTTAGGATGAGAACAAAGTTGATAACGCACGGATGTTTTAGTTGTTGCTAGGTAATGCTTACACTAGCCAAGGACTTTTCAGCTTCCCATGCTCTACCGACTGAGAAGGCTGGAGGTGCACAAGAAGCTGGGAGGGGGCACAGCCAAACTGGCCAAAGGGACATGCCATACCATGTGACGTCAT
>NW_008796051.1:3653172-3655280 GCF_000699145.1 Aptenodytes forsteri | reverse complement strand
CTGGGCATCGGTCGGCGGGTGGTGAGCAATTGTACTGTGCATCACTTGTTTTGTGTATTATTATTATTATCATATTATTATTATCATTTTATTTCAATTCTTAAACTGTTTTTATCTCAACCCACGAGTTTTTCTCACTTGTGCTCTTCCAGTTCTCTCCCCCATCCCACCGGGTGGGGGGGAGTGAGCGAGCGGCTGCGTGGTGCTTAGTTGCCAACTGAGATTAAACCACGACACAACTGGAGAAATGTGAGAGGTTTTCTTCACTGAAATCCATGATATGCAGATTGTGGATTACCACTCTCACGTAGGAGGTTAGTATTTATGGGGCAGTGCCATTACTAGCAGAATGCAAAAACCTGGAAACAGGTAATCCTTCAGCTTTGCTGGGCAGGCCCAGTCTGAGATGCATTAGAAAGCACTAGGTAGTAAGTTCTTAAGAAAACTTATTCGAAATATGCCAGTGTTATAAAGTTCTGAGTTGGAAAATTTGACTCCCTACCAGAGGTGATATAAAATGATAGGAGATAAAGGCCTAGCTGCATTAAAAATGAGCTGTATAAATAAAGTATCATGTGTTTTGGTGAGCCTGTACTCTTTTTTTACGCCTGGGCTGACAGATGCTGTTGTGTTGTGTTTAGACTGTAGTAACACCTAGACACCTCAGCTCTGCTGTGCATGACACAGAACAAGCGCACAGCACAGACTCTATCCTGTGACCTATTGCACTTATGTTTAATAAAACATGATCCAGAAATATAAAGAACTTGTTCATTTTCACTTCACAAAATCTCTTTGGTGTCCATTTTTTACTTATCAAATATTGTTTGAACTTTCCAGGGCTTCAAGCAGTGCAGCTCTGTTTTCTGGTATTTCTTTGACTGTTCCCATGCAAAATATACATTTTAATCAGAAGCATGCAAAGCAAAACCTGTAAAACAACTCAGAGTTTCATTTTTTTAAAATTATAAATACATTAAAAATTATTCAAGTTATGGAGTCCAGGTAAAGAAGTTGCAGTATACTTCCCTTCACAAACAGAACAGTTTTTGACACGTCAACCCATGTATTTATTGCGAGGATAACTTACCGTATGGGTTTTTTCCCCTTTTCTTTCTTCTTCTGAGCAGATCCTTGGTTTTAACAAAAGAAGAATGCACTACTATTTTATTGTGACTTGCTGTCAGTCATTTTCTGAGTTGCATTGTTAGAAATGCATCATAAAAACTTTCTATTTTCCTTCTTAATGTAGCATTTAGGAGAACAATTCAAATGGCCCAGAAAGACAGGAGATACAAATGAAATGGCTGGAGAGTTACTCCGTTGGGAATTACAGTGTGAAGATTATCAGAACGCAAGAATACCCACTAACATCAAGACCATGCCTTCTCAAAGTCATGTCTTTTTGGGGAAACAAAAAAAACCAAAACCCGACTCGAAAGCTTCCAAGCCTTTTGAGTTTAGCAGGATCTTGTTTCTTGGCTAAGGAATCACCTGGCAGCGCCCTAGGTTGAAGACAAAAAGGACAAGGCAGGAATCAAAATCTTTTAAGAAATTGCTAACTCACTGATGTGACAGTGGGAAGGGTTGTATCTGAAGCAAATGTCCATCAGGGCTGAAACTCTAGGACTGCAAAGTTGTCTTTTGCTGTGCTATTCCTCCCCATCAAATCACTCTTCTTTGGGAATCTGTGAGTGGATGTTAGGCAATTTGAAAAGCAGCAATGTGCTTCACTGTTGAGTAGGCTACTTAATGAACTCCCACTGCTTCTTCCCAGATATAAATCATAGAATCATAGAATTGTTCAGGTTGGAAAAGACCTTTAAGATCATCGAGTCCAACCATTAACCTAACACTACCAAGTCCACCACTAAACCATGTCCCTATGCGCCACATCTACACGTCTTTTAAATACCTCCAGGGATGGGGACTCCACCACTTCCCTGGGCAGCCTGTTCCAATGTTTCACCACTCTTTCAGTAAAGACATTTTTCCTCACATCCAATCTAAACCTCCCCTGGCACAACTTGAGGCCATTTCCTCTCGTCCTATCGCTTGTTACTTGGGAGAAGAGACCGACCCCCACCTCGCTACAACCTCCTTTCAGG
>NW_008796051.1:3647851-3652782 GCF_000699145.1 Aptenodytes forsteri | reverse complement strand
GCCCATCGATCTAGCCTGTCCAGGTCCCTCTGCAGAGCCTTCCTACCCTCGAGCAGATCAACGCTCCCGCCCAACTTGGTGTCGTCTGCAAACTTACTGAGGGTGCACTCGATCCCCTCATCCAGATCATTGATAAAGATATTAAACAAGACCGGCCCCAGTACTGAGCCCTGGGGAGCACCACTTGTTACCAGCTGCCAACTGGATTTAACTCCATTCACCACAACTCTTTGGGCCCGACCACTCAGCCAGTTTTTTTTACCCAGAGAAGAGTACACCCGCCCAAGTCACGAGCAGCCAGCTTCTCTAGGAGAATGCTGTGGAAAATGGTGTCAAAGGCCTTACTGAAGTCCAGGTAGACCACATCCACAGCCTTTCCCTTGTGCAATAAGTGGGTCACCTGGTCATAGAAGGAGATCAGGTTAGTCAGGCAGGACCTGCCTTTCATGAACCCGTGCTGACTGGGCCTGATTGCCTGGTTGTCCTGTACGTGCCTGTACTAGTGTGATGGCACTCAAGATGATCAATGAAGCATCACCTACCATCACCATCTCACCCAGTGAAAACAAGTAAGAACTGTGCTGACCCTTCATACCCTCTGTCTTGCCTGTTCTCTATACCAGAATGCTTGAAGTCCTGTGAAATCTTTGCATACTTTTTCTACCTAGACATGACAGAAATAGGGAGTCCCTAGTCTACTGCTGACAGATGATTATCATTTTCCTGTGCTTTTGGATTATGCAGACAGTCCTTGATATCCATAAAATAGTAAAAATTTCATTTAAGAGCTTGATGTAGAATAGTAAGTGTACTAGATATCTTAGCAGTTAATATAGGATTTTATAAATGTGAGTTGGCTTTGTTCATCAAATTGTACCACACAGACACAGGCCATAGTGTACTCAATCACATCGGTTGCATACAATAAGGTTAATTACAAGATGTGTAAATACCACTGTCAAAATCAAGTTTGTATATGCAGATATCTGCAGGTTCTCATGCACAATATAAATAGACTTGAACTATCTAACCTGAATATCCTTGATGGGAATGGGCAATTCACATTGTTTTCTGAGATTGGTAGCTTGGACATCCCTTATTCATATTCTGTGTCTTTACTTGCAGAGCTGTGTGAAGTTCTGCCCGAGTTCCCACAGGGGTTAATTAAAATATTTGGTCTGTTTCATTTCATGTAAGTTTCATCCTCTTGAGTTTTAGATTTAAACGAACCCAGGAAGTGCTCCGTTTCCTCATGACTTTAATCTGAGATCATCAGTGCCTGTATGATTTTCTTGAGATTTGGCTAGGGGCCAGCTCCAAGTTGACTCAGTTGTGTTGAAGGTTAGTGAACCCAGGTCAAGTTTCAAGACCAGTGTAGTGCTGTTTGTACACAAGAGGGAATTGCAAGGAGAGAGTTACCAATGTTGCTGCTGAACAAAGGGAAGTTATTTGTTTCCACCATCCTGACACAGTATAACTGGTTCCTTAAAGGACTGTGGCCAGTGTATTACAACTGGTATCTCCTGTTCCTGCTGCTGCAATTTGAACAACTGCTGGTCACCATTACCAGCTCCCTCTAGACAGCTACTCAACACCACCAGAACACAGGCAGTTACATCTGCTGTTTTTCGTGGCTGAATTGTCTTTGGTTTGAAACTGGAAAAGGAGGAAATACCTAGCGGGGAACTTTTGGATTTTGTAACTGTTTGTTATGTAAAGCCTGTTAAGAGTATCAAATTATTCAGCAATGTTATAATACAGTCCCATATTCTTTAGGGGACAGGGTTTTCTTTGTTTAGCTCTTAGGTTGTCACCATACCATGCAGAGAGACAGTACGTTGTTACTTCTTGAGATCTATTGTAAACAAAGTAGATAAAAATATAGAGCTGAAAAATATCTGAAAGGCAAAGGGAAAAAAAAAAAAAAAGAAAAAGAAAGCAGCATCGGCTTATCTTCTATCTCCAAAGAACAAATGTACTGTATATTCACAATAAAAGCATCTGGGGTGGTTTTCCTTGTATACCTAATAAGTTTATTAAGCTACTGATGGAAAATTGCTTTAGTTAAAAGGTACACTAAACACAGACAGTACATAAATCATTAAACATGAATAAACTTTAATTATGAAATATTTTGTCCAAATAACTTTTTAAACTTTAAGTTATTGCAAATAATTTAGTTACTACAAAATATGACATCATGGAAAAGAAAAAAAACCTTCATAATCTCTGGGTCTGCATCCTTCCTGTGTCACCTTCCACTGATCTATAGGACAACACGGTCTAAAGCACATATTTGTGACTTTTGGTTTACAAGAAACTCTCTTGAGATCAGAGGTGTTTTCTCTCAGCTCACACTAAGAGTATAACTGGGGAGCCCTCCTTGCTGGATTCTTGATATCAGTGATAGCATGAAGCATCACGTACAGCTTGGGGCAAAACTGAAGTTGCTTTTACTTACAGCTAGGGTTGAATCAGGGCAAGACTGGTTGTTCCCAATGGACATATAAAGTTAGGTGTCCTGCTCCAGTTATAGGTTGGTCAACACCGATGATCTGGAACATATACATGAAATGGACATGTCAAAAAAGAGGCATATTAAAACTGCGTGTAGATAGAAAGGTAAATATATTTTTCTTGTTGTTTGTTTGGGTTTTTTTTATCTTCTTTTGGATTTCAATCTCTGGGATCTTTCCTTTCTGTGTAATCTTCCCCCAGTAGTGAAACACCATCCAGCCTCCAATCTCCTGTTCCTAGGCCAGGAACAGGAGAGGCAGTCCCTTGGCTCAGTTTCTCCCTGCACCCTGGGCTGGAAGTGCTCACATATGTTTCAGCATAGCACTGTTTCTGGGGGAAATGCAGAGAAATGAGCCCCAGGGGATTCGTGTCAGCCAGGTTTCCCTGTTTGCATTGGAGTGCCATGAGAGAACAAGCTGATACAACACTCTGGCTGACCTGCTCTGTGCATGGGGTTGGTCCAGAAACCCCCAGAGGTGCCTTCCAGAGCTGTCCTCTGTTTCTGTGACTCTGCTTGTAGAAAAGTATCACAGGAAACTGATTCAGGAGGAAGAATGGAAATATCAGCTCAACAGGAAATGTCTCACTTTGCCACCAGCATAAAGCTATAGGCAGCATCATGATTCATCCTTACATTGAAGGCTGACTCTGGAACGCAATTGTGTCACTAATTAATAACACAACAAACAAACAAATAATGCCGACTGGTTACCAAAACCACTTCAAGAATGGAAAAAAAAAAAAAAAGCCCACACTTGCTGTATTTTCTTTCCCAACGAATTTCTGTGTGACTTTGAAGGAGGTGCACCGTATCTGTTTTCTGATTATTACCTTAGAATTAACTCAGTGTGAAAGGGACCCAAAGGATTATCTTTTCTTCCTCTTCTTGTACCTCCAAGAATGTGGCTGAGTTATAGGAGGGATGACAGACACTGTGGCAGCTGGAGTTAAATATGCCAGTAGAGATTTGTCCTTTTAGATGGAAGGTCTCAGAGTCAACGACTGTCACTGGAAATAAACATTGTCCTCAGCAAATTGCTTTGCATCTTGCAGGGAGGAGCACACCATATCTGAGTGTACAGTCTGAACAAGGCAGATGATAATATATATTGGATGGTGCTGCAATAAAATGTGTAAAAATGGCTTAAAGTATTCAAAGGAAGGGGCTGTTGAAATGTTATCTGCTGTTGTCTGACACTCAAGATGACGTTATTACTAAGCCTGACAATATTGGATCCTTTACACTATTGACTTTGATTATGCCTTACTAATGGCTGGCTCCTTTTCCATCTCACTGGCAGTAGTTTCATTTTCTTACCTGTACCTTTCTATTGAGTCATTCAGAAAGAGTCAAAGTCATCTTCCAGAGCTGAGAAATGGGAATTACTCTCCCTATATAAAGAACTCATAAAAGTGTCATATCATCAGAAGAGGTGTTCAGGAAATCAAGAGTGATTTCATACTTCCTTTGCAATTGCTGAGAGGAGCCAAGCAATTCTGTTCTCACAGACTGCTGGCAGGCACAGCAGCTCTGCTGTCTCAGACCACAGCTCCATCTAGACCAGTATTCCTATGCTGACCAAGTCCAAAAAACAGATTCCTGTAAATGACTTAAAACAAGGCAAAGGCACAGTAAGACAGCTGTAGGGGGAAGATTTTCATTCCTAACTGTGGTGTGATTTTCTTTTTTTCAGACAGGAAAAAGAAAGAAAAGCACCAGGCAGGGCCTGAGATTGTAACCGTATGGAGAAGTGTAGACCAAGTAAGTGTTCAGTGAAGTGTTGCTGGAATGGGTAAGAAGCTGTGAACAAAACCACAGCTACTTAAGACTATTTTTTCACTACTTTTGCTGCAAACAAAGAACAGGGCTCCTTATTTTCTGTGAAAGAGCTTTATTGCACCAAATCGTTTTCTGTCATTATTTTTATTTCTCAAGCAACTGGTAGTGGCTCAAGCCTGGACAGTATTTATAGCTGTTTTCTTTCTAGGATTCCTTCTGCTGCAGGCCACTGCAGCCACAAACAATGTGCCCTAAATATAAGCATCAGTAAAGTGCTTGATATCATTTCAAAGAATGTTGAGTCTAGGACTATTTTCTGGGACTGTTTATGAAGAAAATCTTTTAAGAGCTTTTATGCAGGATAGGAAGAGAGATGTTTTCTGAAATAAGTTTATTTTATCTGATACTGTGATGCCAATCTTATAGGCTGTGTTAATAGCATTGTTATAGGTGACAGCATATTAGAATAGAATAGAATAGAATAGAATAGAATAGAATAGAATAGAATAGAATAGAATAGAATAGAATAGAATAGAATAGAATAGAATAGAATAGAATAGAATAGAATAGAATAGAATAGAATAGAATAGAATAGAATAGAATAGAATAGAATAGAATAGAATAGAATAGAATA
>NW_008796051.1:3603731-3647600 GCF_000699145.1 Aptenodytes forsteri | reverse complement strand
CCTCATAGGACATGCCTTCCAGCCCTTCCACTAGCTTTGTTGCCCTCCTCTGGATGCATTCATCCTTAACATGGACCTTAACATCCTTCTTAAATTGTGGGGCCCAGAACTGCACACAGCACTCAAGATGAGACCACACCAATGCTATTCACTTAATAGGTGAAAAACCTGCTACACCTGAGATTACTAGCCAGTGCCCTTTTTTTGCTACATAATCTTTCCATCTGCACACTTCAAAAGACCTTGTTTTTTCCAACGTTATCCATTCTTCAGGAATTTTCTGTAGATCAGTTTTGCAAAGAAAAGGAAAATGGTTTGATGTCAAAGATATTTTACATTCCTTAAGAATATGAGTGTGGTTGTAATGGATCAGAATACAGTTCCTCCTAGCCCAATATCCTGTCTCTGACAGTGCACAAAAACAGATACTTAAGATACGGCTCTGGCACACATGACTTAAGCTTACTGGAGAAATAGCTGAGAAAAACAGCCCACCCCTGCAGAAATGCTTCTAGGAGAACAGTGCCAGTCATCCTAGACCAGAGACAAAATAACAGTGTTAACAATTGCAGTTCTCACAAAAGAAGTACGGAGTCATCACCCAAGGAAACATGGGAGGTAAGTTAGAGAAAGATGAATTAAAAATGTAGACACCATGAACGGTTCAAAGTATTCAGCGTGAAAGAAACATGAAAAGCACAAAGACAATGCCAAGCTTGTAGACAGTGGAGGCTAAGATACATATATGTTTTATATTCTGGGGAAGCGGGTTCCCCTAAGAAGAGCAATAATATGAGCATGACTGAGGACTAAAGCCTTGTAATGCAAAGAAGACTGCCTGGAGTACTGCTTTAACAGATTTTAAGACTCTCAGTGTGCACATAGTGCATAAAAAGACTGTCAGCTATACAACAGCCAAATTTGCCACTCTGTTGTTAAATCAACAGCGGTTAAATCACAGCGGGATTAGGAAGGCATCTGTAATGCAGTACTGGCAGTGCTGAGGGGCAGGAGTGGACTGGAGCAATCTAACTTTATGCTGGTTATGACAAGACTGTTCATAGGGAAAAGCAAGCATAGTTAAAAAAAATCTTGAGCAACAAAAGGTGATGTGACTTTATGAGAGCTGACATACAACTGTAGCTATGTAGCACTGCAAGACAGTAGACCATTTTGAAACAGCCTGGTATAATATAAGAATATCATCATTAAGTGAAAGAATAGTTATTATGGGCCTTGGCCAGCAATACGAGGAATTGTGTTAGTGAACTGGACATATAAATAGCAGTTGGAAATTCTAAACAGACCACCCTACATACAGTTTGGGACTGCTGAAATGCATTTACCTCAGCCATACTGCAATTACTAAAGTATTAACAAGAATGCAAAGAAAATTCATTACAACTATTGAAAATAGTGGTCTATAGTGAGAAAACAATGGCAGAAATTGAGTCATATAGAACAGTCACACCTTCTTAATAGAAATGCACCTATCAGATGAATATCTTTTTATTAGGAAATAAAACAAAGAAGAAAATAAATTCTTCAGGCAATAGATCAATCTCCAAGAAGTGTATTGGAATTTGGGTCTCCAGACCCCCCCACCCCTTAGTGCTGAAGTTATTTGGCTGAAAAAATGAACACTTTCCTGGTGAAGTGTATATTTAATTACACTCTTGAAATGGAAAAGCCCTAACAGGAAAAATTGAAAAACTAGGTCTATAATGTGGTTGTTAGAACCTATTAGTATCATACTAGTATCCTAATCTTGGTCATGTTGGTTATTCTGGGGCTACTGTATTCCCTTATTTTTTAATGAAAAAAAATTCTAACAGCTTTGTTTTGTTTCAATGGATGAAGAAAATACTTCAACTTTAGAGCTTATTATGAAATCACGTTCTTGGGAACTAGCTATTCTTTCTAAGGATTTGCACTGATCCAAAGCTGCAGAATAGCACCTGGAAAAGAAGTTGCTACCTATTACTAACAATTGAGAACATACTGCTTGATTCACCCAGGGAGCTGCAGTAATAGAAAAGCAGCAATCTGGTGCATTTGATAAACAGTCAATGAAAGACTCAGTAAGAGAATGTGAATATACTGAAAAAGAGCTACTAGCTGTGCTCTTTGGAATGAAATCATCACATCAGGGTAGATCTGCTTTGCCCCTCAGGTGAGGTTTGATCATGAGCTTCAGAAAGCATCATGAAAAAGCCACTGCTGAAAGCATCCGGGTGACTAAAATGCCTATTACTCAGCTTCCAGAGCTGTCAGTGGAAGATGGGGTCTTGCCCCCCAAATCACCAGGAAAGTCACACTATAGTGACCGAGACCATGTCCTAGCTTACAGCACAGATGCCTCTCCCTATCAAGAACATGAGATAGACTTTCAACATGATACAGTATATGCACTGCTCTCATGAGAGAATATACATAATCCAAAAACCACCAACGAGATGACAGATAAAGACAATGTAGATGGAAGAAGTCTCCTATATGTCACAAAGTATTTCAGTACTTCTAATACGCTGACAGTAGCTTAGAAAACAGAAGAGACCATAAAAGCAAGGTTCTGTCTTGTGTATCTACAGGAGAGGTAAAGTGATAGCTAGAGTAAAGAAATAATAAAATTAAGAATAGCAAAGCAATATAGCAACCTGGTACAAAAGAGGAACAGAAGCTCTGAAGCCACGATAACAGATAAATTATTTTGGCTTGCCATCTGAAAACCACATAATGATGCAGCAAAAAATCTAAACTGCACTAAAATGTAGAATACATTCTACAGCCATCTGGATTAAGAACAGAGAAACAAAGTTAGAAAAGGGAACATATGGTGGTGTAGCCAGAGAGCTTCAGCCACTCTGAAAACCTTCATCGTCTGTTGGACTCTGTTAAAAGAGCTGGAAAGAAACTAAGCAGTACAGAGGACCAGTCCAATAGCACTCAAAAGGACATAACATAAACAAAATAAATTCAGATTTCTTATCAACAGCAGTGACATAAATAAGAAATGTAAATTTTTTAAAGATCATGCATTGGAGGACGACCAGGTCTCACAGGCTGCAGCAAAAAGACAGTAACACTTATGTCCCTGAGATGAGTGTGAAACTACGTTTCAAAAATAACAAAATAGCAACACAAAAAGTTGAAATAAAAGATACAGTAATCTATCACAAATTTGGAGATGGCATCAAGCAGTCAATTGTGCAAACCGTAGAATGTGGAAAGCAGCATTTCTCAGTAGACCCTAGCATTGCACCTGGACAGAGCTCCACCATTTCCTCGCACATGGTATGGGAAGCAAAGCAATTGCCAACTGTGTAGAGGCCGTGTAATAGACTGATGATTCAAATTATGTGTGTTTATCCTCTGAAACTGAATTCCAGTGTAACTCTGCCTGGATTTTAACCTACAACGTGGGGTACAGGAAGGAGTTTACTGAAATATTCCCTAGTGCTGTTTTCCTGAATTGCAAATTTGAAGTTATTTTATTTTTCAGTAAATCATCAGAATATAAGGGCTGATTGACAATATTATATTGCCCGAATCATATTTGGAGACCAAATTCTCCAATTTTGTCCACAAGGTGAACAGGTTAAGTTGAAGGTTAAACTAGTCCCAGCAAATGATTTGGGGCTTTAAGAAATATGGACCTTCAGTTAAAAGAGTCTACAAGTATTCCTGCTCCCACTGTATGCCTGAGTCTTTCCAGGGACTACTTCTAATGACTAATCATATTTAGAAATAACTGTTCTTATATATGAAAGGAGATAGGAAGAAATTTGTTCAGAAACTTCACAGGCACAAGGGAACTGAAGGTAGTCTGCTAAATTAAAAATGTATGTCCTATTATTCAGCATTCAGCTTTATTGCTGTACAATAAAGAAGCCACTTTCCATTGACTCCTGTCATATGTTCACAGGAAGAATGAACTGTTTCCTTTTTTAGTCCTGGGAGCAACTGGACTCCACCATCCCTGGCAAGGAGCAGCAAGTGTGGGGCAGCATTGCAAAGAAGAACTAGCTGGGACCTGAGGAGGTCCAGTCAGGAGAAGCTGGGGACAAGAATGGAAATGGCCAGGGAGAGGAATACAACAGTCTTGCTGTTGTACTTCAACTGTACAACAGTTCAGGCATCTGGGTGCATGCAAGATCCTGAATGGACAGTCACTGCCCTGCAATTCTTGCTGTTGGGCACAGAACAGTCACGGAGTGTCTCATTGTGTTAACAGCCTGAAAATGGGGTTACCAGTCTCCACAGACAGCTGTGGCAGCTGGTATGTTCTTCTGCAGGAACTCTACTGAATCCCCTAGAATTCTCTAGGACACTGCATACTAAAAGAAACGTCTTGAGATGTCTAGTATAATTACTACAGACACTTCACCTGCCTTTTTGGAGTTGGTAGAAAGACATTTTTTTCTGATGCTGTTTCTGTAGACCCTGCTGGAAATGGGAGCATTGTCTCAGATTGTACTCCCCTTACCTAAAGCCTCATCAAGGTCCATAAGTGCAGCAAGAATTAGAAAAAGTAGATTCCACCTCTGTTCCATGGCTTCAAAAGGTCTCTCTAGAAAGCAAGTATGCAGAAATCATATGAAAATTTATGTAAGCGCAGGGAAGTCCCTAGCAGTGAACAAGCTACAACAATAGTTTCTGAAAGGTCGTCTGTGGGGAAGGAGAGAGAAGTTGGACCACCATGGTTGGAGAAATTACCAGTGCTTCACCTGACAGGAACAGTTAGGCCATTTGATAACAGAGTAATTTGTGCACGATGAAATTCAGATGGAATTCAGAGTTTAAGAAGCTCTGGAGAGTCGGTTGATATTCTTTATCATGCTAGAGCTTTTCTTTGAAAGGCAACTTGGAGATGTCATGCTGTGAGGAGCAAATGGTTGAAAAACTCTAGTTTCTATAACAACTTAAAACATTTTAACCAAACGGCTCTCAGGAACAAAATGGATGTGAATATTCTTTATGGAATGGATTGCTGTTATTGGCATTTTTTGCAGTCAATAGAAATGTTACAAATAGCTTTCTCTAATTGAGTTTACCAGATCTGTTTATGAAGGCTCAGACATTCACATGCACAATGGATTTTATTGAGTATATAGAAAATTATTTATAGTAAAATGTTATTATACATCAAAAAGCATATTAGAAATAGAACCAAAATTACCTACACCTGTTGTATGCTCCAAAACACAGGTAATAAGAGCAAGCATGCAAATGATTTTCATGTAGTTATAATTATTTTGATACAGAATTAGAAAGAATAACACAATGAAATTTTAACAGTAGTATGCTCATAAATTGTCATGCTTTGTTAATCACAGCTAAAACATAAAGGAGAGAAAATATAAACAGGAATAGATGAAAAAGGTACTCAGGACGTGTACAAATGTAAATAACAGCAATAAAATATAAAACCTGTAAAGACAAACAATAACCTCTGTTATTGTTAAATTTTTAATTTAACATTATTATTAAATTAAATCCTCGGAGTTTTAATGGATGAAAAATGGGGACACACTCAGGTGTAAAGTGGTCTGTATTGGATTATCTGGGAATCTAATGGCTGGAATTTTTAAAATAATTTCTTTTTTCCTTTTGCCGTAAGAAAATAGTAGACACATAACTTGAACATGGATTTCCCAATATGCTAAATTTATATTATTCCTCAAATCCTAATTACCCTTCAATTATTTGGGGATAAATTGAGATTTAGGATAGTAACAAAATGATAAACTCGTTCAGAACCAATATAAGTCCAGCATCTTTCTATTAGATTTTAATATGGAGTTGGGTGCAATAATAAACACTGTGAGCCAGCACACTACTGTAAAAATTTTTACATAAGTGCAAGCACTATTTAACATAATAATGTTGGAAATTTGGAGAAAGGCAAAGTAAAGGTAAAGATATATATACAGCCAGATATATAAATTCTAAGAGTGATGTTAGTTCATCTTCCTAAAAGGCCCTATTGTTATGTAGAATATGAAGATATTATGCTGTTCTACCATAACAGATGGTTTAGGAACAATAAATCAGAATGAATAAGACTATTCTCTAATTTTATGGGACTCTACTTGTCATTGCTTATTGGATAAGCATGAATGAAAAATTAAATACAGAAGTTTTTGTGCGTATGTGTGTCTGATGACTTGATGGTGAATAGAAAAACAGTATTTCCAGTGTAAGTCTAATTTAGAAAGAATAAACCACCATGAACCGTCAGCTCAGTCTCAATACAAGTCCAGCAATTTCTTAACTTTGCAAAAATTCCTAATTTTCCCTTTTGCAAGCAGCCTATTTGCCTGGGTAGAAATTATTGTGTCCAGTATACATCATAATATTCATACAGAAGCAAATGTATCTAAATCTTGCTTTACACCAGCAAAGTCACTAATATGATAACTACATTTCTTGAAAGTGACTGAAATTCAAGGCCACCTTTATCACAGAGATATTTCTTGCAGCTTTTTTTCAGTTTCAGTGGGGTTTTTTAATGGATTTTTATGGATTTTATTGAATTTGCTTTCGAAATCTCTTTATGTCTGAAATGTAAAGGAAATGTTCATAGTGTTCCTCAGACAACAAAACTGCCCTATATTCGTAAATAATTTAAATCAAAACTACTCTGATAAAAGCTCTGTAGACTAGTTGTTCATTACCTGAAAAAAATAATATTTTGTTTATTTTACGTTTGTTTCAATCTCTTACTTTATTCCAAGTTTCCCCTTGAGTTGTGTGTTCTGATTTCTGCTTAAGTTACAGCATCTTCTGTGGTATTCTTAATCTTATCTACATTGGATTTCGGAGAGAAAATTTGCAAATTAGCCTCTGCCAGCCTCTGCTACTTCACTGCAGGATACTTCAGTCTTAGTTGCTGCAGTATAGCCATATATAGCATACACCTTTTTCTGTCTAATACTGTATGACTTAATTTTTTTATTAGATTCTGCAGTTCATTTCAGTCCTTCTTCCTGACTACACACAATTGGTCATGTCACCAGGGAAGGTTTTCATTTTCCTTGTTTCTTCTATTTCAGAAATCAATGTGGGCTAGCTAGAATGAGAAATGAGTGGTGGAGTTAGCTGTATGTTATCACTGAGTGTGTGTTGCAAGACGAACCTGAAAGACAAAGTTTCAGATAGTCTTTGTTCCATCTGCAACAGTCAGATCCTGTTCCCACTGAAACCTGTTGAGGTTTTGCCATTGCGAGCAATTGGAAAAAAGGAGACTCAAAAGGTATCTGACTTGTTAGAAGCCTTGTTTTTCCACGCACAGAGATTTTGAATTGCTACCCCCATCTCTTAAATATTAAACCATAGTAATTATGTTTTTTTATTAATTTGTATACTACCTTTTTAACTAAGATAAAACCTGACCCAAGCCTGTTTAGATTATTGTGCAGGTCAGATATTTTTCTTTGCTGTTAAAATGGTTATTGAAGTGAAATCCAAGTGGGAATGTGAAGTTGTGTAACCATTCTATTATAGGTGTTTTAAGTATAACAGTTCCTGGAGTTTTTAATAGGTTTTTAATAAGACATTCACTCTCTTGTTACAGTGGTTTGCACAGAGCTGGTTCTACTTATTGCTTCTAGATCAAACTAGAGTCCTTTGGAACTGATATCTTTCATTTTACTGTTCCTGGAAATTGTCACGTAACTTTTGCCCAGATAAGGCAGAGAAAATTCAGTAAATCTAAACTTTTGGATTTTTCATAACAACTTTTTTTTTAGTTTCAAAATGGAAACACAAAGAAAAAAATAAGCAAGCCTACAGAGAGGCAAAATGTGTTTCTAGGGTCACTCAGAATGTTTGCTGATACTGAATTTTTTTTTTTTTAATTTTTCATTTTTCTTGCCAAAAAGTCACCCAGCATGGCATTGATTCAAATTTTAATTTTTAAATATTTTTTTTCATTAGTTTGAAATACATTTAGAAATCCATTATTCAAGCAACCCTGTCTGAAGTGGCTGATTTTTAATTTCTTTGTTGATGGCCACACAATAAAAGGAGTTCTGTTCCGTTTTAACAGATAATTTAAAAATCCATGTCAGTTTTCTAGCCTATTATGTAAATAGTGGTTAGTGTGATTGTTCAGAGCCACAGCAAGTAGGTTTTTTTTTGTCCTCCTCTTAAGAATCTGTCAGACCATCAAGAGAAGTGCATTGTATGTAGAACCTGTGTTATTGTCATCTTTGTCACTGCCACCAAGGATAGATCTTTCCTCTCCTTTGCCAAAAATCAGTCGAAATCTTAATGATAGGTTCATGGTATTAGTTGAGAAATTGACTTTCTGTACTCCTCACAGTTCCAGCATTTCAAAATATAATTCTCAGGAGTAAGGACAAACTAAAATCTTGAGAAAGTTTCTAATGCAAAATTTATGTGAGTAAAATTGAAAATGTCCAAATACTTTCAATTACACTTTTTGTTAATATAAAAACTGTGGAGCAAAATGTACAGAATGAAGTGAGGATGTTTCCACTGTATTCCACCTCATCTGCGGGGCTACACTTTTTCAACCAGCTCTGGGTTATTAACTGCAAATTGCAAGCCCACTTGTGGCAATGATATTTGTCTATCTTCTCTGCAATGGTTATTAGTGCTTCATGTCAATGGTGATTATTGCATAGAGCACTGAGCAGGTTCTGGTGAAACGAACGATGGAGGAATTTTCTACGTCCACAAAGGGCAGACAAGTACTAAGGGGAACACCAGAGATGGGTTACCTTCCTTTAAACTTAGCCACCAGAACTGCTCAGGCAGCACAATTTCACATGAAAGGTCTCAGCTTTTCCTCCTGATAGGCTCCCTTACCATTTACAGACAGGCTACTTTAAAGATTTTGTTAGAAAAGTACTGCTGCTTGCAAAGTATCAGGGGATGCTGCAGCTGATAAGAGGAATAACAGCATTTTTTGAACAAGTGACTGAGCTGTGGGAGAAGAAGACAAAACAGGGCAAGCGTTGTGTGAAATGTATTTACCATATGCAAAGTTTGAAATATGTGAAAGGAAAATATTTTTAAGAATAAAGAATCAATGAGAAAGGTCAAAATAGGGGGGGAAGATGCTTTCTTGTCCCTGCTTTCTTCATTCCATCTCAATATGCAATTCTTCTACTAATATTCCTTTTATAATGAAAATATGAAATATACCTCTGCAGAAAAAATCTATAGGAAAGGAAAAGCTTTAAGGGTACAAGTTATTACATAGCTCAATATCCAAATTACTGTATTTTCTCCACTCATGAATTTTAAGCCTGTATGGATCAGAAAAGGATGTGACAGTGATAAAAGATGAATAAATGAATGGAAGGCAGTGCTTCTGGAAGGTATTTAATGTCATCTGCCCTCACATCTGTAAACAGCTGTGGGTTATTTGCTGTATTTTACCGTGGTGTCAGGAAAGTGTTCTACACACACTACTTTATCAGGTATGAGTGAGCTTGTGGGAGCTGACAAGGCGTTGATGTATCCCTTATCCTCTGCATTCCTTGTTTGTGTACGGTTTGGGGAATCCTGAGCTTCTGAAGGTCCTGGCAATAGGGTCCACAGCTGCAGTGAGGGAGGCACTAAACAAAATTAATGCAGAAGAGAAAAATGGATCTAGAGAACAGTTTGGAATCTGACAGTTCATCCAGCTTTGCTGGACAAATCTGTTATTTTCTTGATATATTTGCTTTCCTTGTTGTTTTTCGAAGTTGCAAGATGCTAGGCAAGGTCATTAAGCAAGAGGAAAATCTCTGGCTTTCTGTTTTCCTGCAGGGTAAGTATAGATCACAGTTTAGAGTGATATTGCTTCAGGCTAATGGGTTTACTGTTTTGTTTTATTGTTTTGTTTTTGTTTTCCTCTTACTCATTGATACTCCATGTTTAACTCTGGTCTCATAAGCCCACTGACATTTTTGAAACAAGAATGGACAAGGAAAAGAGAACTTAACATTATAGGACTTTCCTTTCAGGCTAAGTGTGAAGGTAGTGCTACAGACTCGTCGCTGTGTCAATCTCCCTGGGAGCCTCATTCAATACAGAAGTTGCTGTTACCTGAATGTCCAGTTTCTTTGGAGTTATTCCCTCAGTCCATACTAAGGCCTGTCCAGCTAAGGACAAGGCTGCTACTGAGAAAAACAAGTCTATGTAGCCACCCCTTCAGCTTAGCAGCAGAGTTCAGATTGCTCTGAGCAACGTGATCTAGTTGAAGGTGTCCCTGCTCATGGGGGACTAGATGACCTTTAAAGGTCCCTTACAACCCGAACCGTTCTACGATTCTATGATTCTCTGCCCTGCATTTGGGCACTGACCAGCATCACCTTTTCTCAAAGGGCATTCACTTCACCTAGGATGAGTAAGGTGCTGCCTCCTTGTTGGCAGAGGAAGAGGAGGAGTATAACAGCAGTGCACTCACCCTCAGCTGTAGTAAGGAGAGAAAGCAAGGCTTGCTTGGTCACAAACAGGCTAAGTCTGGCTACTCCCTTTCGGAAGGGAATTTAAACTCAAGTAGCATATAAAACAGAATTTGATCAAATGAAAGGGGAGGATGGAAAAAAAGGAATATTTTGTCTGTCCCTGAGGACATACAGGATTTAGGAGATCCTTTCTCAGCCCATATATAGATAAAAGCCTTAATCCTTTCTGCAGTCCTGAAAGGTAAATCCTTTATCTTTCTTCAGGATCCTACCTGTTTTATACCAAGTAAGTGCAGCTGGCCCAGCCTCAGCTCACCTATCGATTTTTAGAAAAGTAAAGATGTTATATATTTATACAAACATGGTATTGTATCATGCCAAGGAAGCAATTACCCTTCAGCAAGAGGGCTATTTGCTTCAATATTTGAGTGAATAGTCTTCTAATACGACTATACCTATTTGCTTTCAGGAACTCAGCTTCTGTCCCACTAATTTCGGTTTACTATGACACATAATTTATTCTTCCCAAGATTTACATGCATCTGCAGTACCATTAATTGTATTTGTTGTGCTATTAGCTTTAAACTTTTATAAATACCACAGAGATGGTAAATAAAGTGTCAAGGAAAGTGGCTGATATATGAAAGGGTATTAATATCTGCCTGGAAAGATATGCCAAATTTCTTCAGGGAATATATCAGCTCCCATAAGATAACAGTTAAGGTTATCTTGCCTTTTGAGGCTGATCCCTGAACTGTACTGATTCTTTATAATGTTGATACTCTTTTAGGCATAAAAATTGATGTTACCATGAGAGTTGTAACTCATGTCCCTCTCTGCTACTGCTCCCATCTATATTTTGAGTAAATGAAAGGAAAAACGATATGAGACCTAGTTTTCACCCTCTGAGACTTTCACTGAGGCTTCTCTGTGAGGAATAAATGTCTTTTCTTCCCTGGGAGTGTGAGCATCCTTTATGTCATGATGCTTAAAACACAGAAACTGATAACTGGGTCATCATGCATGAAAGTGCTAAATGATGTGAAAGATGATATCTCCCAATTCTACATCAGTTTTGCAAATCTGTTTTGAATTTTTGGGGAAATGGGAGGCGGGCAGTACCACAAAGGTAAAAGCAGATGAGAGTCCTAACTGTGCTAAGTTCCCAAGCCATGAAAGAGCAGTGGCTTTCTAATGCAAATCTTAAAAAAAAAAAAAAAAAAGTGTGCAACCTCCTACCCCTATCTTTTTTTTTCAGTCACTAGTACAAAAGAGGATAAAAAAGGGAAAAAAAAAAAAAGATATCTCATCAAGAAATCCTTAATATGAATAATAATGTACTCATGCATGATTAGGAAATCTATAGTTATGAGACCTAGTTTTCACCCTCTGAGACTTTCACTGAGGCTTCTCTGTGAGGAATAAATTCTTTTCTTCCCCTGGGAGTGTGAGCATCCTTTATGTCATGATGCTTAAAACACAGAAACTGATAACTGGGTCATCATGCATGAAAGTGCTAAATGATGTGAAAGATGATATCTCCCAATTCTACATCAGTTTTGCAAATCTGTTTTGAATTTTTGGGGAAATGGGAGGCGGGCAGTACCACAAAGGTAAAAGCAGATGAGAGTCCTAACTGTGCTAAGTTCCCAAGCCATGAAAGAGCAGTGGCTTTCTAATGCAAATCTTAAAAAAAAAAAAAAAAAAGTGTGCAACCTCCTACCCCTATCTTTTTTTTTCAGTCACTAGTACAAAAGAGGATAAAAAAGGGAAAAAAAAAAAAGACATCTCATCAAGAAATCCTTAATATGAATAATAATGTACTCATGCATGATTAGGAAATCTATATAGCTATGAGCTTTTTTTCGTGCACAGACTAGAAATTTAATTAGAGTCTGGGTCCAGCATTCCTGTAGTAAAAACCACAACTTTGATTCTCTTGGCCCCAGAAATAAGGTTTAATCTCTTTCCTTTTATTATTTTGCTGTGTACACCTGACTTTGTTCTTTTGACATTTGGTGGGTCCATACTGTAGAGTTCCTAAAATAGCAATGAGGCAAAAAAAGCAGATGGAAGTTAAGCACAAGTGATGTAGCATAAAGACATTTTCAAAGTATTTTGACAAACGAATGGACTTTAGAATCATAGAATCATTAAGGTTGGAAGAGACCTCTAAGATCATTGAGTCCAACCGTCAACCCAACACCACCATGCCCACTAAACCATGTAAGAGACCGACCCCCACCTCGCTACAACCTCCTTTCAGGGAGTTGTAGAGAGCGATGAGGTCTCCCCTCAGCCTCCTTTTCTCCAGGCTAAACAACCCCAGTTCCCTCAGCCGCTCCTCATAAGACTTGTTCTCCAGACCCCTCACCAGCCTCGTTGCCCTTCTCTGGACACGCTTTAACACCTCAACGTCCTTCTTGTAGTGAGGGGCCCAAAACTGAACACAGTATTCAAGGTGCGGCCTCACCAGTGCCGAGTACAGGGGCACGATCACTTCCCTAGTCCTGCTGGCTAAAAGTTTAGCCAGTAGTTTTTAGTAGCTAAAAGCTACTAAAGCTTTGGGAGAGCAAGAATCTGTGTGACTAAATGCAATGACTTGCTATAAAGCTGAAGGGGTCATTTGCTTACATCAAGATAACTGTTGCCAAAAGAAGAACATGACTAGTGACAAGAACAGAAGGAAAAAATGAATAGATAATTCAAAGGTTTTTTTTGGTTCTGTTTTTGGTTTTTAGTTGTTCATTGAAGGGTTCTCATCAGTGCTGAGAGATGGTGGAGGGAAGATTTGCCAGACTGCTTCCAGTAGCTGCAGTATGAAACATACTCTATGAAACCTAGAATTATATCCATTTATTAACTTTTTAAAAAGGGAGAGAGAGGGAAAGAGGGGTTTTAATTCATATATAGCATTGTTATTTAGTTTTCAAAATGCACTTAAATCTTTGACCTTACAGGATTTAAAAATTTGCCAGTGGTGTGAATTTTAAAACCTATTTTAGGAGTTCATTAGCTTTTCCTAAAGGTTAAAAGAAAACTCTGGGCTTAACTGATTTTTTTTTTTTTTTTTTTCATTTCAAGTCATAATTCATATATTTGATAACAACTTTGCTTTTTAATGTTGGGGAATACCTGTGGTACAAACAGGAGTGTCACTACACAAATAAGCACTGACGTGCATGATCTCTACTACTTTGTATTCTATTCTTGCCAGTGGGAATGATTCTCTTTAAATAAAATGTGTCTGTCTCAGAAAAAATGTGGTTGTAATTAAGGGTTCAACAGTGAGTTACTTAACAGAGAAAATCAACACTGAGGAAAATTGGGCAACTACATTTGAATGGCAGCATCTTGTGGTTTGTTTTAATGTCTCTGTTAATAGTTACCTAACAATGAAAAGAGAAGGACAACTGTTTGCAGCCAATTCTTCTCTACAGCTATCACTTCTGTTGGCAAGGAGGAGGTTTTCAGGCTTCATGTAATGTCCAAAAAATGTCCTTCAATGAAATAGCACCAGTATCACAAAACTGTCCATTTATACTTTCTCCTTCCTTGGCTTCCTTCCAGGCAAACTCGTCTAAAATATCCTGGCTGGAGCCAAAATGCATCATGTACTTTTCTAATTTGCATTTCCTCATGAAAGATGCAGTGGGACATCATCCCTTAGACTACTTGAAGTTACCTCGATAGACGTTAAACAAGGTTAATTTTGTTCTGAAATAATGTTGGATTGAAAATAGTGGGAGAATGAAGTTCTGATGTGCTTTGGGTTAATGCAGATGTACAGAACATGAAACCAAGAAAATATTAATGTTACTAAAAATAAGACATACCATTCTCTGAAATTTGGAAGTAGTATAGAGCAGACTGTCTTCATCTCAGTACAACTGATGTGTCCCAGAGTGATAACCATGGCCTGTACATGATTAATGACATTGTTTATCACTTTGCAGTTTGTGAATTCAAGGACACTGAGCTGCATTGGAGAGAACACCCGCAAAAGGAAACATGGGTCACAGGAATGAATAGTGAATTTTATGAGTCTTTCCAACTGAATATTGCTCTCCATAAAGTAGATGCCTTTTATAGATATCTGGGTCTAAAAGATGAAGAAAATCGTAGTACTTATCTATATATTTGTTGCAATTGCCCCAGCCTCTTTGTCCCGTAGTATAGTCTTCTAATAAAGAAAAAGGTATAGGATACTGACCTAGCCCAGGTAGAAAGGACATTGTCACTCTCTCTCCATTGTTAAATGGGGGCAGGCCAGGAAGGGTTTTGCTCTGGTCTTGAAAACAATAGAAATTCCAGTCCAGGGACAATATTACTCCCCTCCTTCAGCTGGAGCAGGGAAGAGTGAGAGGTTTTGCAGGGGCATTGTAGAGCAGGGAGTGGTGACTCTTTCTGGCAATAGCTGCAGATGCAGAATGGCACTGGGAGCACCTCTCCACCCGGGCACTGCGCTGAGCCTGAGCTTGCAGAGCCTTGGAAGAAGTCCTTGCACCTGAAATTTCCAGGTTGAGTCTGCTGCTGATGGAGAAACTGAGCTACACATTTCTTTTAGCTGGGAGCACAGGTCAGGGGATGATAAAAACCATAAAAATCTTAGTTCTTTTTTACACAGAGGCTAAAATTCTCAAGTGAGACAAAACTACCACAGTTGAGACTTTAAAAATACAGCAACCATCAGAATGAAGTTGTGAGACCTGACAACTCTGCAGCTGGTTTACAGCAGGAAAACAAGATCCAGTGTTTAAAAGGACTGTAACATTGCACCTGAAAAAGGCTGTACAGACATCCTTTCACAAAGCTTCTTCTATAGGCTCCCTCCAGGGAGAGGGGTAGAGGGATGCTCTGTGTACTGTTTTAGATTAAATGGGAACATCTTTGGTCGTAGAAACTCCAGAACACGTTATGTTCTTCATCTTATTGCTAAAGCATAGAGTGCAATTGCAGCAGTACCCCAGTCTCTGTTACCATATTGCAATGCAGTTTGTTTCATACCCAAATTACATCTTTATCTATCTATTTCATATGTGCCCATGCTCTTACTCACAGACCCCTGTTAATGATACTATAGCCACCTAAAAGTCTAGCTGCTGTAATAACTTGATATTAGCTATCCACCACACCCAGTCTTCCCTTTCACACATGTAGAACAGCTGGCTTTTCAAATGCAAGAGGAGACCTGTATGTATATACTGTACAAGCCAATTTGCAGAGGATATAGAATCATAGAATCATAGAATCATTAAGGTTGGAAAAGACCTCTAAGATCATCGAGTCCAACCATCAACCCAACACCACCATGCCCACTAAACCATGTCCCTAAGCGCCTCATCTTTTAAATACCTCCAGGGATGGTGACTCAACCACTTCCCTGGGCAGCCTGTTCCAATGTTTAACCACTCTTTCAGTAAAGACATTTATATTTGGTATTGTCTATTTGAGAGAGAGGTTGGCAAAGAAATGGCCAACAGGAAATGGCAAATAAGTGCTAATGTGTAATATAGGTGGCAGCAACCTGGCACCTTGACATAACACAGGTTCTCCTCTGCCTAATCCAGTTCTGGCCTGGGCAAACACAGCGAAGGAGAGAGAAGGAGTTTGCTTTCTGAGCCAGTTCATGCTCTTGTCATCTTGCCAGGAGCAGCCAGCTGTAACGCATGGTTATGATTTGAATGCTTAATGAGAGATCACTGGGATTGAACACACAGGCACAGCTAGAATGAACAACCATTACAACTATCCAGGTTTTCTGTGGGAACAGTGAAGCATGTCATTACTCCATGAGAATACTTCCGAGCATGGCATACACAAGGTGAGTTACAGGGTATGAAGGGATAACCACAGGTTTCCTAGGAAAACAATATCTTCATAATGATTCAGAGGGACATTTACGGTAATGTTTGGGCAACATTACAGCTATCTTCTGTTGGCAAAATGTAAATAAACACGCAAAAGCAGAGACTCCCTCCAGGCTGTCTTCTTTCACTCTTGCTCCCCTTACTTCCCGATATGATGATGACAGCAGACAGAAATAGACACCCTACCTGGAGACAAATATTCCAGCCAGAGCACCCCTGTGCATCTGGCTTGAAACTGCTGCATTACCATCACTATCCTGGGCAAGCAGCGGCCAACGCCAGAGATGAGCATCTCAATCAGCACCCTTTGCTCATACCACCGGGAGCTGCCAGGTGCATGAATGCCAAGTGGTGGGATGGCAGTCAGCGAGTATGCCAAATGTGCTGTTCCCATGGTGTGTCCCAGGTTGTGCCCTGTCAGTCCTGAGCTCTGGCAAACTGTCGTTTCTTTAAGCAAGACACTACTTATGTAGTGATGCAGTAAATATGCAGAGAAGGTGTTTTATTTACATAAAACACCAGGTTTAAATTTTTGTTTTGACCTGCACAATCACCATGTTTACTTCCTGTTTTGAACATGTGGAGGGAAAATTGGCATCTCAGATACTCTTCTGGTAATTTGGTAGTTACCAACTTTTTTATGGTTATCACTACTGTGATACCAGAAAATGGCCTTTATGATCAGTGATAACTTGCTTTATGTTTGCTGTCAGCCAGTGGATGTTCAGTTTTGACATTAAGTTATTTTACAGAAGGGTATCCAAGGTCTGACTCTTGCAGATAGCTTCAGACATACTGATATTCCCACACAGCTGATTCAAATAAATGATAAAGGTTATCAAGTTATCCTACTGTCATGGTCTCCAAGTTTTTTCTAACCTTGCATGGGGCCAGGTTTAATATATGGATTGGGATGAGTCTGCAGATGCATCAAAAGCTTTTTTCCCTAATCCCACTAAGTGTGTTACAAAATTCCATGTCATAGAGCTGAGCAGTGGAGTGGCTTTTATTATTAGGAAAACAAGGAAGATCCCCAAAAATGTAAGTTTAGGAGAAAGATCCTAATCTATTTTCTTTTTGCCATTCCTTCAGATAAGTTTCAATTGGATGTGCCATTTAAAAATACGAGCCACAGTTTTCATGGGTGGGGCGGAGGGGTTTCTCAGTAAAGGGTAATTATTTCTCACTCAGTTCACACTGTTAGTCAGTGGCCCAGTGATGTGTGTGACTCCGTACGGCTCCCTTTTGTACTCCGTCTAGTCAACACGCCTCTCAAATCCTCTGTGCCTGAAAAATGCTTGTGAATAGCCTTTTAAGTTTTTCTTTGTTACTGTCATTCCTACAGAAAGACAGTATATTCACTTATCATTTTGAGACTGGACTGAGAAAGCAATGACCTGCTCAGCCCTCTGGCAGTTTCAGTGGGGCATCAGTGTTCAAGGATGAGAGCACTTGCAGGAGAGTCTTTCCTGGCTTTTGCTGAGGCCGGTGCTACAGATTGCGAACAGAGTCTGTATCTACTCACCTTATGACAGTTACCTTTAGTTTAACAATTTTTGTTTCCACCGTCAGTTTTCAAGTCTTTGCCATCATTGTAGAAGGCCAGAAAAATATTTGTATAAATTCATTCTGACAGCAGAGAGCAATAAGTGGAAGTTTAAAAGTACCCTTTAATATATTTTCATTCTAAACAGCAGTTCTTTATCCCAGTTACAGTTTTCACATTTATTGCTGGTTCATAACATACTGGTCATTGCATCCTTTCAACAATTTTATCTAAGGAAAGAAAAATATTACTAATAAAAAAGAGTCTTGGGTGTGATATTCTCGATAATGGCTGTATTAAAGTGAAATAGCTAAACATAAAAATCTGTAGTATGTGTAAACAGGAGAAATCACTGCAAAAAACCTACACATTGCTTGTAAATGACCACAGAATAACACTGACCTGTAGTCAATTTTGATTATAACAGGTATGTGTATTATGCTTGCTGCAGAGTAACCTCCAGGTGCTCTTGAAGCAGAATCGATAGGAAGCAACTACAGGATTTAGCAAACTGAATATTATTTAACTTCGGTAGAGCAGGTACTAAAAATGAAATACATATAAAAGGGTACCTTGATTTTTCAAACGTAGGGATGATTATGACTGTTAAAGCCATTAATCAGAAGTCATGGACAGTTTTTGGTTTACATATTTATAAAATAGTGTCTCATTAGAGTCAATGCTAATAATGCTATGTCTGTATGAATGCCGCTTTTTTTTGATCAGGAGGGTGGAAAGGTGGGATATTACAAGAAGCTTGCGCTGAAAGAAAAGTGACCATTTTGTCTATTTATGCTACAGCTGTGCAGGCAGTAATATAATGTTCTCTGCCCATTTACTTTTACAAGTGGAATGTGACACACTTTCTGGAGTTAATTTTTTTAAAGAGACCTCCACTGGGTAATACAATGCAAAATAAAATTTCAGTGCTAAGAACAGAAGATTTCCATTCTTGATCCATCAATTGGGGGGGGGAGAAAGAAAAAAAGTACATCTTTTTGAAGAAGATGCTGTTCTAGAAAATGCAGTCTGCACAGTACAAACATTTGTGCCATAATAAGGGGTAGAAAAGGGAAAATGTCCATGTTGCTGATACACCGGCAAGAATCCCTACCTGAGTCTCTCCCCCAGACTTTCCATAAGAGCTTCCCGGGACCTAGCTGTCCTGTATACCCATTGACTGAGTCACTGAAAAAAAGTTACTCTGCTCATTTTCCCATTCTGTGCTTTTATCTTAATTATATTAGTGAGAGTGAAATAACTCTCTGGCTATGTCTACCGTCTTGTATCTGATCTTTGTTCTGGATGATTTCACCTCTCCTAATTTTTGTTTGTTGAACCTGTATGGTAAATTGTGCATCAGAAAGAAGGATCTTGTGAACAAAGTCATGGGGTTTGAAATACCCAAAGTTGCATGAAAAAGGGGAGGACACAGAGACTGGGTAGCTTGATCCACTTGCTAAGCAAGAGGGGGAATCTTGGCAACAGACTTTGTCCCCATAACTTCTAGCTAAGATGTCCTCTCACAGTCACTTTCTGCTAGGTTTCCTTGAGAAGCACAGACACAAGGCAAGCATCTTCCCAAAACTGAGAGAAATATACAGCCTGAGTAATTATTAAAAAAAATAATTTGTGTGAAGCATTGTGTGAAACAGTCTGTGAAAACATTGCCAAAATTACTAAAATTCCTTTCTTTGTCATTTAAAATAAAAAGCAACACCAAAAAAAACAGTGTAGATCAAATGTTCTCCCCTAGATAGGTGAGTCTGAACTCCCACAGCATCGTGTCTTTTTAACATTTGTAGATAAAAAGCACTTCACTTGTTTCACCAAAGTTTCATTTTTAGTACTCCATCCTGAAGGATGTTTAAACCCGCAATGACTGAAAAGAGGTTAAAGGATAAATACATGGTGTCTTTTAAAACTATTGGGCAAGGCTTTTGTTTTAGAAGCAGTCATCTTAAATGATAGTTGACAGCTTAAGTTTCTGTACTAGAGGAATAAGATAAGTAAGACAGATTCAGAAACAAAATACTGAATTTTCCTCCAAGCTTTTTATCATTGCATCATTCTTAAGAAAAGCAAACCTATTGTACTTGGCTATGCTTCTTTATGCAGTTACACACCATACACTCGTATGACTAATCACCTAGAATAGTTTTTAGGATGTTATTAATGTAGCAGAGAGAAAGATAGAAAAAAATCAGTATAAAATTAGAAAGTCCTTAGACAGACTGACAGAAGACTAAGGGAGAAGACTTACCTTTATTTAAATGGAACTGTGTTAAGATTTCTACACTAATTTAATGAGTAGGTACATTTACACCATGAAATGGAGCAGATATGGAGCTCTCTTAACTAGGTACAGCTGAGCTAGTTTGGAAATTTGAAGCAGGTATATAGGTGCCATAGGTTACACTGGGCACTGCCTGTGAGGAACTGTTTAGTGTTTCTGCTGGGCGAAGCCTCAGGGAACTGTGTATCTTGCTGTGTGGGGTGTTGATGACATGTCCAGTAACTTCTTGAAAGGCTGACATGCATACAAATATATAAAGAGGTTATATACATGTACATGTGTGTGTATACATAAAGGTGTGTGCATGTGAAGTATGCAGTACAGATATAAACTTTGTTTTGCCAAAATACAAGTATCCTAGATGTTCCATGTAGGATTTCTCCTGCACGCCAGTTTTTTTCCTAACCACTCTGGCAGAGAGAGATGAATTAGCCAGCAAATGCCAGTCAGATTTGGAGAATCACGGAAGCATTTTCAGATGTTTTGGCACTTCTCTGAACTGGACAGTAGAAGCAGCAAAGCTCACTGAGAGCCAAGTATCTAATTCCTTCTCACACCACTGTCTCAGCTAGAACTAAGGATATTGCAGAAAAATAAACCCAACTACCTGATATTCAGCAATGTTTATATTAACGTTGAAGCATGTTTGCATGGGTGTGTATCTAAACATATACGTGGAATTTAACTTGAAGGCATTGTTTCTTTAAAAAGTAATGAGAAATTGCATATATGTGGCACAGATAGTATTATCAACACATTGTGTTGATGTATACATGTATACTTTAAAGCACAAAACATCTGCTATGACCGGAGTGGTAAATCCTAGTTGAAAATATTTAACTCCTTAAATATAAACTCACAGATTTGAGCTATATATTTCAATTTAAAAATTATTTATCAGATCAATCATAAAAACCAAGTCAGTCTTACATTTTTTCACAAATGAGAAACAGGCCAAAGCCAATTGATAGTTCTGTTTGAAGGCCCGATCTATTGACAGCAAAGAAGAGTGAATTCTGCTCACATCTGGATAATTAGGAGCTCATTGAGCAAAACATTTTCCCCATGTGTTTTGACATTGTGGGAGAAAGATGATCCAGAACACCCAGCCAGCTTCCCACTACTACACTAGAGTTCTAGAAATGGGTGTCACTGCACAGTTTGTCACAGAGCAGTTTTCATGTCTGATTGCTACTGCCAGCAAATATTATCCAAATAACTTTAACAGCCAGCACAAGTAGACTAAAAAGAACAGAATGTTTGCTTAATTTTGTTTCAGTTAATATTTTAAGAATATAATCTGGAAATAATTCATTAATTTCTTATTCTTGGGTTCAGAAAGGGATAAGTTTCAAAAAGGCAATTTTTAATGCTTTTACACTGTGGTTTGTGTTGCTGGGAAATTTTTTCCTACTCTGATTTTGTAATTCATGGTAGCTATAAGCAGCCATTACCTAAAGAATTTATAAAAGTTTCATATGTACCAGCTTGCAACTACAGTGATGTAAACAGCTTTAATTATGATCCTAGCATAACATAAAAATTAAAAATCTTTCCAATTAAAAAAGTAGTCAAATACATATTCTGGAACAATATTAGTGGAGATAAAATAAGGAAAGAATAAGAACAAATTCATCATCAACTATAGAGTGTTTTTATTCTAAACTTCAAAGGGTGATATTTCTACAAAAGTCTGAAGGCAGGACATCATGAAGAATTCTTTAGCATAGCATTGTGACAAATGCATATTATTTTAAATTAATCCTTTTTTCTTTTCCCCTTTTTATGTAGAATACAAGCTGGAATATACATTTGTGATACCTGAAGATAATTATGTGTTACTTTATTGTGCTCCTTCTGAGTGAGACAAGCTATGAAAATCCTCCTCAGTCATGTCTCTGATATCTGGCTTGTTAACAAGAGTAAGGGTCACCTAGTCTTTTAGATAATATCACAGCTTCTGAATTACTTCCTTATTAACGTTAGTTACAAATGGGAAAATATTTTTTACTTTGCTGTTCCAATATAAACCAGTGAACAGTATTGTTGAGTGCTGTGAAAAAAACCTGATGTATTTCTTCTTTGCAGTCACCACATGTTGTCTTCCATGGGACTAATTAGTTCTTTTCTTCTGAAAACATCTCCCCCCCTCAAATGAATTTTTTTAAAATAAAATCTAATAGTTTATAGAAAAATCTGACATTTTCAGAAATCATTCCTGTGAGATCTATTGCACGTATACAGTGACTATACTCAGAGCCTGTCACTCTGTCACTCTTTTTGAAAGTACTGCTGTTAATGTGTTTGTGCAATATTTCTGACACTTTCAAGATGCATTAGACTGACTCACTGTGCCCGTATATATCAGTATATTATGTATGCAGTGAGAACGATGTCTCAGAGGCATTGATTTTATGGCATATACCATCTATAGACAGCTGATACCTGAACAGTAAATCCAATGCATTCTTCAGTTTCATATATGTGCAATTCCTACACATATGATATTGATACACTACACAGTACATGCTCATCTCTTTCTGGTGCAAATGACAGCAACTCTGATTGTCCCTAAATCAAAGATGTTCCTAATAAGGAGCATGCATCTTTGGGTCCTGATCCTATGTTCTGGTCTGACTGATGTGAATCTGACAAACCTGTTAAGGTCTATGGAGCTTTGCACAGTGTAAGGGTGAAGAAATTAAGTACAGAGTTTGTAAACTAATCTTGAAAGTTTGTTTGGTGTTTATTGTAAGGGAGTTATGTATAAATGCAAATTACTGTCATTAGAAACTTTTAAAGATTAATATACCCAAGAAAAAAAAGTTAGAAATGGCTTAGTCTACCCGGGGGTTAAATAGATAACCTTTATTAATTGGCCTTACACCATTCCTAGCTCTGATATTCAGACCTTGAAGGCAGATTATATTAGAATAACATGTTACTCAGATGAGGTGGGAGACCATTGCACGCTTAAGGGTTGGGGTTTTTTTGAGGCAAGACTGATGTTGACTGTTGCAAAACAGAATAGGCACAAGTACGACTTCAAAAAGAAGTACTTATTTCCCATACATTTAGCTCATTAACTGAAAAGATCTTTGTGAAAAACATACATAAGCAGTTTTCACATATCATTGTGCTATGAATGTAAATTGCAAATTCAAATCATTCTGGCAGCCTGCTGATTTTCTTTGAGATTTCTCCATGACTGTTTAATGTTAATCCATCTGGGTACAGGAAAAAAAAGTCAATAAAGCTGGTGCAGAGAGGTAGAAATTACACCTTCCTGTGTTAGCAACAACTTACCCCCTAAGAAGAACCTATTTTCAGCAGTTTTTTCTAGGAATTTTGACAAGGATGGAGGCACTCAATTACAATCACCAGAGGACATCTGCTAGTTAGTTTTGCAGCAGACAGATGCAGAATTTCTGCATGCTTCAGGTGTCTTCGATTGCCCTTTTATGCTTCTTACCCATTTCATAAGTAGAATTGCAGCTGTTGAATACAATCACAATCTGGCTGCTGGCCTGGGGTGTAGGAACAGAGAATGAAGAACACCTGGCTTTCTGCTAGCACGTGCTGGTGTCATCTACAGGAAAATCTATTACATACTCAGCATGGGGAGCTCACAGAGAAATTCTGAACTAAATAGAATTTGGTATGATGGATGCTTTACAGGACAAACTGAGTTGTCCAATTGTTTTCCAGTAAAAATTATTCTAAAAATAATTCACATCAGAGAAAAGAATGGAAGCATCTGATGATGCTCTGTGGCTGTAAACTGGGTTTTCTCCAAAGCCAGAGCTCACCCTTTCTTGCCTGCTCCTTTACCAAGGAGCTCAGGTCAGCCGCAAGACATTTTGCACCAAAATTGGCAAATTGCAATGTTAACCAGATAACTGGTCCTTGATCTTTGGTGGGACAATAGCTGCACTCACTGGGGAAGTCCTGGGATTTTCAGAAGAGAAAATTGATTTGGATTTTGATGTGAACGGTTGCAAAACAGAAGAGGAACAAGTACGTCTTCAAAAGTTTGTTTCCCATACCTTTAGCTCATTAACTGCGAAGGATTCTGTGAAGAACTCAAGTAAGAAGTTTTCACAAATCTTTGTGCTGTGGTTGGGATTTTCAGAAGACTGTAAGACACAGCCAGTGTCTCTATATGGTAGGAAGATATGAGTGCTGACTTTGGGAAAAATCTCATCCTCTCTCTAAGTAGCTTCCCATTTTACAGGGGTTTCAGAACATGCACATGTATAGCTGTCCTCTTCTTGTTCTTCTCACACAGGGATGGGATGTCACTGAAGTACAGCAACAGGACTTGAAATTCTTATTTCTCGTCTCTTTCTGAATACAATCATCTGTTCTTACTAAGCAAGGGGCTGCTCCCACTCTAGCAAAAAAACCACTTTGATATGGATCAACAGCCATTTTTTGAACAGAATATTCTATAAACATCTTCTGTATGAAAATCTTCCTTTTAATTCCATTATAGAAGATATTGGGGCTTTTTTTTGTTTTGATCTGGTTGGGTTTTTTTGTTTGTTTGTTTGTTTCTCAAATGCTAGTTGCTTTGATCTTTAAACAAATTTTGGAATCTTTGAAATACTGATATTTCTGTGTTCCCATTTTACGCCCTTCATGGAAACATCACAACAGTGTCGATTTCTACTTGCTGTCTAGTCACTGAGCCTATGAAGTTAATTATTCTCTAAGCAAGAACACCTTGCATTCAGTTTAGATCCTCTAAACTAAAACTGCAGTTTAAGGTTACAAGGGTCACAATGACTAATGGAGGACTCCAGCCTTTGGATTTATGAGTTACTTTGTGGAGAGAAAAAGACTTTCTAGGTTTTCAGCTTAAAAACTGAAAAGGCTTAGAAGATACTCCAAGGACTGCAATAAGTTAATCACATCCTCAAAAAGGTGGTTAATGTAATAAAAATTGAGAGGAGCTGCTAGGAGGCTCAGCTTCATTGCAGGGAGGGAGGAAGAGAGAAGGAAGGAATAAGCTCAAAATGAAGGCTGTTGGTTCTTACTAAACGTAGTACACAGACACACACACACACACACACCCTTTTCGTTATGTATTTATTTAACATTAAATGTCTTCAGGTAATGGTATATTAAAATACTTTGTAGAAAAATAACACACATACATGCAGTGACCCCCCCTTTTCCTCTCCCAAACATAATAGTGCAGGAACAGAGACTCATTACCTGTTGTGGTGGGTTAGCCTTGGCTAAGGGCCAAACGCCCACCCAGCTGCTCACTAACCTTCCTCCAGCCCTCTTTCCCTGCCCAGCTTCACTCCCAACTCCTCCCTTCCCCCTGAGCTGGTAGGGACTGCATGGTTGCAGTCAGTCTGTAACAGTTTGTCTCTGCCCCTCCTTCTTCCTTATGCTTTTCCCTCCTCAAGTGTGGGTCTTTCCCACGGATTGCAGTCCTTCAGGAGCAACCTGCTTTGCTGTTGGCTCTCCATGGGCTGCAGGAGAATACCTGCTCTGGTGCCTGGAGCAACCTCTTCCCCTGCTTATTCCCTGACCTTGGTGCTTACACTGCTGTTTCTCTCACTTTTTGTTCCCTCCTCCTCTGCGTGTGTGGTGTTTTCTGCCTTTTCTTAAATATGTTTTCCCGGAGGTGCCACCAGCATGGCTGACAGGCTCAGCTTTGGCCAGTGGTGGGTCCATTGGAGCTGTCTGGACCTGCCATTTACACCCAACACAGCTGGGTTTGGGGTTGGTCATATACAAGGAGAGAAGAGACCTCCAGGTTTGACCACTGAAATGGGTGTGCTTTTTTGGGAGACTGCCGTCCCTCTGAGGCACACCCTTAGCACCGAGGGCATTTGTCTCTAGGAAGTCATCTGTAACTCCTGTTCCTGCTGCTTGGGGCTCCCCACTGTGGCCAGCCAGCTGCCCTGGCCATGGCAGCCTTTTTCTGGGGCAAACCTGCTGCTCTCACCCGCCTGAGCTCAGCTGGGGGTCTGATCTCAGTTAGTAAGGAGGCCTAGAAACAAATGCTTTCCCTCTTCTATAAACTCTTTCAGGGCACCATGTTGCTTAACTGTTAATGTGGTGTCAAGAGGTCTGCTGGTTTACACAGCCTTGACATACTCTTCCAAGTGGGATTTTTCCAAAATACCTGCCAGGGTACCATGGGGGCTGGGGACTGCTGGAAACGGGACCGCCAGGGGCGGCAGGGCAGGACCTGGCAGCCAGGACTATCCCATCACCCCACCAGGGAGCAGGGCAGCTGGGGGGCAGCCCTAGCCCCAGGCAGCAGGAACCTCCCTGGGGATGGGGATAGGCAAGGCTGGGACAGGACGGCTGCCTGTGGGTGGGGGGCAGGATCAGGTCCAGAGCAGTCACTCAGATGGGAGTCCAACGCCAAAGCCTTAGAGGAAAGGCGCTCCCAGGAGCCGGGGTCAGCCCATAACATTTACACAGCCCTACTCACTTTGGTGAGCAAGAGACAAAAATAATGAGAGAAGAACTTCAAAGGAAAAAGAAACAGAAACAAAACCAGGTGGAACTGAAGCATTAAAAAGTTAAATATTCTATTTGTTTATTTTTCTGTCTATATGTGAATGAGTTGAATACAAATTTAGCAAGAGAGCTTTCTTAACACATCAAGGAAAGATTCTTTCTCTTGATAGAGCCTGACTGAAGATTTTAAAGAAATTTTTCACAACAATATGATTGTGTGATCTCCTGAAAAGGGGCTTTTCTTTTCCTATCACAAAGTTGCCTGAGAAATATTTTCCTCTTTAAATACAATTAAGAATTCTATTCATAAAATGAATCCCTTTAAAATTAAAATACCTACTCCTTATAACTCTTCACAATATGAGGAAGATGGTGATTCCCACTGAGCATGGATTGCAGGTTAACATGGGTAACCAGATTGGTTGGCCTTGATTTCTCTCCTGTACAGATGGGTGGAAAGGGGCAGTGATGGTGCTTTGAACCATTCAGGCTCACTGAGCCAGAAGAGAGGAGACAATAGGAAGAAAGAGAAGTCACAAGAGTGTGTTTTAGATATTTGACCTTGAGAGATACAGTATGAACTCTTCCCCTCAGATGTGGTTCCTTCCCTGAGCTGTTTCCAGGGTAAGATAGCAGTAAAGCACCTTTCTGGTAAATGTAGATATAAAAGTGCAATATAGTATTTAATCAGTAGTAAATTAGTTTTTAATACACTGCTTTTGTGCAGCTTTGCCTTTGGATACTGTAATATTATCACTAAGCAATTCCCTAAAAATGGTGAAAGGGCTGAGGGGTGGCAAGTGCATTCTGTATTAATGGTTCCATTCTACCTGAACATGGTACCTTAAATAATTAATTCACAATTCACTGTAAGCCTAAAAGCTCTTTTTTTGCAAGTGCCACCAGGCATGTGTTAGAAATAGCACACTCCTCTCCTGGAAAGCTTTGGGTACTCTCAGTCAGGTTCTGGAAAATGGAAAATTACCGTTAGATAACTTGGAAGAATTGTTAGGAACGTAAATGATGCTAATCGTGCTATCTCTGTTGGTATATTTTTACCTGGAATGAATTTCTGTGTAGTCTGTCTGTGGCCTTAAGTTACTCAGGAGTGACTGATTTATTACCATTCACATGTGACATCTGTCAAAGGCCAATTTTGCAGTAGAAGATTTGTTATTCTTTGTAGTTTATTCTTCTTATATCCTCAGAGTGGTTTTACTCAAGACACAGCTAGTTAAGCTGATTAAAACTGTTATGTTCAAAGTTGCTCAGACCAAATATTTAACCATTAAGTACCCAAAATGATCATGGGTGGATTTTCCAAGTTTCTTGTGGGGGTAAAAAGGGACCCAAAATATACTGTGCTTAGGAGCCATGAAGAGAATTATATCCAGATCCCCCTCAGAGAGGGGAGGGATTTTACATGGCCTTCTTGATCTTGTCTTGCCACACAGCAAGTGGGTGATAATCAGGATTTCCTGAAGGTTGATTTTTTTCTTCCTTGCTGCTTTCTCAGTGTATAACCATAGAAGCAGAGATCACCTGAGTGTAGTGTGCTTGAAATGAATAGTAATGCCCATGTATAGTTTATTTCCAAATGCTCATGCTGTCAATTATATACTATTTTCATCAAGATATACATTTCTCTTTCACGGGGGAATCCATGATAACACTGGGCTTTTGGGTTCTCTTTTTTTTTTTTCCTTTTTGTCCTTTTTTTTTTTTTTTAACTGAGACCCTTAATTAGTTTCCCTGGTTGAAAGTACCATCTTTGCTAATACATTACATAAGTGTAAACTGTTCCTGATACATAATTGCATTAGAAATTGTTTGTGTTTAAAATGTGACAAGTTGCAAGTGCATAGAACACTTTTGGCACTGTACAAGAACAACAGTCTGAGCTTTTTCAGTTTTTAAGCAACATAAAATGAAAGAACAATAACATTAAAAAATTACAACTTTAAAACGCCTTTTTAAATGTTAAGCCAAATTTATCCAAGTGTTATGTAACACTGAAACAAGTCTCTGTAGTCTCAGACAAACAAAATTGAAAGTAAGTTTTACTGCTGGTATTGTTAAACCAGGAGCTTTTGTGCTGCCTGTGTCCAATGCTTATATTTCCTCTTTCTCCACCCATAAATCGCCTTGGTCCAGTATCTGTTGTGTTCCTGCTCAGTGCTGTTCTGACCTGCTTGGATGTGACTGCTGCCAGGGTAAACAAATGGTTCCCGAGTGTCTTTCAGTAAATGGAGTTAGCAACACCTCAGAGTGACCTGTGTGTCATGCATTGCTGTGGATGCTACATGGCATTTAATAACTGCTGCATCTGTGGAGGCAACAGATCTAAAATGGAGGAAGATATTTTATTTTTTTCCATGGTATAGTGTATTGCTAAGTTGTGGAAGTCATTTGCCTGAGGGTGTGTGGACTACAAAGCAGGGTCCTTCATAAAAGAGGATAGATAAATTCCTGGAGAATAGGTCTACAGGTGACTCTTAAATGCAGTGAAAAAGATTTTGTGTCTAGCAAATTCTCTTTGTCAGACACTGGGAGTATAGCAAAGCAAGAGATTAGCTTTAGTCTTTCCCTGGTTCAGAAACTCCTTCCCTTTACTCACTGCAAACTGTTACTGGTTGTAGGTAATGGGGCAGGCAGTCTCATTTAGGCAATTTGTGTTCACCTGGGACTATGGGCTGGGCTCCATGAGTGAGCAGTATCAATAATAATCTAAAATACTCTTTTCCTGTTTTAAACTAAATCTGAATTTAATTTTAATTTAAATCTAAAATATTGCTTTAGCTTCATATTTACTTTGGCTGTTGTTTGTTAGGCTGGTGAAAGGTATGTCAGTTCTTCATTTCAGACAAGTATTTCAGACTTAGCCCTGAAATTATTAGTAGTAAGCAGCACAAGTTGTTTTGAGCCAGGAACAGCTCCAAGGTATATTCAGCTGATCAAACTAGTCAAATTCGTTGTTTTATCAACTGCTCTCATGCTCTTTCCGAACTTGGACTAATTTTAGAGCTTAGAGATGAATTAGCAATTCACAGTGCATGCTTACCAGATGCTGTTGACACGTGTGAATAAAACAGCAATGCAGTCAGGCTGAAAACAATTCTTAAAGATCACCTTGTCCCTTCAGTACTAAAGACTAAGCTAAACAGGAGAAGTAATATATTAATTCACTCCATGCCATTATTAAATTAGCCAAGCTGAGGGTATAGACATAATACTGTAGGAGAGTTTTATTGGTATGAGTCACAGTCCCCATAATTTAGCAAACAAATTGTGTATTTCTGTCAGGTGATTCCATCTGGCTGCTTGAAGTGAAAGTTTCCTAATGCTGGACTTGGTTATTTACAAATTATACAGCTTATTTCCATGCATTTTGTGAGTCCATCAGATGAGTGTTCTGCAGAAGATGAAGACATATTTTTCATGGAAAATTATGTATGCATTTTTGCAAGCCAGTAAATCTGCTTTAAAATAAGCTACTGTCCCAGCCACTCCATACTGTATTTTTCATGCCTGCTCAGTGTAAGACAGGGAATGACACAGAGGTCAAGAACAGATAGCACAAAGGGTCCATCCCGTATAGGTAAAGCTCAGATCTGAATACAGTCATGTTCATTCTTTTTTATTTGTTTTTATCCTGCCAGAGATACACTGTGGGGTTTTTTTTAAGCCATACACAGAAACAACTTAAACAAAAGGGGGGTTAGAGTGCCAGCTACTCAATTTTCTGATTCTTGAACTATCTCATCATGTGTCTTATCATTAGGACATTCCCCTCAGGAGAAAAGGAATCTGAAACAAAGGTGGGAACCCCATTGGGATGAAGAGATGAGTGAGATTTTTTTTCCTAGAACCTATAGAAAAGCTATTAAAAAGATAGCTGCTATGCCTAGCATTTTTTTGAATCAAAGTTCCCATGCTTGTTTATTGTGCAGGATCCATTGCTACCTGTCTTTTATGTATATAACAGCGATTGGCACTGAAAACTGAACAGTGACGTAGCAGATTCGTATAGTATGAAATATGTTACTTGTGTTTTGTGCTCTTATTTTGCTGCTAAAATGGCCACAGGGACTGTTGTCATAAATAGAGGAGACAGGGATAGAATCCAGTCAGCCAGCAAGAGGTTTGTTAAATAGCAAAACTGGAATAAACGACTGTAAAATCTCACTAGAAAATTTGTTCTCAGATACTATCTGAGATTTCAACTACTGTTATCTTTTTCACTGTTATTTTGATTCATCTTTCATCATTGTTATCTGATCCTCTTTCTATCCTGCAAAACTTTCCCCCTTCTATGTATTTTTATAGTGGATGATTTCCCCAGCATTAGATCATGCCTGTTCCTAAAATATTTGCCTGAAAGCTTTTGCTTCTCCATTGGGAGGAGATATCAAAGAGTTATCATCTAATTGATTTTGTGTTTTGTCATCTTCTTCCGTGTAAAATGAGGTCATCACAACACAGGATAAGAAAAAAACATTTAAAATAAATTAAGGCATAGCCTATAGCTTCACCAAGACCTATTCATATCCACTATAAACATTTTATTAGGGTTTTTTCTTAAAAGATGTTTACATAATAGGGATGTTAGGATTTGGGTTTTAGTTTTGGTTTGGTTTTTTTTACCTAAAGTGTCAAGAGATTTGAACATTGAAATACAGTGACACAGATGATGAGAATACAGAGATTGAATAAATTGTCCAACCAAAATGGGAAGCTTTGAAACTCCCTCAAGTTTTATGATTAGGCAGACTCCATTCTTTCTGAGTTAAGGCTGAAAAACTAACAATTTAACTGCAAGCATATGGATTTCCTGTGCTGCCATTTCAAATGATGCTTAACTCAAACAAATTAGTCAATCTCTGAAAACTGGGATGAGCAGATCTTCAGCTATCTTAATTCTTTTGTTGAATGTGGATCTATACAATTTTATATTGCTATGTGAATAAAAGTGAGGTCAGAGTTCTGATAATTTTATAAATTTGTCAATTACAATTCCCAGTGAAATCAACTGGATTTCCACATAAAAAAGTGAAGAGAAAGTAGATGGATACATGTCAGCAACATGTTCCAAATCCATAATCTTATAATGATTTTTTTTTGTTGGTTATCAAAATGTGTTTAAGTTTGCAGCAAAACTACTGAGAACAGAAAAAGGACCATGCAGTGAAAAGAGGGAAAAAATGCCTGCCTGCAATCAATAATGATACTTCAGTTGCAAGACAGTACTGTTAAAGTAGCATTTCTAGTGGAAGAATCACCATGAGTTTTAGGATCTTGTGATATTGTTTCTTTGATAGTTGTTTTAGAAGGAAATTGTGAAATCTTCTATAAGTTTTTGTAATAAAAACCAAGCCCTTTTATCTTCAGTTAGAGGGCCTACTTCATGTTTCCAGTGAGGCCCCTTCCCTGGAAGTGTTCAAGGCCAGGTTGGATGAGGCTTTGAGCAACCTGATTTAGTGGAAGGTGTCCCTGCCCATGGCAGGGGGATGGGAACAGATGATCTTTAAGGTCCCTTCCAACCCAAACCATTCTATGATTCTATGAAGAAAAAAATTTGGCTAATTATCGCATTACCTGAAGTTTCACTCATCTACTTGCAAATTGTAATAGATTGGTTGGCAAACTAAAAGCCCAATGAATATTTCCAACTCTGAATCTTTACTTGATTTGTTTACATTGTGCAGATCAAAAATGCCAACCTTCATAAATGTAAGACAGCCAGTTCCTGAGTTTGAGTGGATGTTAAATGCTGAGGCCAGCACAATTCCCTGTCACCTCTTTCTCAGTAGCCAACTAGTTCAGTAATATTTTCAAGATGAGTTAATTATCCTGCTACTAAGCACAGAATTCATAACCCCAAACTACCCAGTCTCTGATATCACTGCTGCTGTGCAGCCAGGATCATAGCATACACTAAAATTCATTCCAGTCTCTCAAATATTTCTTGTGCATCTTCCCATTCAGGTAACTCACTTTATCCAGATTTCAGAGTACAAAACACAGATCTGAGTTTTGCACTGGACCTCATGATATTTGTAACATTGAAATTTTTTAAATAGATTTATAGAGTCTGTCTGCTCCTATAGGTCTGTAGAACCTTACGCTACAGTGCAAAATGAATATAAATGGAATGGATGTAATTTGCTACTGTTTTGTGTTTGCTTTTAAGTAACAGTTACTGATTTCTTCTAGAACGTGGCAATAGACAACCAATTGTGGTGAGAAGTTGTTTGCATTAATTCATGCAGTAAAATTCACTTTTTAGTGAATTCAGGCTGCCTTTATTGTTTATCATTTGGTAGTTGACAGCCCGTCACGAGCTGGAATCAGCTCACAAGATGTTTCTATTTGACTTGTCACCTTCTACAGGTGAAAGGAAGCAAACAGTTATTCCATTGCTCAGACTAGCAAAAGCTGAAGGATTTATTTCTCACCATAAAGAGGTTGGAGAGGGGTAGCAGCACTGCTGGAAGCTGGGAAGAAGAAGGGTCCCTGCACCCTTGCTGCCTTACATTGGCTGCACCATGAACCCAGTGCTCTGGGTGAGACAGTCAGCCCTTTTTATCCTACCTGCTTCCTTCCTCAACCCATCAAACTTCATCTTTGCAACAGAAGTGCACCTCAAAGTGGCAGGATAGGGAGGTCAGCGGGAAGGGTATATGGCTTCTTTCATGGGAATCATCCAATGCTGCCACCAGAGGAAACATAACAGAGCTTTCTGGGAAAGCCACTGTTCCTTGGCTATGGGAAGAGCAAGGATGGGCCTGAGTTTAGCATCTCCACAAAGAGGAAAAAAGGCCTGGCAAAGCAGGACCTCATTTCCACACAGCTGAAGGGAAGCCTTGGCTGCCCTTGCATGCTAAGCATCTGTGTGTAGGATCTGCAAATGAATCAGACATCTACTGTTGTCAGTGAGATCTAGGTGACAACAGTTAATGATGTCTGGAGAAAGACTTGCCTCACTGTACAGCTTTGTCATGCTTGACCATCTTGTGGTCATGCTTGACCAACTTGATAAGCTTCTATGATTAAATGACTGTCCTGGTAGACAAGGGGAGAGCAGTGGATATTGTCTACCTGGACTTCAGTAAGTCCTTTAACACTGTCGCCCATAAGATTCTTATAGAAAAGCTGTTGATGTACAGGCTGCATGAGCAGACAGTGAGGTGGATTGAAAACTGGCTGAACAGCTGGGCTTGGGTGGTGGTGATCACTGCACAAAGTGTAGTTGGAGGCCAGTAACTAGTGGTGTACCCCAGTGGTTGGTCAGTACTGGGTCTAATCCTGTTTAACATCTTCATTAATGATCTGGATGATGGGACAGAATGTACCCTCAGCAAGTCTGCTGATGGCATAAAACTGGGAGAAGTAGCTGATACACCAGAGGATCATGCTGCCATCCAGAGGGACCTCAACAGGCTGCAGAAATTGGTCTGACAGGATCCTTATGAAGTTCTACAAGGGGAAGTGCAACATCCTGCACCTGGGAAGGAACAACCCCAGGCACCAGTATACGCTGGGGCCCACCCAGCTGGAAAATAGCCAGACAGAAAAGGACCAAGGTGGACACCAAGTTGAACAGGAGCCAGCAGAGTGCCCTTGTGGCAAAGGCGGCTAATGGTATCCTGGTCTGCCTTAGGCGGGATGTTGCCAGCAGGTCTGAGGGAGGTGATCCTTCCCCTCTACTCAGCACTAGTGAGGTCACACCTGGACTACGGTGTTCAGTTCTGAGCTCCTCAGTAGAAGAGACATACAGACATACAAAATCCAACAAAGGGCCACAAAGATGATGAAAGGACTGGAGTATTTCTCCTGCAAGGAAGGGCTGATCGAGCTGGGACTGTTTAGCCTGGAGAAGAACAGGCTCAGGGGGATCTTGTCAATGTATATAATGTACATAATGGAGCCAGGTTGCTCACAGTGGTGCCCAGTGACAGGACAAGATGCAACGGGCACAAAGTGAAACACAGGAGGTTCCTTGTGGACATAAGGTAGCATTTTTTACTGTGAGGGTGACCGAGCACTGGCATAGGTTGCCCAGGGAGATGCTGGAGTCTCCAACCTTGGACATATTAAAAAGCCATCTGGACATGGTCCTGGGCAACTGGCTCTAGGTGGCCCTGCTTGAGCAGAACAGTTGGACCAGCCTTCTTCCAGAGGTCCCTTCCAACCTCAGTCATTCACTGATTCTATGAAAGCAGAAATGTTAGTTGACAGTCTAGTTTCTAAGCTCTGTTCTCTGTTTTGACATATCTCAATTGTCTATAATAGGAGCTTAGACACCTACATGTAGATGCCTAAATATAGGTATATTATTGAACTGTATGAAACCCAGATTGTCTTGCTTTAGCATAAAGAGTAGCACGAGTATCTAATTTATTTGTTAAAGGATGTTACTTGAGCCAGTTAACTTTTCTCTAGCTCTTACATAATTTTGGAGTAGAAATTTATGTTCACATTTATAATCTCCATGTAATCTCAGGAAATTATTCCCGAGAAGGACTTCCTAACTGTTTGATACTTCTCTATCTCTAAAACATACGGCTCCTTCTCTAAGATCTGTAGTCATGGTAATCAGTTCTAGCCAGTTCCTGTGCCCACTGCTCAGGCCTATGTAAGACAAGCTTATGCTATTTTTTAGACTGTGCATTACTTCAAATATTGCCCTTATTTTATTTTTGTGTTGTTTATTTAATTCTCTACCTTCCTGCTAAAAATTTATTTCAAAATCTTCGCTTTCATTTAAAAAAGTTTCTAATCTAGATTATGCAGAAATAAGTTAAAAATAAAATCCTTAAAGATTGAATACTGAGGAATGAATAACAAAAATAAAAAATAATTCTTAGAAGTACAGTATTTTTAAAACATTTTCATGACATGACTTTCCCTGGAGTCTGACTGATGCCTCTGAGTGCTTGGAATTTACTGTGTTAGCTCTGTAGCTAACATCTTTTTATTCACACAAAAAGATGTGAATAAAATAAAGTCTGAGTACGAATATTAAATGGTAGAGCGCAAGAGACGGTGTTACTTCTGAGGCAAGTGGTACTTTCCAAGGCCCTCCCTAGGTTGCAGTTAGGTTAAGTAGAAGATCTGCAGGCAGATGTTGCCCACAAGAAGAGGCAAATAAATGTTTGTGGTCCTCACAATTTGTAAGTGTGATATACCATCATTCACCACCATCAGAAATACATGAGACATTTTGTGCATTATTGCATGTACTCCAGAGATGCTAGAGAAGTAGATTATAATTTTTCCTGACATTTCTTTTTTTCAGTCTCACTTATTTTTTTCATACATAACTGGAATCCTGATAACTTTGAAATGAGTTGTACGGTGGTTTTACATCCTACTTGCCTGGTTATTTACTATGCATTAGTGTATAAGATTTCTGATTAAAAAAAGGTCATCACATTTTATTCTGCTATGATGGCTTGCAGATTTGGTAGCTTCTTCAACTCATACTGCACATATCTCCTTTTTCTTTAATGGAGTGAGTGGAAATTACCTGGTTTGAAATGCAGGGTAAAATATGACACTACTGGAAATATTTTCATGAAGAAATAAAAGTTGTGGTACCTTTAGGACTGCACATTTGCCTCCTTTCAAACAAGATAGCACCTGCAGTAACTGACTCAGTTCCCCAAAACTCTGGCCCAAAAAGTGTGTCTACCTCTGTTCAAGGCTGAGTCCACTATTCTGCCCTAGGCCAAAGCCAAAAACCTGTCATAAACTACTCAGCTGCAGAACAGAGGTCCAAAATATGGAAGAGTAATAGCTGTAAGAAAACATAATGTCATTAGAGCAATCTGTGGGTAAGGAGAATAATTCTTGATTTGTTTGTTTTCCAGATGTATTAGCTGCTTTAAAGCAAGTACCTGTTTCTTGAAATGACCTTGCTTCACTAATATATGTGGTCTGTAACAAACTACAGTATTACAACTGTAAGTATGGCTTTCTGTTTTGATTTTAGCCTATTAAGAAAGTAGTTCAGCGCCCACTTAAGATCTGGCAGACTTGGCAGGCTTCAGGATGGTTCAAACTGAAAGGCTTGTCACGTTAGAAATATTTCAGGTAAACCTGGCCAAGTCTGACCAAATGTCAGATTTACAAGGAGTGTTGTCAAAAACATAAAGTTAACAAGCTGCAGAAGAAGAAAAAGCCTTCTGAGCTACATAATCTTAATTGTTATTTGTAGCTGTAACAGATTAGAAAATAATACTTGAATTAACAGGCATTATTTTAACTGAGACTCTCTCTTTAATAATTAACTGCAACAGATAGAAAAAGGCATTCCAAAGCTAGAACCCTTCTTTCTTGTAGTCAAGTCTGCTTTCATTACTTTTCCCTTGATGTTGGATTACAGAGCAAAGTTAAAAAATAAACGAGAACCTCAAGCCAGATTTTTAAATCCAGAGATAGGCAACAAATTTAAGTGCCCTGATTTCTGAAATGCTGAGCCTCTGGCAACTTTCATTTACTTTAAAGGGAGCTGCCAGGGGCTAAGCACCTGAAAATAAGGTCAGTTATTGAGGCACTTCACTAAAGATTGATGATCCAGAGACAGGAGATCCATAACCAGAGCATAGCGTGACTGTTCCCCTTTGGGAGGAGAGAAGATTCTGAACAGAAAAACAGAGGCACATACATATTGTTACTAAGCAGTAAGTGCAGTATCCACAGGAGAAAGCAAAGTATTTCTATTTTACAAAATGTGGACATTGACTTTTGTTTTAGTTTTTTTAAAAAAACAAAGAACAAAACACTGGAATGAAAGGGAGGAAATTTTAGGGAATAGCATGATTTGAAAAGTCAAAATTCAAACCACTGTATCATGGCTTTCCCTTCTGCTGGCTGGTCTGTCTCTGAAGGGTGATACAACCCCGTTCTTTTTCTCTTTTTTTTTGCCACATTCAGGTAGAAATGCTGCAGTTAGGTTTGGTCCTGGCAACAGCATGAATGTGGGATCAGAAGGTTCCATTAACAGTAATTTTCCCTCTCTCTTAGCTATCTCCTCAGGCTGAATATAGCAGTACCATGACATGTTTTGTTTGGGAAATTAAAAATGTTGAAAGGAGGGAAATAAAAAAGAATTTCCAGCAGTTCTGTCAAGTTACATTGCTCTGGCCCTTCATTTCCTTTTGAGCTCCAGCATGTATTTTTTATCAGATTTTGCCTCTTAATTTTGAGTCTTCTGCATCTCCCCTGCACAAAGCTATCCCATGGTACAAGCTGTGCTAGCACTCACAGTAAAAACACTAATTTTCAAGGATTCTTTACTGAGCTGTGAAAATTTGCTCTGGGCAGACATATGCCTCGGGGCAGAGATGCAGAAGGAGACTTGTGCAGTCTCCAAAGCCATTTTATGACATCCTTTCTTTGCCCCTAAAGTGGCAGTTCCAACCTGAAAATTCCAGAAGCTTCATTTTTGTGTTCTGTTCTGCTGAAACTCTGCAAAGTTGTGTCCAGTTACTCCAGGGATTCAAAGGGGTTTTACATCAATGAGCACCAAACAGCTCAGAGAACCTGAACTGGACCTTTCTCCCCGCAAGGCATGCTGGTGTGCGTTATAATCACACGGCTAATAAGCCTACCTCTTCAGCCTCACACTAGTGTGCAGTAGCCCAGATGTCCACAGTGGCCTGCTTTAAAGGTCCCGATTTGCATAAGTGGGCCTGCCAACAAATATATTTTACTCTCAGAAATTGATTTATGAACTTGCTGGACTCTTCTCTGCACAAGCTTTGCTTGCAGCCAGAGATAAGATTTGGGTATGTGTGAAAAGCTAACAGTTTGGGAAGTGGAAAATCCTCCAGACAAATGTAAAAAGCCAGACACTGCTAATAAAATGAATATAATGCAAGTAAGTGATTAAGAAGTTTTTGATTTAATATCTCTTTGGTTTGTTTTGATAGTTTTCAGTCTAAGGCTGTGTTTTAATGCTCTTGGACTAAGTACTTTCAAATGTACTACAGTAATGAGCAAGAGCTTCTAGACAATCCCAAGGGGGTTTTACAGGAGTTGCAGAGCAGAGGGCTGTAGGAGCCATTCCCTTATATAAATTAGACTTGGTCCAGGGTTAATCGTGTTGGGAACTTTGTGAAAATGTTATAGGGGGGACAGCAATGTAGGATTAGTACTATGACATTCCTGCTTCTCCCAGTGAACAGCTTAGAAAACAACTCAAAAATAGGATGAGTGGATTTACAAAAGAAAGAAAGAAAGAATCCAGTGGTGTTTCCTGTAGAAGTGACATGGTGGCACAAGATGCCTGTCAGAACTCAAGTAAGCCAGCACAGAAATTAGGGTAGTGGTTTGACTGTTGTCTTTTTTTCAGAGCTGGGTAAAATACCTGGGTTATGATTCCAGGGAGGGAAGAACAAGAAAAAGTAGGAGAATCTCTGAGTTTAATTTATGTAGTGTCCAAACACAGTGGCAGAAGGTGCTGAGGGTATACACAAACAACAGAAAGTTGAGAACTAAAGAAGTTAGTCACATATCCTTGTTTAGCTGACCTGCTTTAGGACAGACAGTGGCCTCTGAGTGTTCCCCAGGTGCTAAATAAGGCGACATTATCACTGTTAGTACTGGTCAACACACCACCCTTGTGGCCTGTAGGGAGAGCAGGCTTCTTCCTTGCAAAGTAAATACATGCATCATATACAACTAAGTCTTTTCTTATATTCTGTGAGATCACCTGTGCCAAGCACAGCACTGATGCAGAATAGGAGCATTCATAGAAAGTGTAGAAAATTGCATTGTAAAGCATAGCTGCAGGTATGTAGTCCAACCTCTTTCTCTAAACAGGGCTAACTTCAAAGTTAGGCCAGACTACTGATAGCCTTTCTTCAGTAGTTTTGGAAATTTCAAAGGACAGTAATTCCGTGTGCCTTTGGACAACCTATTGCAATTCTGAACCACTCTTACTGTGAACAACTCTTATTTTTCATTATGCCCATTTAGAATTCCTTCGCTTCTTCCCCAAAGCAAGGAGTACCTCAGATTCAGATTATTCCAAGTCCCAATCAATATCTCTGATCTTCTTCTTGCATATAACAGGAATACACTTTTCTGACATATGGTTTGTAGTAAGGCCACAAATTTTTGTAGCTTTCTGAATCCAGTCTGAACACAAATTTTCTACGTAATATAAATTCTTACAATCATTTTATAAGCTGACCGTGTTATCTTTAATGTTAAAACTTCAATGGTAACCTATTGAATCTGATTTTTTGTTTTGTTTTTTTGGTGTTTTTTTTTAAACCACTGGTCCTTGAAAATAAGATATGGAAACATGTAAAACTACAACCATAGTAAAACAGACTTTTGCTCTTTTTATTCAAATTACAGTGCTTTGATGGCAATTTTGTACAGCTGATGTTGTTTGGAAGGCATGCAAGGAGTACTGGTATCGGTATTCTGTTACACTTACAGACAATCAACTACTAAAGCATAGCTATAAACAATTTGTTATTTTCAAGATTGCTTCAACAAATATTAGTTTCTAAGTCTACAGCCAAAAATGTAGTTATGTGGATGTTTATGTCAACTATAGCACTTCAGTTTTTACTGATCTTGTAATCTTTGGGAAAAAATATCTTTCAGTGAAAGTTTAAGATGGATAAAGATATCCACAAAAGATTTTACTGTATAAAAAACTTCTTGTTGGGATAATTTGAAATAAGTTGTTAATGATCTCTCTAAAGCCACATTTGTGTTAATTGTGACAATCTCAATTAAAGCACATATAAAATAGATACCTATTACATACAAATTCAGCAAAATAAATATATGTTTTATGCTGCCACCTTATGGTAGCACAAGCGATGTGAGTCTTGATGTAATAGTATACTGTACAGGAAAAAATATCAGAAAAATAGGCAATATCTTTCCTGTCAATAAGCTTGTATAAAGTCAAATAAATTTCTTTGGTAATAAGAGTTTAACTGGGAAAATTTAGTTATAATTTTCTAAAATTTCACTGAAAATTATTTTAATTTCTTTTGAAAACATTGCGCTAAATCTCTTCAGCCTAAGAATGAGGATGGTAGTTAATTGGTAATGTCTGAAAGGACATACTTATTGGAGACCTAGATATTCCTGGCAGGTTTGGATAAGTATCTAGTGCAGTAGTATCTTTGGTATTACATTTCAAACATGTTGGCATTCTGTCCATTTTTCTGGGCAGAAGCATAATCATGTTTATTATAGCCAACTAATACCAGAATAGATCTATTTTTATAAATATTTCCAAAAGTAACTTCATAAGCAGTGAAAGAATAAGTTTCTTTCACAAAATGCATATTTAAAGTGTGTATATGTTGCTGTAGGATAGCATGACTGTCAGACCTACATGTATTCAGGAATTGCTTAGAAGAAAAATCCATGTAAGACTGTTAAACCTGAAGGGACTACCTTTGCTTAGGATGTCCATGAACAATGCATTGCTAGAAACTGGGAGAGAATATAAGACTACTGTAATCACACAGATATGTTTGCCTCATCATTATACTCTTCCCTAAAGCACCTGCCTTTGGCCCCACTCAGATGGATCTTTGCTCTGATCGGGTTCAGCTATTCCTGTGTTCACTGGCAGAAAAGCAGTTAATGGTTATCTCCATTCTTAATATGAATGAATATTGCAAATGTGATCCCAGACTAATGTGATGAAAGAACAATGGGCATTCACCTTTTTGCTATATATAATCAAACCTTGGTATTTACTGGAAAGCAATCTCAAGTATTTAGCAACAGCTTCAAGTTTATTTACAACACAAGGACAAACAAATAGAATCTCTTTTTATGCAAAAATGTTCTTCTGCTAAGTAATTTTCTGTTTGTTTATTTTTGTACTTTCAGCTACATAAAATACAAAGCACAAGTGCTCAGTTGATGAAGATGTCAGACTGCAAACATAAAAGTTTATGTTTAAATGAATCTGAATCTGTGTTCTAGACCCCAGCTGGAAATGGATTTCAAATTGACAAGCTTAACAGCTGAATGTATGTGAACTGCTTTGAAATGGCCAACTTCAGATGGTCTCAACAACCTCTAAACTCTTAAAGATAATAGGCTAGATAAAAACAGAGATTCCAAATTGTGCAGAGCTTTATACTGTAAGTTGTCATATAGCAATTTTAAAATCAATTCGGTGTTGAACAGGAAGCCAACGTAATTCTCTCAGAACTCAAGTTTCATACTGAGACCTCCTTGTGCATGCTAAATCACAGCATCTGTATTTTGTATGCTTAGGAAGAAATTGCATTTAGGGGACATATTCAGAAAGTCATGCAGCAATCCAATTCTATATGCTAAGATACTGAAACAACATATGGTAGCATATGCAGTAATGGCATTTTGTGAGCTGTAGTTCACTAAACTAGATCTGGTCTTGAAGTTCCAAGGTCATATTCTTGACTCTGTTACTTATATAACGTGTCACTTTAAAGAAATATTTCCTGTTTGAAAAGTCCAACTCATTATCATTGGTTTCTTTGTATATTTTTGTCCTTCAGGAGAAAAAAAATAAGAGCGGTAGAGGAATAAAAACCTACCAATATTTGCTAAACACAGTCCAAAGTCCATGCAGTGGGTGACTCCCGGCATCCTTACTTCTGCTTAGTAGTGTCTTATTCTCTAAAAATTCATCCCAATGTTTGATGAACTTCCTTGTGTCTTAGATGCTAGAAGAAGAAAATGTTTGGGGAACTAGGTATATACAATTTCTTTCAAAAGAATTGTGTGTCAATTTATCTGAAGTAGTGTTTCCTATTTGAAGAGTCCAACTCTTATTTTCATTGGTTTCTTTCTATATTTTTGCCCTCCAACCATAAGAGATAACTTATTATCCATAATAAAAAGCTTGCATTTTCTTAAAATTAAATAGAAAGCTCAAAAAGTTATTTATAGATCCTGTTAGAGCTGCTGCCTCTTCTGCTTTAGTAAAAGCTTTATATTTTAAGCAATATAGCTGTTAAGCTTATAACTTAGATCCAAATTTTAAAGCAGATGAAGAAGACTTAGAAAAATATTGGCTAATGCTAGCCTACTGACCAAAAAAGTCAAACTAAGAAAAATATGTACAATTGCATTATGAAATGTGTTACTTGACTGAGACAATTTCTGTAATTTACCACCATTTTGGTGCAATTCATTGTAGCTGTATTTTGACATTTTTCTTTGGCTCCATTCAGGATGCTTAGCTTCAACTACCTGAAGGTGGAATACGCTGTTCCACTGACAAGCATCTCAGCCTTGCTTAAATAAGACTTTTTAATAGGACACATCATACTGGTGAAATCATAAAAAAAAAAACAAAACAAAACCCAAACCACAAAAAAACTTCACTGCATTACTGAATAAGCATTTGATCTTTTTTTCCTTCCATCTCCCTCTTGCTGTTTAGACTAAACCTGCTATAATAGGTTCCCCACCAAATTGTGAAGCCAACTTCAATTACATTTTGGAGCAAAAGCACTACTTGAAACTTTTTTGTTGTTCAGAAAAATGGATACTACTTTTTGATCGAATTTCTTTGTACTTGAATCTTAATGTATTTTTTCCAGTCGTCTTAAACACTACTGAATGACACTAGAAAAGCTGAAGCATCTGTCCTTCTAAAGTACTTTAAGAACATTCAGTGTGATGCTGGGCTCTTATACGCTTCTTTTTTTTTTTTCAACTTGTTAATAATAAGCTGAGAACTTATGTATCACAATTCAGAATGACTACAGCAATTAGTTGTGTTTCAGAAGACATGCGCATGTTGTTAGGTGACATTTAGTACAGCAAAGACACAGCATTCTTCAATTTTCTTTCTAGTCTTAGGCTAAACAGTTCAAGTAACAAAAAAGTAGCAAACATGCATAGACATTTAAAGTCAGTATTAGTTCCTTTTTTAATCAGTTAATATCAGTGAATGTTTAGATTCCTCCTCTCAGTTTTGCTCATTCTTCACTGAAAATCTAGTCATTGATAGTTTTGTTTAAATCTCCTTTGAGGAGTAGGTGAAGGGTTTAATTTATTTCTTTAAACTACTCGTATGATACTAGACTATAGATAATCATTTTGGCCTAAGGGAACATTGAAATATTATCATAGAATCATAGAATCATAGAGGTTGGAAAAGACCTCTAAGATCATCGAGTCCAACCATCAACCCAACACCGCCATGCCCACTAAACCATGTCCCTAAGTGCCTCATCTACACGTCTTTTAAATACC